>NW_020897741.1:1446552-1886463 GCF_003984885.1 Neopelma chrysocephalum | reverse complement strand
GGGCAGGCAGGAGCGCAGGCAGGGCTGTTCAGCGGGCAGGCAGGGCTGTTCGGCGGGCAGGCAGGGCTGTTCGGCGGGCAGGCAGGAGCGCAGGCAGCAGCGCGCCGCTCGCCCTCTGGCGGCCGCAGCCGGCGGTGCACAGCGAGGCCCTCCCCACCTGCCGGCACGGGCAGGAAAAGGGAAAAAAGCGCCGAAGGCCACTAAGGGCTATTTTACCCCATTTTTAGTTAATATTTTACGCTTTTTTAGTTAAAACACGAGCTTTGCACACACTCTGAAATGGCATGGAAATTCTAAAAAAAACACTAATCCTTTCGTTTTGGTGCTTCTGTAGGACTGCGAGATGTATCAACGCAGACAAATTAAGGCAAAGAGTGTTCCTCTTGATCACTTAATGTTTATGCTTTTGAATTTGAAGTCTTTGACTGGAATGTGTGTTATAAAAAAATGATCCTATACGGCGTTATTTAAACTTTATCGAATGTAGCAGAGGTTAGCTCAGACATGGGCTGTGGTGACTGTGGCATGAAATGAGGAAAACAAAAAGAAGGAAATAGTAAACCCTGTATTCATCACAGGCAGCAGCCAAAGAGGGATCTAAAAAGGAGAGTTTGGCTTATCTGACAGTTTCGTCTGAAATGCAAATATATTTAACTGTTTATAAAAGGGAACTGCCTGTGAGGGGAAATTTCTGAAACCTGAAGATCACGTTTATGAAAGTGAGGGCAAAGTCTTTGCTAAATCAGGAGCACTCTTTCATAAAGTCTATTATTTAAAAAGATTATTGCTGTAAAACAAGGGATATTTACAAGGCAAGAATGTTGACTGCACTATGATATTTTGCATTGATTCCTATAATTCAAATAAGAAATATTTCAGAATATATCTTACGGTCTTTCATGTTTTTCTGAATATCAAGCCCCTTTTTGTGCTACCCCTTTGAAGACCTTTATAGGATGTGGAGAGATCAAGAAATCAAAAACACAGCAAAAACATAGTCCCTTAACTTTACGTAGATCCTGAATTTACATACGGATACATACAGAGAAGAAGAATTTAATTTCAGTACTGTAAATATTCATGTGTGTCTCCCACAGCAAGTGCATCTCAGAAGGAAAGTTCGTAACAATTGAAAGACATATTAAACAAACAAGCAGAAGCATTTCATAGCTGTTGTATGTATATAGTGAGATTACAAGTTAATGTGCAATCAAGGGCCTTTTCTAGTGGAAGCAGAGCTCTTCTGATCAGAACTCCTTAATACAGAAATGCAGAATGACTCTGGTAGAAATCCTGGATTCTCTTAAATTCAATCATTTCCCTTTTCAGTACCTGCTCTGTTTTCCCCCCTTCCAACTGACGGCATCTGGCGTTAGACCGCAATCACTGTCCCACAGAGAAATAATTCCAGTATTGATGTTTACAACTTTACATAAATACACCCTAATAAAGGCACTTCAGTAAAGTCTGGCAGGTAAATAAAAATGATGGCCTAATGGTGCACACAATACTTAAAGCAAAAAGGGAGGGAAAAGAGCTGCATACTGGCTCTTGATAAGATTAAACATCTCTCTCTTAAGGAAGGAAGTGAACCAGAACTGATCGGAGCTGGAGTCAGCGGAGTTTCGGAGCACTGCATGTCTGCGAGGAGGGTCATTCTGGTTCTTTTGGAAATCGATTACATTCCCCAGCTACCTACTGTTATATTGCACCAGGATATTATTGTACAGTCTTGCTACAGAGCCCTCCATTATAGAGCAGCTCTATTGGCATTTCAATGTTCAATGAAGGCTAGAATTGCCACAGAGGTTTCAATTAAAGAAAATTCAAAACGAAAATGGAGAAGGAAAAAAGAAGAAAAAGCTTGGGTTCAAAGTTTCCAGCAAAGGTATTTATGGCTGTCTGTCACCTTCTCTTTTTTTCCCTCCTCTCTCCTGAAGGGAAGTCTAAAGCATCCATTTAAACTGACATGTATTTTGCAGAGTTCTTGGGAGGAACACAAATGGCATCATTCCAGTGGTGTAGTAATAAATAAAAAATAGACATCCTTGCCTGTTTGGTATAGACTCAACATTGCCCAAGTTAGAAGGGGATAAACTACATTTACCTGTATTCTCCCTTGGCTGCATCGCTGCAGGATGCTACTAGGACATATCAAAAGTAGTTATTCCATCTATAGCAGGCTGTAATCATTATTTTTCCTAACTCCTAGTCTGGTTCAAACAGCCCATGATACCCACCACAACCACACAGGACTCCATATATCCTTTTCTAAACTGAACAGGACAGAAAAATGGGCGTTTACTGATTACTTTATGCACATCAACATACAAAACCAGAGCACTCTCTGGGTTAGCAGAGAACACAGCTGCTTGAAAAATGTGCCTCTACTAAGGTTTGATATTTTTAATGTTTTATCTTTTGTATTCATGGGCTGAACAAATTGGGTTAATTGCTTTATTGGCTGTACTAGACCCTATATTTGAGTTCAAGATTAACGTTGCAGCCAGTTTCCAAGGTGATGGCCATTTAATTATTGTTTATGTAGAAGTGATTAACTAAATGCCAAAAAAAATCCTAGCTGAAACTTGAAAACAAGGAGGGTCTGTAAAAAGCCAAACAAAAACCTAAAGAATTCAGGCGAGCATGTGAGATCCTCTCTATAAGGGGGTTTAATTCCCTGAAACAATTTGATGTCAAGAACACCTTGCTGTTTACAATGAATTTACAAATCTTTAATTGCACTTTCACCATTCAGTTACATTCTTTAAAACTTTCCACAAGGCTTTCTAGAGTGAGAGGCTGTTATGGAGGGCAACAGCCATAGTTGAGAGCATTCTTTTCATGCACAAGTCTCTCTTTAATGCTTATTTTTACATCTTGATTGCATTTCACAATAGCAACCAGGCACTTCAGGCAGTGTTTTTAGGGCAATTACTACAATTCTTGGGTGGTCACTCCGCATTAGATTTCATGCCTTATAAAACAACATGAGGTGTGCTATAATGACTCAGAAATATACAGCCTTTCATGTCCTATTGCTTAATTAAGGAGGGTGTTTTTCAGTACAGATATTATTGCTAGTCTGTGGTTTTTAATTTTACTACACAGTAAAAGCACACTAATTCATACCAGGAATGGGCAAACCTGCAAATTAGTGCATTTTCTGAATTAGAAAATAAGTGAATAAAACTGCAGAAAGAAAATCTAAATGTGAACACTGCAATATTAAAGCAAATGTGCTCATTTATCCAGGGAAATATTGCTGAGTCTCATTCTGCTGATATTTAATAGCCTAACACCTTGGATTTTTTTTAAAATATAATGAGACTTCAGACCCCAGCCCTACAATGAGCTCCCTGTGTGCAGAGTCCTGCACAAACATGGAATTCAGCAAGGCCTCCCAGGAGAGCTCTCTGAGCATCACTTGTGGCCGTACCAAGAACAGGGTAACAAGATACTGTAAGGACTTGTTGAGACAGCAGGGTTTTGTGGCAATTATCATTTCTGTGAGGTGGTCAAATAAAATCCAATGATATTCCACTGACTTTAACATTAGTGCAAATACTGTAACTTTTGAAGCTATGTTTAATTTTTTGATAGACACTGATAAGCAGATAAGTTGCAAAATTTGACCTACTTGAATAAATATCTATAATCTGACCAACAGTGTGCTGTAATCTCTATTTCTCTCTCCCTTTTTTTATAAATCCACTGGCCTTTCTGCTCGATATGCAAAATCACCAAATGGACAGACAACAATTTAAAGAGTAAGTGTACTCACTCACCCATCTCCCTTTCTCCCTCTACCAGAAGTTAAAAAAACTGTAGGTCCCAACCCAGACCTCAAACTATTTTGACTCCAACAATTCTCTCCATGTAGACAATTAAAAGTACAATTTCTAGCAAACACCAGCTTTGCATGTCAGTGCTCTGCATTCAAAGCCTGGTGTTTGAAGGCAGTGGGGCAGTAAGTAATGAGTACGGGGATAGTAGATCCAAATGTCCTTTTCTAACCCAATAGTCCTTGCTGAAGGCCAGTTTGCTCTATCACTTTCCACTGGCCTTGTCTAGGCAGCTCTGGCCTAACCCACAGCACTTTTATGAGCTAGAGGAGATGAGCAACAACCACCTATTAAAGCTGTTTAAGGCAACCTTTGGTCAAGTTGGCCAAAAGAGATTATTGTCCAAGTTGACCACCTGAGATTATCAGCCAAGTTGGCTAAAACACCTTTCAAGGCTCTGCGCAGTTCTTGTCAACTCATTCCAGCAGCATACTCCAAGGGCTCAGCCAGAATTGTAGTTTTCATCCTGCCTTTGGAGAGTTTCAGTTTACCAAACTCCTGTCTGCACCTGGCTAGCAATCATTAGCACTGAATTATTGTCCCTAGTCTGGTGGAAGTATGGTCAGTCAGCAAATATCTAATTGCCTATCTACTGGAGAAGTTCGTGGAGTCATCTTTATAGAAATCCTAAATCATCCATATACAGATTGTTCAACTCATCACAATGTGTTTCCATAACTGCCTGGTTCATTGTGCTTTGCTGTTTCTTCCCAAGCAAATTGTGCTAGTCCTATGCTAGAAGTGCTCTACCCTGCACCTGCAACTTCTGGACATGAATGTGTTATCCCACAAGGGAATTTTTCACCTGTCTGGGAGCCAGGTTTCATCCTAGGTTCCTGAAGAAGTGTGTGATGTCCCTTCTTAAAGTTAAAAAAGACTGTACTCCTGCCAGAGGAATTATTCCATGCTCTTCAGTCTGAGGTCTGACTATTTTGGACCATAAGCCCCAAAATTACTGAATAATTTTAAAAATTACTTTGCGTCTCCAACCCACAGTAGCAGTTATCCTAATAGCCTTTCTACGGTGCAGCATGAGGAGATATTTCCTTCCATTGACTTAAAATTGATATGCGACCAACTTCAATGAAACACACTTATTTTTCTCTTCCCCTTGGGAAAAGAGTGGGGAGAAAAAAAAAGAAATAGCCGCTCCAGTTTTTTTTATGTTCTCTGTAATCATAAATATCGGCATTCAGTCTCTCTTTTACAAGCAAAACAATACTGCAATTTCTTATGCCAGGCCCACTTCTGCACTCATTTCAGTCAGTGGTCAAAATTCATATAGATCTCACGGGGAATCTGAGTAGGCTCTGTGTATAAGCTCTCCTTGTACACCTCGCCATCTGCACTGAAATAAGCAAAAAATGCCATATTAACATCAAACTCAGCTGGAAACAGAAGGAGAGAAGGATATACCAGCATTTGCCAAATATAAAGCATTAAACAGTTTTAAAAGGTGGTAAAAATAACTGATGTCTTTTTAAAAAAAAGTTACAGATGCACTATATATGACTTTCTTAAACAGGCCCATGTTGAGGCTCTTTCTTTAGTGTGTATCACCTTTATTAATATATTATATTAAATAATCTATAATATTCATTAACAGTATAGACATAAATACAAAATAATTTTAATTATTGATAATTTTTCACTCCTGCAAGGAGAAAGATTTCTTCATTACAGACCCAGCCCTGTCATGGGCTCTGTGTGTGTTCAAATCTGCAGTTTCATGTAACAAAGGACCACACAAGCTCTGGGATTTATCCCCAAAGATTTTGCTCAGTAGAGACAGGGTGAAACTCTCATTCTGCAAAATACGCTGATGTGGCACAGGCTTCAAATCAGTAAAGGACCCCTGTTTAGGAAAATACACCTAAGTCAGGAAGCCGTAGGCATGTGCTTATGTGCTTCCTCAAATCAGCCTGATTGCTGTATTTTCCCTGAGGCGGAGATAAGGTTTACAGACACAGGTCCCAAATTTGGGCCAGCCCAAAGATTATTTAAATGCATCTTTCCTCTCCCTCTTTTTGCTGAAAGAGCTGGGTTTGCTGCACATCTCATTCCTATCTGCCTTTATTAAGCTTTTTATGAAAAAGAAAAAGAAAATTCAACATCCCAGACGTCTTCTTGGGTTTAAGATCTTAACAAATGAGGACACAGCTGGGCTACTTGGTCTGTGGATTTGCTAGCTGCAGGATTAAGTCCAGCTGAGCTGAAGTTTATAAACCAAGTTATTGACTTTAAAAATTCTCATACCGCTTATCAAAACACACCACATTGAAAGAACACCCTTCCCAGAATCAAACGTGGCAAAGCTTTCTCAATTATAGGAAGCCTCTCCCCGTACAGCCGCCCTCACCGTAACCCTACTAGTCTCCTGCATCTATTTATTCTGACTCACTCTCAAGTCACTGTAAAAATAGTCTTTTCTATCTCCTATCCCAAATAAGCAGGGTCTGGGCACCAAAGGGTTGGTTGCATATCACCCAGCACTGAAAGTGGAAACAAATAGTGCCCCAGCAGGCATCATCCGCCTCTGGCAAAGCCTGGGCTGCCATTAGGTGCTACTCACCTAAAAGGATTTTTTTCTAGTCTGAAGTTAGCACAGCGCCTTTGCACATTGCTTTTCACTAAAGATCTGATCCAGCTGCCATTAAAATCGATGAAAAGGCTCCCATTGACTTCAAAGGAGTCAAGATATACAGTATATTGCAGTACATGAAAAATACCAAAGGAAAAGAAAATCTCTGTCTTTTAGTATACACTTTCAATTTTTATATAGTCTTCACCATAACAGTGTTCTGAGGGAAAGGGACTGGAAAATTTTCCAAGTCTGTCAATGCCGAAAACTAAAAAAAAAAAAAAGATGGTTTCTGACAAAAAAAGACACTTCCCCATTTATTTCAAACTGCATTTTTTTTCCATCAAAAAATGTTTTCAATAGCAAATATGTGACAAGTTTAAATTCTAAACCACCAATAAAGCCAGGAAAGTATTTTAAAACAGACCATCTTTGGAGCCATACACTTACTCATCAGTCACCAGACTTCCTGTGACTTTGAAGGCTTAATAAAAAGAAAAAAGGTCGGATATTAGTGCTTTTATTGCCTGTGTCTATAGGGAGGATCCCAGCACCTGAGTCAGCCCTGCGCTCTGTGGCAGACAGAAGATGGGATAACAAATAGAAGAAAGAGAGAGATTTATTCGAGTACAGAGAGCTGGGCCAGAAATCCAGCTATGAAGCTTTATAGATGCATATATTTAAAACACCTTTCAGCAGCTTTATATACCATTACAGTTATTGGATTTTTCATCTTTGACTTAGACATGAATTATTTAATTAGAAACTTCAATACCTGCATAACTTTGAAACCCTTCCACTATTATTCTTACTAAAAAAAAAATAATATTTGCACCTAAGAGAATTTTCCAGCAGTCAAAACTTCTATGGAAAGCAGTAGTACAGCTGAGGTAGGCTAGATTATTCAGGGAATTTGTATCAGGCCACCTTTTGCTTCAGATTACATCTGGCTTTCCTTGAATGTAGTGACCCAACATTTGGTTATTGTTTAAAGAATATGATTTACTACCAAATTATTCCCTCTGGATTGTCTGTAATACAACAGAAAACATCTTGAAAGCATCCAGACATTTCTATTTAAAAAGAAAAACCACTCATTTTAATTAATTCTCTGGTTTTAAAATATTTTACAATTCAGTATCTCCAGCAGGTTTTTCTTTTTTCCCACTCCCAGTAGACTACTTTGAAGGAATCACAAGCCGCTGAAACTCTACGCAGGGCATTTGTCCATTATGGAAAGGAGATCACAAAAGCATTTCACATCCTGCTGTTCAGAGAAAGAACAAGTCTATTTCTACCTCACATGGCAGGGTCGCTCGCATGGTGAGTTCAAAGAAGAATGATGGAAAAATGCTCTGTATATTGGATACAATTATACGAGATGTATAATCGACTGCAAAAACGTAACTTACCTAAGGGATTCCTGCTGACCTTCTCACAGAATGGTTCCACCTGAGGAATTCCCATCCACCAAAGGGTTCCGCAGGTAAGGGATCTTTCCTCTAGGGTTAACCCCTTGAACACCACAGGAAACATAGGCAGGAAAACTTTCTTCCATAGCACCCCAAAACAGATGCTGCAGACTTCTGCTAAAAATCCTGACGTGCTTGTGTGGGATGCTGCTGGGAGGGCAACATATGCACCTGGAATACCCTTGAAGTTGTTCCCTTGCAAGCGCTGTCCCTCCACCTGTGCTCAGAAGACCATTTAGAGCTCAGGAAACCAATACAGGTCTGCAGGATTCACTGTCTGCACTCAAATCGATCTCACATTTTGCAGTTGACCTTCTCACTGTCCTCTTCATGTGGGCGTGGGTGATGTGAAATCACCATCAGAATATATTGCACTAAAACACACTGGTTTGTAAAACGTTTTTGTCAGTATCTACCAAAATACTACTGGGAAGTGGCAGAAAGTTTGCTGGACATTTAGGATTTGGAATCATTTAATGATTTCCTTTTTTAGTTTGTTTTCCCAGAGAGGAGTATGCCTCTTATATGGAAATGTATCTAGCTTGACACTAGTCAGAAAAACCCCAGAGGTCTGGGTGAATGTCTGAACAGCTCAGGGCTACAGCTGATGCAGTTCCCAGGACAGTAGCCCTGACACTGGGCAGGGAGGGAATGGCTGTGTTAAAGAGAAAAACCCTGATGAGTCTGTTTGATTTGGAGTTGTGATAAATAATTAATGTGAGTCACAAGGAGAAGATAACACAGTAGTTTTCACTGACTCTAATGTCAAAATGTTTCCATTTACTTCTGCTTTATCTCCAAAAAAGAATCGCTGCCACCATTTCACTTTTAGCAACATCTCTGTCCTGAGAAACGGAGAAGTTGGAAGCGATTCATTTTGGGACTTCAGCCCTAGACATGCTAACCTATGTGCCTAACTCCACATGAGTAGTTGAAGACCAAGGGATTACTCCTGAAAGTCAAGTGATGCACGTGTGCTTTTGTGGCTGAGGGTTTCTGACACAAAGGAGTCCCAGCTCCCCAGGACACAAGGATTAGGTTTCATCCCTTGTGCCTAACAAGATATTGCTCTTTAAAACAGTCATTGGTTCACAGGAAGAGGAAATATAAATGCCAATTCCGAGAGGGACAAAGATTTTTTCAGTGTAGTAACAAATATCCTGAGACAGTCTGCACTGGTGAGTGAACAGTGGATTAGATTTAAATTCAACATTTTAAATGTACATCCTTAATCTTAAATTTCAAAAATGATTAGCCACTTACAGGCTGGATAACAGCTTCTGCACTCATTCCAGCTAGTATAAAAATCATAAAGGTTAGCAAACTGTGTGGATCAGAATATAAACTAATCGGCATCTGGGATTAAGAAGAAATCTCCTCCAATTCATTGGTAAAGGCTTCCTCAAATACAGAACGGAGCCCATAATTGTTTGGCTGTTAATAACTCAAGTGACATTTGCCATATGCCATCAAAGAGCCCAGGGTCAATATGGATTTTATCTCTGTTAAGGTCTGCAGATTCGGCCTCAAATTGTGAGTCCACAATTTAATAGGGAGTTGAGCATTCCAATTTTTAAACAGTTTTTGAAGATGGTGGGGATTACTTGGAAATCATGCGATGCCAAGGTGCAAGGGAAAAAATCACAGAGGAGCAGAAAAGAATGGAAATAAGATTTTGACACAGGACAAATATCAAAGTAGGTGACATTTTTTTTCTTCACCCACTGTGCTGAAGTTGTCTTTTAAAGCTAGAATCACTGTATATCTCCAATCAAATCACATTCAAAGCAGTTATTCTAGTATGTCCTTAGCTGCATTTCCGCAGTAATTTAGGTATGTTATTCATATGCTGAGTTTCTGAAAGAAAGGGAAATAAACTGAAAGGGTTTTTTTCCATAGTTAGTACATTGAAGGTATGACCTTAAAGTAAGGATAAGACTCAAGATGTTCCCCATCGTTTTTTTCTGGAATAACTTTTGACAGCCTTATATAGGTGGAATTAAGCCTCAGTTTCTTATGCTTCAATACCTCTAGAAAAGGCACACCTTGTGCAAGAGGGGATCTGGAAGACCATTTCAATGTCTCTTTCTGAAAGGGAAATTTCTTCTACTGAGAGAATTAATGAGATGTCTTCAGGGGTGGTGACAGTCCTTTCCCGGAAGTACAAGTTGGCACCACGAAATGGCTTTTTCTAGAGGTGCCAAGCATCTCATCTAGGAACAACCCTCACTCCACTATGTCTCTTGCTGCAGTGTCTGTATCCCAGGTGCCTGCAGCACAGACCTACTGCCTTGCCTGCGTCTCTGGAAAGCCTACATTGTCCTTGAGGAATTCTGATGGAAAGGTTGCAGAACCATAGAATCAAATAACAGTTTGGGTTGGAAGGGACCTTAAAACTCATCTAGTTCCAATCCCCTGACATGGGCAGGGACATCTACCACTAGACCAGGTTGCTCAGAGCTCCATTCCAACCTGTTCTTGAACACTTCCAGGGAGGGAGCATCCACAATTTGGTTGAAAAGTTACATTTTCCCTAGAATAGTCCAACCTGCAAAAGCTTTTCTCAGGTCTACAATTACCATCTAAAATCAGAAGTCAGGCTGTACCCTACCTGGCAGGGGCCAAGGGAGGATGTCTAGGGAAGAAAAAAACCAGAGAATTTATGCAGCAATCCCTCACTAGCATGCCTTCCCTCACTCCAGCTAATTACAGCAAATGGATTTCTTAAGCCAGCAACAGTGCCTGACTGTTTAGCAGCTCTCCACCAAGGTTTTGCCTTCGGGAATTCATCCGAGCCCTTTCTGAACCCACCTAAACTCCTGGCATTCAGAACACTCAGCATTGTGAATGTGCTGTATCGAGAGGCTGGCCAGTACAAATCACGAGCAGAACTCCCTCGGGTTGTTTTGAAGCCAGCGCCTGCTATTTGCCTGTGCTGGCCCCAAGACCAGAGGTGATGCTGTCATATGCCTGGAAATGCTGCCAAGCACGATGCCTGCCAGAGCAACCAAACACGCTCCATTTTCAGGAATATGAGAGGTTATTATGGTTATTTCTTAAACGCTGAGTGAGGTTCTGCAAGTCTACAGCCCCAGTACTATGTGAAATAAAGGGTTCCCAGCGGTTCTTCCTTGGCGTCCAGCCAGCAAACACCTGCTCGCACACAAAGCTCTCCATTCAAGCCAAAGGGACGAGCCACCTGTGAGCAGAGTCACCCCTGCAATGATACCTGTCTGGCTTCCCAACTGGGAGAAAACATGCTCCAAGCTGCACCAAGTGATTGATGTGCTGCATGCTAATATTTGTCTCACAAGTCATAAATCTGCTTTGCTCACGTGGATCTGGATCTGGGGTAACCATAAAACAACCACTGCAGGTGGAAACTGCCAGAATTTCAGCCACTGCTAATGAGTAATAAGTTACTGTAGTTTGAATATTTTTTATGCATTACTGAATCAAAACTTAAATTAGAGGCAACTTTTAGAAGACACTAACATGATTTCTGAGCCTCTGAGTACCTTCTAGAGCTATCCTTTGAGCACTGACAACTTTTAGCCATAACATATACAGGCCTGATGCTGTAAAATACTGAGGGTTCTCTGCCTGGGCTTTACATCTACATGCAATCATTGCCAAAGACTAAGGTGGATGTTCACAAAACTCATTTAGATTACTCCTGAAAATCATTAAGATTTTAAAATTAAATTAAATTAAAGGGTAATTTTATAGAAAATAATCAGAGAATCATAGAATGGCTTGGGTTGTAAGGGACCTTAGAGATCACCTAGTTCCAACCCATCCCCTGAAATGGGCAGGGACACCTTCCACTAGACCAGCTTGCTCAGAGCTCTATTCAGCCTGGCCTTGAACACTGCCAGGACTGGGACATCCACAGCTTCTCTGGGCAACCTGTGCTAGTGTCTCACCACACCCACAGTCAAGAATTTCTTAAAATGTCTATTATTAGACATTGGAGGACTGTCTAATGTCTAATGTCTATTATTAGACATGTTATTATTGTCTTATTCCTCTAATGTCTATTTTAGAAGTAAAAAGACAGTTTTATATTAAACACTCACTCTAAAACAGTGAGACTAGTAACAACCCATTTTTTTGAGACAGAAGGAAATTTATCATCTCCCAAAATACCCAGACAGAGAATGAGATACAAAGAAAAATACTTTGCAGAAATATTACTGCCTCTTTTTTGAGGAGTATGACGGAGAATATTCAGATATGGCAAGTCTGCCCAGCCACAACGCACAGGGATTGTAAAGGAAAATACAACAGATAGGACTACTTGTTGCCAACACTCAGGCTTAATTTATCAGTATGTAATAATGGCCAGTATTCGCAAACGAAGATTTTGGGAAAAGTCTTTTACCTCTCCAGCCTGCGCAATGGTTTTTTTTTTTTTTTTAGGTGAGACACAGCCTGTGCTGAACTGAGCCCACCCTTTAATCCTAAGGTTCATCTGCCGGGGCCAAGCAAGCTTGGACAATGGCAGTGAGGTCCTCAGGACGTAGGTTTGTTTTAGAGTGACCTTCTCATAGATGGATGGCCTCACAGGGCTAACGGGCTCCATCTGCCCGGGGGGACTGGGATTCGAACCTGGGTCGCAGTGGTGAGAGTCCCGCATGCTAACCACTAGGCCACCAGGGGTCCCCTGGAATATATCCATTTCCCCAATATCCCAATGCAAGGTGTTTTAAGATGAAGAAAACTTGCATCCAAGTAAAAAAAGGAAGGAGGGTGTTACTCTCTTTCTCACTGAACGGGTTATGGGATTTATTGTATTGTATTGTGCCAATTCAAAATGGTTGTAAAAGTCTGTCCCTAGGCATAAAATCTGCTCACTTAGTCTGTAGCAGTGCATCAGCTAATGAGCTCTTATTTGCCTTTCCAAATTAAATTATTCGTTACAGGTAGGAGGAATTTTGCAGTGGTGGGTTAAATGTGAGAGAGTAAAAAAAGCACATTAAGCAACTTTTCTAGTCTGTTCTAATTCAAAGGTACTTTGCTGTTCTTCTAACACAGAACTACTAAACTCACACATCAAGTAAAAGTTGCTGGCAAACTCCAAGGAAAAGGTGCCCTTTTCTTTCACTGTCATTCAGCAGCGATGCTGCCGTTTTCCTCTGCCTCCAGTGGTTATGTCATCTCTGAGGTCAGTTTTCTGCTTCTTGAACATGACTTGGCTGTTTATGAAAAGTGAAATCAGCATCAACAACCTGTAGCAACTTCAAGAAAGAAGCCTTGGGCTAACAAATAATAAAAAAAATCCTTATTTTTACCCACAATGAGAAAAAATCTACAGAGCTGATACCTAAGGGCTTTCATTGCCTTCGGCACAGAAGGAATCCACATTTAGAGAGTGCAGCCTAAACATTTTCGTTCTCTGAGCTCATCATTTATTTCAGTGGCAGATGACCCTATGTGAGACAACCTCACCAGTCATCAATCCCTCTTTAGATTAAACATGAAAGGGGGTCTATCCTCCCATCAGCACAGGGGATATGTACTAATATGGCCCAAATTAATGTCCTAATCATTTCTTGACAGAATAGAATTTTAAAATATCCCAACTCTTATTACTCCAAAATCATACAGCCTGAGCCTGATCATTTGAAAATCAGTGTTGGTCATCAGGGATCTCAGATTTCAACTGAATTTTTCAGAGTATTGGGCACAACCACACACATTACGCCAAGGTAGAGGGGAAGAGGAATGAAAGTGGGAAATGGGGGTACCTCAGTGCAAATCTCAACACAAGTCTGTTCAGCCAAACCCCGACTTCTTCCCAGTTACTTAGTCACAGAACAGAATTTTCCTCCAAGAGAGTGCTCACAGAAAACACCATCTTTGCACATACTTGCTTGAATACACACTTGTATGGGTTTTCATTCTCAGTGTTTACTGGGGCCCTGGTTACCTTCTCCAGACAATTTACTCATATAATGTGTTTTTTTTCCTCCCTCTGGCTACCGTGAAACAAAGCTTCAAAAGGGCTAGGCAAGAAAAAAAATTCCTCTTGCTGATGTTTTTCTCTCCTAAATACTGAGGAATTTTACTTCCCTGGCACCGTTCTCACTATTTACATCTGTGTAGCTGTGTACATACCCCAGCTTACTAACCCATGCTTTGCACAAGGGATATAACTGAATAGGGTTATTCATAACCAAACCCTCACACAGTTTGGTCAGTGCCAGGATTTTAGTTCTATGCTCATGGGGCTGTGATTAGTCCTAGAGAACACTATGAAAATCAACCTGGCTAATTATTACTCCAAATAACTGAGACAGCAATGTAATAGAGTTTCCAGGAAATACCACAACAGAAGTAAGATTTGGATGTTTGCATTTGTTTGCTTGTAAATGTTCTCATTAGCTCATCTGTAAGATTTATGCTCCATGCAAGAATTACCAGGGGAAATTCTATAGACTGTTCAGTGAAAGAAGGCAGAGAGATCATCACATCACTCTTTTCGGATACAAAAGACTATGAACTTCTAAATGCCAAAATTTTGTGCAGAATATTCATCACAGCATTGTTAATCATATCCTTATTGACTATACAAACCATTTATAGAAAGTTTCACAGCATTTAAAAACAGAGCTATGAGCTTGATCTCCTATATATCTCACAGCAATATGTTTTATCCCTATTTTAAACCCCTAAATTAAAGCACAGCAGTTTAGTCCTTGGGAGAGTACATTTATGTATGAAACGAAAAGAACCTGTCACCAATCTCAAGACCTCTGCAAAAGCACAAATGAATTAAAAAAGAAATATCTTGGTGATCCCAGTGTTCACAGTGTGTCTCATGCTCTGAAAAAGCCATGTAACCTTCAGGACCCCTACCAATCTGACATGAGCCAAAAGATCTAATCAATTTAACTACTGGAATTAATTTTGCTATAAATACAAAAGGAAAATATAGCACTGAGGCACCTAGGATGAGGGAAGGGTGGGTCTGCACCAGTGCAGAACAGTGGTAAAAAGCTATCCAAGGCCAGCTGTTCATCTCTGATGCTCCAGATAAATGCAGAAAATTGAAACAACTTCCAAATAACCAAGATAATATGTGGCCAGTTTCATCCAAGAGAAAAAATAAATCCGTCCTGACAGTCTGCAAGACCGCACTAAAGCCACAAAACAAGAGAGTGATTATTTGCTAATAATTATTCTCTTTTGAAACTGCAGGTGTTACAAGGATGCTGAGAGCAGCCCTGGCAGTGCTGGTCCCCAGAGCCTCACGAGGGACTGAGTAACAGGAGGAATAACAGGTTCTCAGACTGTGAGACAAGGAACCGCCACCAACCTCCTGACAGAGCTCCCACTCACACATGCACAAAAAGATGTACAGATTCTTCCACAAAGCATATGAAAGCATGTATTTAAAAATACATATTTAACATCCTCTTAAACATCGCTACCTGTGACAGCTTTTATAGGGCAAACAGTGCTGTTGTTTAGGCTCTGTGGGCTAGGAAGCTGTTTCTTCTTTTAAGGGCAGATTTGTCCGACTTAAGCTTGCAAACACCGGATCCCATAATGCCTTTGTCAGGTAGATAAAGCGGCTCTTCACTCTTGGATATCTTTTCCATGGGTCAGTACCTACCTGTGGTGACCAAGTCACTTCTCAGCTTCTTCCGTGATGAGCTAAATAAGATGAGCTGCTTATGCCTCGTGTTGTCATGCTTGTTTTCCGAATCCTTTTTCATACCTTTCCTTTGAACTTACCTTACTATTTCCACATTGCTTTTGAACTGTGAAAACCAAAACTGGACACAGTTCCTAACAGTAGCCTTACTACTGTTGTGCATGTGGGCAACATCAAATCCTCTTATCTACTTGATACTATTTTTTTTTAACATCTCAGGATTGCATTGGCCTTTTAGCCACAGAATTATAGCGAGATTTCATTTTGAGGCGCTTATCCAAAAAGAATCCAAAATCTTTTTCAAAGTCCTTGCTTTCCAAAGGAGAGCCCCTGCCCTGCATAGCCTCTTGTCTTTCATTCTTTATTACATTGCCTTTATTTATTACCTAGCTAATATTCAGACTTCTTTTTCATTTTATTTTGACCTCTTCATAAACTGAAACAGGATAGGTTTAGATTAGATATTAGAAAGATATTCTTTACTGTGAGGGTGGTGAGGCCCTAGCACAGGTTGCCCAGAAAAGCTGTGGATGCCCCATCCCTGGAAGCGTTCAAGGCCAGGGATGGGGCTTTGCGCAACTTGATCTAATGGAAGGTGTCCCTGCCCACGGCAGGGGTGCTGTAACTAGATGATCTTTAAAGTCCCTTCCAACACAAACTATTCTATGATTAAGCACTTCAGGTCATTTACCAATAATAATTTCCCTCTTTATTACTTGGTCTTCCATTTGTTCACCATTAACCTGTGCTATGTGTAAACGTGATTCTGTATAATATCTTTATTCAGTGATAGAAACATTTGGCCTTTGCTCAAAACTTGATTCCTAAAGGAATCCATTAAAAAAGAATTCTATATAACATTCTGAGTCTTTGGAAAGCATTAACCAAATCAAAACTGGGAGGACCATAGCCTTTTTAAACCTGACTTTTATCAGACATTAATTATAAAGAAGGAAAACTTGTTCTTATAGGCAGAGCAATGATGCCATGCCCTTCCAAGTTGTTGTGTTGATAAACTCCTCTAATGTCTGTAAGATACAGAAAGGACAATCTTTTAGCCTCAAATACCTACCTCATATGTAAACTTTGAGGTAAATCAGGATTTCTAAAATAGGTGTCTATACGTATGTGACACCTCTGAGTGTCTCCAGGCTCCAAGGCATGCCAGCATGCCTGACTGCACCTCAGCTCCATCCCTAGGGAAGTCAAGGTATCATCAACTTCCCTCTATCAAGTTTTCTAAAAAGGGGCCTTCTCTGGTCAGTCTAGGTAGAAGAAAAAACAAAGACTGTGGGGTGTAGCCCTGTCTCCATCTTGCTCAAGAGCCTAGTTACGATTCCCTGTATTGTCAGTGATGACTAATGTAGGTGCCCAATAAGTCTTCTGAGAGGCTTCAGCAGCACCCACTTGTCTCATTTTCCTCTCCGTGAGCCTTCTTCTGGTTCTTTCCACAGCTGGGTTTATGAGGTACTTAACATTTACAGGAAAAATTCGGTATTTAATTAAGCTGAATTACATCCCAACATTGTGCTGAGATTGTTTTGGAGGCCATCAAACATACAGAAAAATTATGTGTAGCTGCTGGACTCAAACATGATAGCATATATTTGGGTCCCTCTATTAAATGACAGAATGGCAGCATCTCTTCTCCATGCCCAGGGTGTCACAATACTGCTTTGTTCAGAGCTGAAATAAATTATTTGACAAGAATGGGGGGCATGACGCCTCTCCTAAAGGAAATGTGACTGAGTCATTTATATTTTTTGTTCTCACTCTCTGTTCTAGTTATACCACAGATGGCAGAAAATAGGAGTCAAACCAATTTAATACAGGCATGCAGTTCAAAATGGCATGTATTTTAGTTTTCCCCACATAATTATGAAGAATAGGTGGAAACATATTGTTACTGTTTTAGACAAACAAATCAAACAATGCAACTCCCTCCAAACTCAACTTGAAGGTCCAATTCCTCCTACATCCTCCCTCATAAACCCATGTAGTAGAGTTACCTTGATAAAACCCAAGCAGCTGATGCAATGACTTCAATGGCAATGAAAATGCTTCTCTGTGTGACTAAGTGGGACTAGAGGTGACTAGAAATAAAGTTGTTAAACAGAATCTTCATAAACTTTCAAAAATTCGCAACAACTCCCCAACTTCTCTGCTATCCCTAACCATTAGAGGTTTTCACATAATTCAAGACAGAGCTCTAGACTCTGCCAATATAGTGAAATAGATCTTACTTTTATTACTGCCCATCAGAAATCACAATCATGACTCCAGCAGAACCACTTCTGTCTTCTGGGAGAAGCTTTAGCAAATGGTTCTGTCATAGCTAAGAGAAATCAACTCAATATACGGTTTGGTCTTAGAGGATCAAACTCTTCTCATTCCCTTGACAAGTCAGGGACAAGGACATTTTTGCTCACACACATAAAATCACACAAATCTTTATTTCACCAATTCCAAGCAAATGACTTCATAACCTCTTCCCACAGAGCTCTGTGTGTGTGTCTGCAAACAGTTTGTGGTCAGGTTGAAAAGGTAAATGCATGAGAAAATCAGATATATGTAAAGTTGGGGAGTAAGAATATTGTGAAAAAAATATGTGAGGAATGTTATGATATTAAGGAGATGTTCACGTATTTTCCTCATCTCTTGGTACAATAATTTCAGTCCCTCTATAGGTTATTAACCAAACAGTGATGACCTGACACTCCTCTTCTTGTCTGAATGTTGGTTCATATCACAAGAATAGTCACCTGCCTTGATGACTACCCCATAAATGACATGGAGGTGGGCATGGTTTGGGATGTATGAGGGAGACAATCCTTTTCTAACCAGCTCCCAGTGACAGGACATTGTAACTGCCAGCTCTGCCTTCCCACCACTGACAGCAGCTTTAGTTACTCAGCAGAAGACAGAAGATTTGCCCATGGAAGGAGGTATTTCATTAAACATGGTGTGTCCATAGAAGTCAATGATGTTTTTCAATAAATCCCACAGGTTAGTAGTTTTAATCCATCTTACATGTATATTTTGGCAATTAGCTCAAGCTGCACATATAAAAATTACTTTAAATGTCGTTTCCTGCTTCCTTTGGGGATTATCCTTCTGCTAAATGCTAAGGATAATTGTAACAGATATGTACAGATGAATGCTAAAACTACTAGCAAACAGTCTTTATACTTCAAATAAATAAAAAGACATGACTGAAAAATCCCTAAGATATCTTTCAGATTGCCACTGACTTTTTCAGAATCCTTAAACCCTGGGAATATACAAAATATCTATTAGCATATTTTGTACATATACTCTACCAGGTCTATTAATATTTTCAGGCAGCAGAAAATTAACGCATTGACATTAGTATCCATGTTGTAAACCTTTAACTAAGGAGATCTTCATTAGCTGAAAGTAGGAGTCAAACCTCGCAGTTAAAGTTTGGGTAGCAGATATTCCTCTTTGGCTATGGCTTGGAAAAATCTCATGCAACAATTTTGGAGATTTCATTACCTTTGAAATTGCTTAAGCTGCATCAAAAAAGTAAGAATTTTTTAGTAACAATCCAAAGAATTATGTTTTAAATTCCTTAAAATTAAATAAGAATTTTACTCCCTTAAGCATGCCCAAACTTTCCATAAAGTTGGAAATATTTATGGGAACCCCTTTGCAAAATCCTGGTACGCAATCACTATGCTGGTCCCTGCAATATATGCCCACAGCTAATCTAATGGCAGTGCCATCAAATATTTTTTAGACTAAAATGAAATCTCCAATAAGATTAATAGATCTGTGTGTCTTCTAATATTTTATCAGAAGATGGACTTGATGCTCTGACAATTCAAGATGCCATTAGTTTTGATATGATCAGCAAAGACAGGGGAAGTTGTATTATTCTCATTCTAATACATGCCTTGTAACATAATGATCTATTGCTAAAAGAGGAAATCTCTTCTTTCAGTGGAGCAAGCTTTATGAGCCACCAAAGTCTTGCAGGCTATCAGCTGCCTAATCCAAAATTGGGATTCTTACAAACAATCCTCTGCCTGTCAAATACAACCTTGTAACGAATTCTATTTAAAAAAAACCCCACACCCATCCAAATAAACCCCTCACCACAGTATATGTGTTTTTCTGGAAATAGATGTTTTGTTTCATTAGCATGTTAAGGATCTTTATTTTCAGTGTTACTACTTGGACATAGGTTTGCCTCCTTTGAAACACAGGCTAAATGATAGGAGGACAAGATTTCCTGAATGCTGAGAAAGAATGTGAGTGGCAATGGATCTTTTCTAGTGGCAGGAATAGTGTGCCAGGCACTGGGGAATTTCTCCAGACCAAAGTATTATTCTTAATTTTTAAAAAACTTGCACACTGTTACTTCACTGCACAATGAGCAGGATGCCCCCAAATTACTTTTCAGCCCCCCTTTTTTTCAGAATCAAAGCAGAGAAAAAAGGGAATTAAAAAAAAAAATGAGGCAGTTTCTTCTCAAATTACTGAAGTTACTAAAATAAAATGTGACCAAGAAAATGAATGTAGAATGCTACATTCAATGTAATCAAATGATTATTCTTTATGAATATGAAATTGTGACACTAATTCTGAGTTGAACCTGTTTAGATCTAGAATAAAGTCACTGAGGATCAAGGAATTTTTTTAAATTCACTACCTGTAACTGAATGTAGAATCTGACCCTATGCTAGCATTTGTAAATCAGATATTTGGCAAAATTTGAAGAGAAAACTAAGGTTAAGATTTCAACTCTATCTTCCTGAAGTGAAAGAGTACAAAAGTACTTTCCTAAAATGAAAAATGCAGAAAATGGTCAGTATAATAGACATACAGAGCTTCATAGCTTAAAAGTGCTGTCCAAATATTAGCTAAATCCTCACTATAAACCTGTGAGGCAGATAAGATGGAAGCATTTATGCTAAAAATAAATAAAACCTAGAACTGTCTCATATAACTGTAAGATTTTATTAAAAATAAACAGGGCTGGTTGGTATCCTTAACCTCAAGGTCACAAAACAAAGTACTAGGCACTGGAGGATAGCGGCAGAAGCCAGCACTCCAAAATCACTGTGTCTAATTAAGGATTCCAAAGAATCTCTGCTTTATGCTCTCTCCTGTCTCGAAGCATTCGCAGCAAGAACATTCAAATGCCACCGGGAGACTGACATGCTACTTGTTAGGTCAACAGTCCCATTGAGACTTCTTCTCACCGGCTTCGTCGGGTTCTGGGTCAACTATATATGCTGGGCAAATAACACCGCACCAGGGCAAATAACACCGAGTGGGGCTCTTGGGTTCAAAAGGGAGAAAACTAAAGGGGGAAAAAAAAACTCTGCGTGGAAATCAGAAGAGTGTGTCGTGCGTGCACGTGCTAAATAATTCAGATTTAAACTGTTCTGAACTTCTGACCCTCACAGTCCACCGCGATGTACAGGACTTGAGGTTTCAGTGTTAATCCACGATGTATTAACAACAAAAATGTTCAGAGCCTGCCTGTTCCAGTGTGAGGCCATATTCGACTAAAAGCATTCTAATATTAATGATGATGGCTCAGTTTAGAAATGTTTTAGTCCACTGCAATAATGTATTTTCATTTGTTTGGGAGGTGGGGAAGAGAGAAAATGAAATTGCTCTGCTAGTGCTGCACCCTGCTTCCTCCAGGCATTGGGCAGCACGTGTCCCTTTTCCAATAAAAACATGGATTTTCCTATTTCTGTGGGTTGTGTGCTTCCTTCTCTTTACTGGCATTTGGCACAACTGCCTCAATTCCAACACTTTGGAGCATAGATGCATTATTTTTTTTAACTGGCAAAGTGAGGAGAAAAGAAGTTGATTAAGCTTATTTTTATGCTTACAGGAAATATGAAAGACAAAGTGTTCTATGTTTAAAACTACAGCATATGCAGCTTGTGTGCACATCAGAGAGATCCCTACAAAGCAGCATACGCAGATACAAGATTATACAGGAGAGAGACAGATGCAGATTTCCACGGGGAAAATCTCTAGTGACTCCAGACACGATGGATATTAGAAAAAAAAAGTTGAAAAAAAAAAAAAAAGAGAATGTTGTTGGGAGAAAATGGTACCAACGTATTCCAACCCCATCGTGCACTCGGAGAGGCCTGGGATCACGCCCCCCCCCCCCGGGAGAGGGATGATTTTAAAAAGCGGGGCAGTATTTCTTTCCAAGTGCCCACTACTTTCCCGCAAGCAGCGAGCGGGAGCGCGGTGACCTTTGGAACGCGCTCTCCCCCCCGCGCGGGGGGACCGCGGGGAGCGCCCGGCGCGGGGCCCCGGCAGCGGCGGCACCGCCCGCACCTGCGCCCGGGCGGGAGCAGCGCGGCGAGGCGGCCCCGCGGGGCGGCGGCGACGGGGCCGGAGCTGCCTGCTTTCCCTTCCCTTCCTTCCATCCCTCCCTCCCGCGGGGGCGGCGCGGCGGACGGGGCGGGCCGGGCCGGGCTCCACCGCCTCCTCCCGCCGCCGCTGCGATTGGCCCGGCCCGCCCCTCGCCCCGGCGCCCAGGCCGCCTCCCTCCCCGGCTAAAGCGGGCAGTAGGTGAGGGGAAGGCGGCCAGACGGGGAGCATGGTCGCGGCTCCGCAGCAGCCTCCGCCGCCGCGCCGCGCCTCCCTGCCCGGCCTCCAGCGCGGCTCCCGGCGCCCGCAGCCGCGCGGGGCTTTGCGTTAGCGGCGGGGGCTGCGATGCACAAGCCGCCGCCGCCGCCTCTTCCTCCTCCTCCCGCCGCCGCCGCGCATCCTCCCGCCGCCTGAGGACGCGGCCGCCTGCGCCCCCGCGGAGGGAGGTAAGCGGCGCGGTCAGCGCTGCCCCTGCGCCCGCGGAGCCCCCTTCGCCCGCCCGCGGAGCCGCCGCGCCGGGGCATCGCCGGGCTGGGGCTGCCCTGCGCCTGCGCTCGCTGCCCGCATTAAAAACTTCCTGCGTGCCTCCCGCTGCCCGGGGGGTGCCGTGCTGGGGGCAGCGGGCCCTCGGAATGTTGCTGGGATGGCTATGGGGTTTTTTCCGGTTTTTTTTCGTCTCGGCGTGGGGGTCCCCGCCCCCGCCGCGCACCCACAACTTCGGGCGCTCGCTCGGGGAGCGGCGGCGGCCGCGCGAACCCGCCTCCCCCAGCCCCGGGGGCGGCGATGTCCCCGCGGATCCCCCCGCCGTGCTGGGGGGCGGCTGTCCCAGGGGATCCTCCATCCCACCCCCGGGCCCGCGCCCAGAGCCGCCCCGAAACTGGCTGGGAATGGATCGGCGCGCACCCCGCAGGCAGACTGCTTCCCTCCCTGCCTGCTTCCCAAACGCCTCGGCCAGCCCCGTCCTCTCCCTGTGCCTGGAATGCATTCCCGTTCCCTCTTTCTTATTTCTCCATATCCCCACGCGTGATGTATACGAGGAACTTCTCGGTGCAATATTGTTAAGATATATATGTACACATATATATGTGTACATATATATTTTAAAGCACTTCGTACGTTTCCCACGCTGGTGACATGCCCTCACCGATGTGAGGTTTGTTTGGCCGCTGCTGTGCTTTTCCATTGATGCTTTTTTTTTTTTTTCCTGAGGGTTGTTTTCCTTTAACTTATCTCTGAGCCCAAGTGCTGCCTTGGTGCCGTTCGGAGCGCAGAGGCGCATCTCTTGGGTACCGCTTTTCGGAAGGTCTCGCTTAGGCTGGGAGGGAAAAGCTACTTTGTTTTTTGACATTGAGTGGATGTGGCGAGCTGTCCTTGTCGTGCGTGTGAGGATGCAGATCTGTGGTCCCCGGGATTTTGGGTTTGGGTCCCTGTGCCTCCCTGGAGGGTGGAGAAGGGTCTGGAGGAAGGGAGTTCTGGGGATGGAAGGTGGTGTTTGTCATACACTTCATAAACAGTGTATGCTCATCGTCTCTGAGATTATTTTATTTTTTTCTCCACTGGTCTCATTTATTAAACTGAAAATATTCCTAGAACACTGGAGACAGATTTATCTCCCCACCACCACCAAAAATAACAGAGCCCTGGCCTTGTAGTTGGTTGCTTATCTTTTGTTATTGTATAAGAAAACTGCAGAGAAAAAATAGAGTGTTCTGGTAACTAGATTAAGGGGGATTTAATCACTTTTCCATCAATGAAGGAAAAAGCCATGCATGTTTGCTGCAGGCTTATTACTTGTTTAAATGAAAGGTTATATAGAGCATATTTCTGATAAATGAAGAAACTTCCTGTTTCCTGATAGTCTTTAAAACAACTGAGCAAGTGTGTATGTGTAGGCACGTGTGAGTCTCTTGCACCGATTTAAACACATTTATCAGGCTCTTCTTTTGAGGTACTTAAAACCCAAACTACTGTAGCTTTAAGGTGACTGCAGATAACAGTATTATTATTTCTTATAATTAGCAATCTGCTGAAACTTAAAATCCTCCTTGAAAGATATGATCTGTGGGAGAAAGGGGATAATATTCCAGCAAGCTTTATTTTTTTTTTTATTATTGTTTGCCTCCAAACCAAAGCAACAGTGTGTCTTTCTAATATTGTTGTATTCTGGCTTAAACTGTGAATGGCTTTCTCTTTTTCTCCATGTGGAGAAAAATAAAGTACAGCAATATTTTACTCTGACATTTATCTGCGTCAAACTTTAGTTATGCTCAGGAGGTTGTTTAATCTTCTTTGAATAATGTGCAGGGTTGGGTTTTTTTTTTTGTTCTTATAACCTGTTCTCATTGTGTGTATTTATGGAAGTTGTCTTCAATTTAAGATGAAATATGGGAGCTATGCAAATAATTTAGTGACCCATCCACAATAAGACTTAGCCAGCATATGTAAACTACATTTTTCATTGCCTTGTTTTGTACAGATATTTTTTTCCATAACTTTCACATTGATATTTCCTAATAATTCCTACAGTATTTTAATTGCAATTTAAAGTTTGGTGTTTGAGTTGCTACCTCTTTGAAAATATGAGGGTATTATTGTGATTTATTCAAAAGCAGAAAAACATTCTGTCATACCAAGCAGTTGTCTTGCAAGTAATGACCTGTAACACTTAATTTGGATGAGTTTTTGTTCATGTTCATTTCACTTACTGTAGAGGGTCTTAAATGAACTCTGAAATACAAACTGGGCTCTTGGTCTCAAACTGCCTGACTTTCGTGTATTTGTTGTCTTTGGTAGCTTATGAAATGTGTGCACAGTGTATCAACCTTTCCCTTAACAACAAAACCTATGAGCAAATGTTCAGTGTGAATTATATTACCGAAATAAAATATTCTATAGTTGTCATGGTTACAAATAGAGGCAGGGTTACTGGTTTTCATCTGCATGCTGGGGAGGGGGGATCTAGTTTTGTCACTTTTTAATTACATTTCTAATGAGTGATGGTCATACTTCAGGTACCCAATATATTACATACATGGCACAGTGAATTAGATTTTGTCAAAGTCTTGCTGAAACGAAACAAAAAGTGTTGGTGTGCAGGAACAAACCCTTGTGCATTTGTTTTTTCTGAAGCAGAAATCTTGAGGGAAGAAAGTACCCACCTCTGTTTTGTCTTGGCTTCTAGATTAGCATGCTACCGGGGTTGCTGCTCTTCTTCAAATAATAATAAAAAGTATATAGTGTGTATGTTGGCTGGAAATCCTCTCAATGAAGGGAGAGGAAGGCATGGATCTAGGAATTAAATGTGATTTTTTTTTTTTTTTTTTTTGGAGAGGGGGGCTTTACTGATTACTGTATCTGGTGCTATCACTTTTACTGCGTGTTTGTGAGGAGAATTCATTATGCCCACATTTGCTGTGATCGTCTCTCCAGTGATGCTGCTTCTCTCCCACGCGTCCCTCTCTCCCAGGTTGCCATCTCCGGTGTCACTGGGAGTTGCTCGGGTTCGGCACTGCCTGAGCAGTCACCAAAATCGGGACTGTAACTATTTGCAGTTGTTGGCACTTATCCCAATGCTGCTTCTCTGCTCCTCCGTGCTCATCTGCAATTCAGTCTTGTCCATGCCTACTTGTTTTCCTGACCTTTTAATTTAGTTCCAAAACCTGATGGACCCAGTTCTTCTGAAGCACAGCAAAAAGAAATAAAAAAGATTAAGGGGCCAAAAAAATTGTTATATTTCCTTAGCTTCTCTGTGTAGAGCCTTTGTGTGCTGTGGTGGAAACTCACACACAGCATTAGGAGGAAAAAGTACCCCTGGATCTTCAAATGGAGAGAGAAATTCCAGGCTGTCCCGTCTTGTTTAACCCTTATACCTTACATCACAGCCCTTTTGTGCAATTTATTTTTTAATCTTAAAAATGGCTAGGAGTTTATTGCTGCACTTTTAAGTTTTGGTGTCTTTAATATTTTTGTTAATTTTTTTAGCATGCCTTCTTTAGGTTGCGTGTGGCGTTACTGAAGTTCTTGTAGTGACTTGTCCACTAACTCCATTGATGCATTTGGGTTTGCTGCCAAAGGTTACGAACCCAGGGAGCCCAGACACCTGAAGGCCTGATCCCAAAGCTGCTCTTTTTGCAGAACCTCAACTTTGTAGTGCAACACTGAGGTCCACATCTTTTTCAGATCGCTAATTCTTTGTGCTGTAACGGAGACATTTAACTAGCTAAAATATCAGCATGGGTTTGTGACTTATTTGGTCCTTCAGGTTTTTTTTTCCTCCACAGATCTTCCATTTTGCAGTATTTGGCCTTGCAGTACGCTGATTCAATAACCTCAAATATGACACAGTATCATTAGATTCTGTGATTTCTGTATCTAATCACTTTCTTAATGTACTCACCTCTTCACAGAAGAAACTGTGTAAAACCTGTATCCTAAAGCCCATAAACATACGAATTAGATAATGTTGCCTTGAATATACCTGCGGGTACCTGAATTATTGTATTAACCCTTTGTGACTTTTTTTTTTTTTTTAGATTTCCCTTCTGGTTTTGTTTTGGCTTACACAGTATGGGGAAGGGTTTCAGCATCCCTTTGTGCAGTTAACTCTTCCATAAAGTTACTTGTAGAAAGGTGGAGCTCCTATGTGAAGGCTGAAGACTGTCTTCTCAAGAAGTAAACTGCCAACAGCAACTCAAGAGTGTGAGGCTGTATGACACATAAACAGCTTTGACATGCTTCTGTCACTTCTATGTTTCCTTTGTTACTAGAAGTACAAAGAACTCCTCCTCAGCTATAAAGAGAGACATTAAAGGGAAATAGATGAGAAATCTCTTACGGGAACGCCTTTCTGTCAGGTTTTTACAAGTCAACGTGCTTCACAGGGTGTGAATATGCATCGTTTACCTGTTACGGTGAAACCAGACCTGGTACAAGCAGTGCCCCAAGAAACCTTCCTGGTGCTGTTGTTATGCAACCAGTTACCTCTGTGCTGTCTTGACCATCTGATAAATGACAGTAACTGAATTCCTAGTCACACTCTTCCATAAATAATTTTATATTGTGGATTAGAATATGTGGAACATGGGACCATTTTGCTTAATTTTTATGTCCTGCTTTTAGGGGGAGTTTTATCTGTGATGGTTAGATTTAGGTTTTCAAATATTCTCCACCTGGATTTTGGCCATAATTGGCATTAACATCAGAAAAATACTTAGGTTTTGGTGGTCTTAAATTTCAGGTAACTCGTAGTGCTGGCTTCCAGTAATAATACTGATTCTGTGAAACAATCTGCTGAAGCTATAGACAAAGACTTATTTTAAAATAAATTCAATGTTGCTTTTGTAATGTTCTGTGATTTGTATTTTTGCTTAATTCCCTGCTGTCCATTATGATATGCTATGTGATGTAGGATGTTAAATGCCTGGATTTCTGTTCAGGTTTATTTTTTCTTGGGTTAGCCTCCAGTTTTAGGACTACATAAATGCAGGTAGTATGCAATTTGACTGAGAACCAGATTATATCTCAAGGCATGCATTGGAACTCGTTCAGTGCAGCAGTTTGCAAGAAAATCTGCCAGATAAAATTCCTCTGCAACATTGCTGTTAACTAAAAACTGTTAGGTGTGTCATGGTGTTTGGACTGTCAGTGTAGTTGAGAGATACTGTGAAGAATCCCTCAAGTTGATACAGAGGTATCTGAGCCAATAACAGGGTCCTGTAGCAGCACTCAAACTCAAGATGTGCCTAATTTGTTGAGTTGGACTCTATTGATACATCTTGTGATATTTTTGAACCTTGGAAAGAGACTCATTATCAGTCTTCACTCCCTTTTTTTTTTTTTTAAAAAAGCCCTCCCCTCCCAAAATCCCACCCCACAACCATGATCCGCATGACAATGCAGACATTAGAAATCCTGGATTTAGAGTGTGTGATTTAGAGGCTTTTGCTTCAGACACTTCTTAAAGTCCATGCTGATGAGTAATTAATATTTAAATCGGATAATTCTGCTCTAAGATATGCTCTGTCAGACCTTGTTGTAGGATTTTGTTTTTGGTCTGCAGAAGCAACGCTGGTGGATTTGCAGATCGCAGCGTGCCGTAGCTACTCAAAGAAAAGTTTCTTTTCTGCGTCTGAGGCTTAACCATGCTGTTTCCCTTAATTAGAGGGAGAAGAATTTAAATGCTTTTAGTTTTTCCAGCTACAGGTAAACCCCAGATCAAAAGGAGAGGTGAAGGAGTTCAGGAAGTTTATCACAATAATCACACGACATGGAATAACTTTAAAGTAGATGCAGCTGTGTTTACCTGTGCTTTGAAATCTATATGTGTTGCAAAGTTTGGTTGATTTGTAGCTCGTTGAGCACCTGAATTCATTAGATGATTCCGAACATATTGTACACTTCAAAAACTTCATTTTTCACTTACTCTTGATTTTTATTGTCTCTTGCCTGCCAAGGGTGGAACAATGCCAAATTGGAACACTTCATATTACAAAATGTTGTCGGGTATATAAATGTCTGGAAAATGCTTTTGAAACTATATGAAATGCTGCAGAATAAAGTTAAGCAATACCTTTCTGAGCTTATTCCTTAACCCATCATAAAGTTTGGAAAGGCAGCAGGGGACAGAAGCTGCTAAATCTGTATGAAGTTTCCTGTGTTTCAGTATGAGCAGCAAAGCACAAAAATATACATGTACGTAAATTGTATAAACTAATTCAACTGTATCAACCTATACATGATGAAATGGCTTCTTGATGGTGTCTCTATTCTTAAGTATATCCTTAATATGGGATAGATCAGCAGAACTGTGTAGCATGTTGCTTGGATTATCAGGGCTAGGAACTTTTGATGGCAGTGGAAGTTGGTTCTTTTGGTTTGGGATTTTTTTTCCTTTTGCCCTGTTCTTGAATGGCTTGTTTTAGTAAAATGAGTTGGAGGCTATAAGGGATGTCTCAGAAGGAAATGAATGACAGAAGGAAAAGGATAGAAGAAACTCTTCTGAAATGTACAGGTGGCAGTAGTCATTGGAGTAGATAGAAATTTCTGGAAGATTGGAGTAAGTGGCTGCTTGATTTTATGGCATTGGTTATATTTTAAGGGTTTTTTTTAAAATGGGATGTTCATTTAAATAGCTGCTTCAAAGATGTAACTTGTTTCTTCCTCATTCTCCCTTCTCAGTTGGGAATAGGAGTAGATGCAATAAAGCTAGCCAGGTGTTCTTTGTGGCTCTGGACTGCTCTGCTTTCCTCCCAAACAGTGGGTTTCCCCTCAACTTCACAAACAGCTTGATAGATGACATCTGAAAAGCCTCTATACTGCCACAGACACTTTGCAGTCCATCCTATTTAGAGCAGAGAAATACCAGATGTACTAGTGATATCGTATGGTGAGAGATTATGAGAAATTATGTATTTTCTTCTTGTAGAAGGGCGCAAAAAGTGCGTGGCTAACAGTTCCAGACCATCTCTGATAGACTTGCTAATAAAATACAAGGCAAAATGTTAAATATACTGCACTGCCCTCTTTATTATGCTATTTTTGGCTGATCATATGAGGAAAGTATGTATTATTTAAACAAAAGTCACTGCTCTGAGTGTGTCTTCCGTTCCTTCTCTCCCCCACATTGTTTCACATTTCTAAACATTGAGCATACCAATCAATATTCCATTAAGAGGAGAATTAACTTGGGAGAAGCTTGCATGTATTTGCATGTAGTAGCTTATTTCTTGGTCTGTGGATTTGTGTTGCCTTTCCCCAGTGTCATAATTTTTTTTTTCTTTAACAACACTCCAAATATTTGTGCAATTACTTCTGGTGGCAAGGCTTGCCATGCCCCATCTTAACTTTGTCAATATGAATTGCTGGTAGGGCCTTCTGCAATGCCCTGCTTGCAGGCAACATCAATCAAATGTTTGTAGTTACCTTTTTGCTTCTGTTGTACAGTAGCTGGACATCAAGGTACTAGGCTTCAGATCAAATGTTGCCCCCGGTTACACATATGTAGTTAATAGAAATCAATGTTACATAGGCGTAAATGAAAGTTGGGTTTTATCTGTGGTGTTGTTAACTCTTACCTCATTTACACTTCTGCCCATTCTTAAATTCAGAATTCGTGAGGCTTTGGTTGTCCGTGCCAGCATTTTATTCCTTATGATCTTTGTACAAAACTGAAAGTAAAAAACACCTCCTTGCTTTCTGAGGTCTGAGCCTTAAGACTGCAAACAAATGTAATGAGGTTTGATTAAAAGCTACCTGTGGCACATAAGAGCATGGGCTGTGGCTGCGTGGGACCTCCTGGGGAACCTCTCAGTTGATCTTGATGTGTGAATTGTCACAAGAGCTACTGAACTGTGGACCAAATCCTGATCTAGTTAACACCTGTGGAGCTGACATGTTCCAATATGTATCTGATGTTGCACAGTGCTTCTCTACCCTGAGGAACAAATCACTTGTGAAATTCAACTGTGAAGGTCTTGAGGTCGAAGAAAAAGTCTGCAAATCTCAGTAGATGACAGCAAGTGGAAGAGAGGGGGAGGACAATATTTGCTGGTCTCTGGTTTGTACAGTCCAGGTGCTTCAATAACTCTTTTCTTCTTTGCCCTCACAGTTCTGTATTTATAGAATGGGCCAAATTTGTCCTTGACCCAAATCTGTGCAGTTAAATGAAGTTATGTTTGGTATCCTGCAAATATTAGATAAATGTTCTACCTTTTCTTTTTAAGTTTATCAAATCCCCAAAAGTAAAGCCTATGTCCTAGTACATTTTTTTTTTTCCCTTTGGAAGAAAAGTGTGTAATTTTATGATTAAACTTCTGGGCAGTTAGAGTTCTGCAACATCAGAACCTTATCTCTTTGTGAACTAAAAGGCAGTGGGAAGTTGTGACTGATATTTGAGTTGTTATTTATAGGAGGAAAAAGCAGAGCATAGGAATGGTATAGGAACTAAGGAAACAATAAGGCTTGCCTGAAGTCCCTAAAATACAGGACTGACTATAAAAGTGGTACTTGGATACAGAACTGCAGTTAAAAATGAAGAGAAGAATTGTGGTTCACTTGCTGCCATAATACTGCTGATTTTGGTTTATTCATTTTTCCTCTGTCTCAGAAATTCTGAAAGCCCATTTGTGTGTGTGTAGGGTATGTTCTTGCTAAAAAAGAAATTGAAGCAAGTTTTCCTTAAATTCACTGTTTCAATATCACACTTGAATAGTTCACAGCAGAATTCTTCAAGCCTTCTAAAAACTGTTCTTAGAGAAATCTTATTGTTGCAACAGTTAAGTTACTGAAATACTGTATTTCAGAAATAATACAAGTAAAACAAACACCCCACCCCGTGCCATGCTGGCACCTTTATTCAAAGAACTTCATGAAGCTGCAGTGCTCTGATATGACAGTTAATGTGGTCTGGTTTAAGATCAAGACTGACATCCAGTTGGGTCAGATTGAGAAGCTTAAACATTAATTTATGATGGAAATTTGGGTGCAGCTTGAACCCAGGCATCTACTGCTTGAGGTGATGGTTAATCAGGTCATTAGGTACCTCTCTACTTCTCATCTGGAGAAGCCAGTGGGCTGGTGAGACTTTTGCTGCATGTAATCTGAGCGGAAGGCCTGGTTAACTATTTCCTTCCTATTTTCCGGCCATACTGTTTATCAGGCAGTTATTCAACTTTAGAAAAACATGAACAGGCTCAAATTTCCTCAAGGTACTTACTCAACTGATGTCACATATGACAGCAGATTATAAGTCTTCCCTGTATAAATATTATCTTGTAAAATTAGAATCTATCAGTTCATGGTTTTAAGTAGAACAGTAATGTCTTGAATTTGACTATAGCCATTTCTAAGTTTGCTTAAGAGGATAGTTTTACCCTAAAAACAAAGTAGAAGCACCTTATTTTTACATAAAAGTTGTGAATTTAACAGCAATCAGAACTGTACAACCTTGAGCTATCTTCTTGATTAGAAAATTGAAAGATGGAAAAAAAAACCTCCCCAGGACTAACCATCAGGATAAGGTCCAAGAAATGTCAGTACTAATTTTACCTAGATAAATTGTTACTTTTAATTTTAGGCGTAAATTTAGGAGCATGGGCATTGTGCATGTAACTGTTGCACACACAAATAGACCATTTAATCTTGGCTTGCTCTCTCTAATAAGACAAATATGTTTCACTGTAGCTGCAGTCAACATAATGCCCAGAGATGCCTGCAAGAATGATGATCATGAAGCAATGATAGAGCTTATACAGTAGAACACCAAGTGACAGCATTGCTCTGTGAAACCCTTGGCCTCTGTCTTCAGAAGAAATTGTAAATGTAACTCTGAATCTCTGGGTGGGCAAAGAGAAATCTTAAACTGTGAGCCAAGCCCTGAGCAGGCTTACCCATTGATATGTGACCTGGCTGCCACTAGAGAGGGAAGGAGCTCTATACAGAGCAGGGGTGCAGGACTTAGATAAGGGCACATGTCAAATAAATGAATGTTTTTTTGACAGCTTTGTTTTTCTTTCTGAGGGCATGAATGTTAAATCATATAATTGTTTACACCCAAGAACAACTTCACAAGAAAAGTTTTGTTGCCCAGAAACCTCTATAAAAAGACAGAAATGCTTCACATTCCACATATAGATCAAAGTTGCAAATGTTCTTGGCATAAAGCAGCAGTTAACTGCAAATTGTACTGTGGAAGCTGGAAGCAAATTTCTAACCATCCTGGTGAACAGAAAAAGCGCCATATCCTGCATGAAATGGAAGCACAAAGATGTTCTGAGGAACTCTGGAAAGCAGTGCAGTTCTTCTATTTTCCTTCATGTGACACGAGTGTTCTGTTCTGCCTTTTTATTTAGCTGCAACTCTGAAGCTTTGCTGTTGCACCAAAAAAAAAAAAAAGAAAAAGTCCCTAGAAACTATGTGGGGTCATCTTGACTTCTGTGTGTAACTGCAGCTTTTTTTGGCTGTGTTAGGGTCAGGCTTTTGCAGTCCCATCTGCCTGGTGGCTCTTCCCTTCCAGTTTGGCTGGAAGCAGTCTGGTTTAAATATATATATATTCTCAGAGTAACTGTTTGTTACTCTGCCCCCAAGTTGCTGCATTCTCTTCTGTCACTGCACCTTAAACCTTCAGCTCTCTTTTTTTTAGATATATCCCATTTCACATTAGTGAAAGCACCACCCACAATTATTGAGCATACGAAAGATAAAACACATCCTGTTAACTTCAGTTTATATTTGAGGGGGTTTTTTTCCATCTTTGCTTTTTCTGTTTAGGCAATAAACTCTTCTGGAACAAGGGCTGTTATTTTTTGCCTGTACAGTAAGAGCTGCCTTCCTAGTTGTGCTTGGTGCTTTAACAGGACAAAAATGATTCATAAGCTCTGAAAATGCTGCTCTTCTCCTCCCCTCCTTTCTCCATTTCAGTCGACAAAGATTCTGTTATGCTGAGGCAAAGCAGAACCTAAAGCCACTTTCCTGTTCTGTTTCTCTTAATTACATATTTTTGAAGAGGAAGAAGTATCCTAGAAAGGTGAAATGAACATTAAAACATGTCATGATTCCTAAAATTATTTTAATAGGATTTTTTTAAACTTTGAGATGATTCTAATCTAGAGATACTTAGCAGTAAAACATGGGCTTGCTAGTCAGGGGTGTATCTGTTTCTTCTGGAAAGCAAGTGTGTGCTTTGTCTCACTCCATTAAAAATAGTAATCCCAAGAATATATTGAAGGCTCTGAACTATTTCGGAGGTGGTTGTTGATGTAGAGGTCCACAGTCACGCCCACCAGAGGGCATTTTATCACCAGTTTCTTGGGAAAAAGTTTTTTTCTTAAGTCATGAATAAAGTAGTAAATATTGGATGGGAAAGCACTATATGAAACATTGTACAGATAGCTTTTTTGTTTATATATAAATACATATGCTTATTTCCTGGCTGTATTTATATGTAAATAAGTAATGATGTCAGCTTGAATGGCTGGGTTTCCCCTCTGCTTCCTAAATACTTTCTAATTTTACTGAGGGATAATCTGGAGAAAAAGGAATTCCTTAAAGCTCTCCCACAGCTGGTATAGCCATCGGTTACCAGGAAACTGCCCTCTCTACCACACAAGCAGAGCAGATGCTCTGGATGATTGCAGTGTACCCTTGCTCCCCTTTTCCAGGGCACTTGGAAGCAGAGGCTGCTGTTCAGAAGCCCTACTCATTTAGGAGGCTGGAATTTGCGAATATACTTAATAGTGAAGCCCCTGGATCTAAAGGAAGCACTTGGCAGCCAGGGAAGTGTACATCTGCCAGATGGACCTGACGTCTTGTGTTTGGCAGCAGTTAATGCTAAGGCATGATATGCAAAATCCAAGAATGACAGCTAGGAAATGAATTTTTATTTTAAAACCTGTGTTTTTTTTGTTTTGTTTGTTTGTTGTTTTTTTTTAATTTTTCCTCATCCATCTTCCATTATGAAGTAAAGCTCTGCAGAAAGGAAAAAAAATTCTGCTTCTGAAAATACCTTTTCTTGTCAGTTTTCAGGGTGCTTCCTTGTGAAGTTGACATCGGTGCTGAAGGTTGGGCTGTCCCAGGTCAGATGTGTGACCTTCATCAGCCTGATACAGCACATAAAATGTGATTAATTCCCTTCAATTAATTCCCTGTGGACAAATACATTCACTCCACCAGAGCTCCCATGACTTGTTTGCAGCCTCAGCAGAGGCCTGGGGTCACATGAGACCAAACTCCAAACGTAGGCAGGGATCTGAACATCTGTGCTGAGACATCTAGGTAGAACAGGGCTAAAAGCCTTCCTCCCTATGCAGGACACTGTCTGCATGTGCATGGGAATGCTGTGAATGATTTGAGTAGAAATTTGGATACCCAGCGTAAGTGGAGCTCTTGGACCTGTGGTTAGGGCCTCATGTTGTATTTGTGGCTGTCTGGATGAAAATGGCAATTACTCAAGAGTGTGTCTGTTGCTTGTCAAAAGTAGGTGATGTCATTAGGATGGATAATGATGAAATACAGAACTTTTTTTTCTTCTTCAGACTGTTCAGGTCAAAAACCTGCACCTTATTAGGGTGAAGCATGCAGAGACCTCCACCTCAGATGAAGGGCACAGAGAGACTTTTTGGTTTCTTTGAGAATCTGGCCCTTATCCACAGAGGTTGATAAGGGGTTGAGGTTGGGATGAAGGGAGGCAAAGATAATAGGCCTACAGAGTAGTTCTTTGGAGCACAGTCTCTGGGCAGATGCTCACGATGAGGATGGATGCACTGCCTGTCTTGTGTGCTGTCAGTGGGGAGGCATAAGATGCTCTGGCATGCCCTTATTCCAAGGGATTTGTGGGAAGACAAGAGTGGGAGCAGTGCTGTGGTCTGAACACTCTTCCTTCTATGTAAAATAAGGTGAAGAACCTCAAGAAATGGTGGTTGGGGAACTGTGTAGAAATGATTGCTCAGACCTTAAAATAATTGCAATGAAAAATGAGATGGAGAATTAATCAAGACTAGCTCCTGCCTGATCAGCAGCAGGAAGTCTCCTAGTAAACTGCCTCAGTGTTTTTTCAGCCTCTTTATTCAAATGATATATCCTTTAGCCAGGAAATATTTTCTTTTTTCCAGCAGTATTAGTGTCTGTGCAAATAAATGACCTATAAAAGAATTTTATTAATTCTCTAGGACTGAAACTTTGAATTACATCCTTAGCTAGATAAATTTGCTTTCCAGAACTGTCCAGATGATTAGATAAAGACCTATGTCTTTGCCACCTTGTCATCTCTGAATTTACTAGCTTAATACCTCCAAGGGTTGTAAAAGATATGTTGTGGTTAAGAGTTGAGGGAGTTGTGGGGTTTTATTAATATTTGAGGGCTTAAGTGTAAATTAGTGTTAAAAGGACTTTGGATACCATTCTGTATTTCCTTTTCTCTGGTTTTAACTTTGCCTGGCGATGAGCTGGACTACATATAAGTGTGGAGACCCAACTGTAAAGACTTGAGGGAGTGTTGTCATAGAGGGTGAGTTAGTCTATTAAGAACTTTGCTAGGATAAAAAAACCCCAAACCTGTTAGGATAAAAAAAGTAGATGGCAGCACTAAGCTGTTCTGAGGGAGAGAGGATTTGAAGGTGAGAAGGATGAAAAGGCCTGTTAAATCTGCAATTATTGCAACAGTGCAAAGCTCCTGCAACACTATAGTAACTCACATTAGCAGAAGAACCTTGCAATCTGGTTTCCCTGCTGTTACGCTGGGAGTAGATAGTACTGCTTCCTCTCATTTCATTAGCAGGGACCATATGAGGTCTCAGTGTAACTCTGAGCTAAAACAAGCTCCTATCTAGGTTTCCTACAGAGTGACTTAAGGATTTGACCTGACTGCTGTTTGTGTCTTGGTGTTAACTTATTAGCATTATTGTCATTGTATCAGAAACTATTTCTTTGCTTTCAAAGTATATGCAAAAAAATACTTAATTTCAATATATTTTCATTGTGGCATTAGGTCTGTGGCAAAGTCCTCTGAGTTATTTGCTCTGTTAGTAGGGCAACAGTGCTTTTTGACAGAAGTAGCCCATACCAGAATGAAATCTTATAAAAATGCTGATTATCCTGCATTTGAATTAGTATTTTAATGTGCTTCAGCAAAAGCCTTTCATATTAAAAAAAGCTACTTGTCACCTTTTGCTTACTTTGCTGCTTCTCTCAGTCTGTTGTTGAACACTGATTTAAGGCAACTGTGGAGGAGGGGGAAAGAAACGGTTCCATTGGAGCCAGGTGACCGCCTTGCTTGAAGACCATTTTTGACCAGAGAATGACTGTCTTTACATTTTGTGAACTCCAAAATAAAGCAAAAAGAAAAACAGTTCACTCTTTTGCTATTTTGTTACTGTTCTTATGCTTTGAGGCAGTTTGTCCACCAATATTCAGAGGAGTTGGCAGCATGTGCCTGGGGAAGAAACTTCGATACTTTCAGGACATTCAGCTTTGAACAGAATGGTGGAAAATCCATGTGGTTTTAATTTTGATGCAAGCACAAAAACAGCTGTTTCCAATGTTTTGTCTGACCAGTGCTCTCCTTAGGGACCCTGCTCATGGTGCAGAAGGTGAGCTTCCCCCAGAGCAGGGGGTGTGTGGAGAAGGGAACTCTGCAGGCAAATGCAAACTAGCAAGGAGCAGAAAGGGGGGAAAAAAGACATCTACTGCTGGGAGTTGTAGTGGGTTGACCCTGGCTGGATGGCAGGCACCCACCTGTAACAGGACAGGGGAGAGAAAATACAGCTAGATTCATGAGATAAGGACAGGGAGAGATCACTTGCCAAATACCATCCCAGGCAAAACAGTCTCAACTTGGGGATATTAATTGAATTGATTACTAACAAAATCAGAGCAGAATAATGAGAAGTAAAAACAGATCTTAAAAACACTTTTCCCCCACCTTTTCCTTCTTTTTAGCTCTACCTCCTCCCCCACAGCGATGAGGAAGGGGGGGTTATGGTCAGTTCATCATATGTCATTCCTGCCGCTGCTCTGGGAGAGGAGTTGGGAGTCCTTCCCCTGCTCCAGTGTGGGGTTCCTCCTATGGGAGGCAGTTCTCCACAAACTTCTCCAGCATAAGCCCATCCCATGGGCTACAGTTCTCCATGAACTGCTGCAATGTGGCTCACCCTTCCACAGGGTGCAGTCCTTCAGGCACAACCTGCTCCAATGTGGGTCTCCCACAGGGTCAGAAATCCTACCAGGAAACCTGCTCCAGTGTGGGCTCCTCTCTCCATGAGTCTGCAGGTCCCTCTCAGGAGCCTGCCCCAGCATGTGTTTCCCATGGGGTCACAGCCTCCTTTGGTGATTTCCGTGCTCCGGCATGGGGCTCCTCCACAGGCTGCAGGTGGGTCTCTGCATCCCTAGGGTCCTCCAATATGTTATGACAGAGGCATTACTATCATTCCTGATTGACTTGGCCTTGCCCAGCAGCAGGTCCATCCTGGAGCCTGCTATCATTGGCTCTGCTGGACTTTGGGGAACCTTTCAGCAGCTTCTCACAGAAGCTACCCTGGTACCCCCCTCCCCCCCCCACAAAAACCTGGCCATGCAAACCCAACACAGGAGTGAAGGTTGATTTGTGAGATTATTCAAGAGTTCTGTGGAAGAGAACACTTGTAAAGCCTCACTGCATGAGCAGGGACCAGAGCTGCAGTACCTCCTCCACAGACAGTCTCTCCCCTTGCCCGTGGTTGTGGGCTCTAAGTCCCCTGTTGGAAGGTGGCAGGTGTTTTATAGTGCTGGAGGGTGTGATGTGGAGAATTGTAGAATAGCTCAAGTTTGAAGAGATCCATAAGCATCATCCAGTCCGACTCCTGCTCCTCACACTGAAACTAAACCATATGGCTGAGTGTTGTCCAGATGCTTCTTGAACTCTGGCAGGTTTGATGTTGTGACAGTTTCCCTGGGGAGCCAGTTCCAATGCCCAACCACCCTCTCAGTAAAGAACTTTTCCCTAATGTCCAATCTGAGCTTCTTTTTGATCAATTTGATCAATTGCAAATGGAAAATCGGTTGTGTGGATGAATATTTTGTGTAGCTAATGAGTAAACCCTCAAAATAATATAAAAACCCACCAAGCAACAAAACGAAAATGAAACCAAAAAAATCCCGAAAACCCTAACCTAAGAATTTCTTACATAGGTTGGTTTGTAGTTTCTGCACTGAAAGTAACTAATTTTATATGGTGTTGTGTGTATTGTTTTTTATTATAAGCATTACAGGAATTTGGCAGGGTTTAAGGCTGCTAAAATAAAACATTTTTTTAGAGAACAGCAAGTAAGTTCTAATTCTTGAAAATCAGATATGTTTTGAGGACGTAGTTTTTAATATTACAGTTTTTGTACCCCCTTGAGCAGCTGAGATGGTTACTGACATGCATTAGGAAGGAAGAGCTTGTTCATCTTGTGGATCTTATTGGTCCAGTTGTGCCCTCAGACAGAAGATGGCAAATACGATAATGTGATTTTTGTTTGAATTTAAGATTGTGTGATGTTCCTTTTTAAAAAAATATTTATTTAACTTAATGTTTTTCAGAAAAAAATATTCACTATTTTCAAGGGCTAATGGTGTTGTATCCAAATGAAGCTTAAAAACAGGCTGACCATGGAGTTGCCAGACTTTTGGTCCATCTAATCAAGTGCCTACATCCAGCAGTTCCCAAGGCCAACCATTTACAAAAGGAGAAGTGATGTTTTGATTTGTAATTATCTTTGTCTCACAATACCTTTCAGGGATTATCCCAGAAGTTAAATACCTTGTACCAAGATTATTTTATCATACACTCTTAAATCTCTTGATGTTTTTAATCATATAAATGTGTTCTGCTTTGGGGCAGTTCTTGCTCTTTTTTGGCCTTGACAACTTCTGGCTTCAAGCTCTGCAGTCTGGTTAGACATTTTTGAGACTATCTTGTTTTTATCTGTTCTGTAACTTGTAGCTTTTATTGAATTCCCCTTTGTTATGAGACCAAGGAGAAAGAAACTGAAGTTATGAGTTCTCTCTGCTAGTCATGATTTTACATTTTTATTTCATCTCTAAAGTCTGCTATCCAGTCTTCAGTCTGCCTTCAAATAAGCTTCTCTACATCCAAAATACTGTTGTTACAGTCCTCTCAGCCTTCTCTGAGTTCCCAGTATTTCCTTTGGATTTGGGTGCCTAGCACAGAGAGCAAGGAAGCAATACTGTTGATTTGATAGTGGCACTTCAAAACTGCATTATTGCTCAAACTAACACACTGAAGGTTTCTGAATATTGTTTTCCCTATCTCATTGAGCAGTTGTTTCAGCGTTTTCCATGACATCTCCAGAATGGTGCCCATATGAATTTAGCTGAAGCACTGAAAATCTGGATTGCTCTCCTTGAGATGAAATTACTCAGTCTACTCTGTTTATTTCAATGCAGGTTATCACTGATTTTTTTTAAGGATGGGTGTTTCCCTTTTGCTTAGATCATTGGCTCTTCTGAGTGGTCTGGTAGATTAAGACATTTTGGGGAATCTCAGTTGGATCTTATTCTGTCTTTGCAGCTAGGCTAATGTCAAGAAATTTGGGGATGGATGTTCATTTTTCGTGTGTATATCAAGGGTCCTGCAGTTACATAGTTTTCCTTTCTTTACCAAGCCTTGCATCAGCAGGAGGTGGTGGTTTGCTGAAGTCTAGCTGTTCCCTTACTGTTCTCAGGAATAGACACTAACTTTTGTCTCTTTCTGTTTTTACTCTCAAGAATAGATCATGAGGAGGAGGGGAGGAATGAGCAGTATGACTCAGTGTACAGCATGCCCTCTCTCTGTTTGACAAGCTGTGCAGTCCCTGAGGTTTCTGTCGGCTCAGGCCGGAGTAGAAGCACTTTAGTGCTGACAGGCTTGTGTTTGAGTCCTCCAGGTCTACACATCAGTGTGTGTTGGATTCCCCCAACTGAGCAATGCTCTCCTCTGCTTACATGTCTCATTCCCATCCTGCCTGTTTTCTTGTGTTGCCTTTATAATGAGTCAAGTTGAATTTCTTTAAAAAACTTAATAAAAAAAACCCCTCAAACCCAACCTCGTTCCCTGGCTTTGGCTTCTGGCTGTCATTTCTTAGGTGTCTGAACAGTTGCCTCAAGGCTTCTGCTTCTCTCTTCGTTTGTGCTGATTTAAGCTGAACACGGCTGATTTATGAAATATATCTTAAACAAAGTTGGCTGACTGGCAAGGTTTCTTTTCTTTTTCTTTTTTTCTTTCAGTTCATGGGAACTTAATTACTGCGGGGTAGGAAGGACTTAGGTGGCTGGTATTTTTCTGTTTTTATTCAATTTTCATGAAAATTAGATCCAAACATAAGTACTGTGCATTTCCTTCACGCTGCAAATTCTAAGAAAATATCACTTATAAACACTGAAACAAACAAATAAAAATGTATCCATTGCTTGTTTGCTTTGAAGTAATACTTGTATATAATCAAATGACTCCAGAAGCTGGCAGGCAGCTTTAAGAACAACATCAAATGTGATTAAAGCAAATACTCAGTTGGCAACCGTTGGACCTTTATCACAGTTAAGGCTTCTCAGTGCTCCTGAAACACTGTGAGAATGAATAAATAACCATCTTCAGAAAATCTGAGGCGATCGTGTCTCTTTGGCCTCGTCTTGCCATTCTGCTCAGTGACTTTCTGCATTTCTGCAGTGTCTTATGTCAGACTTTGCAAGGCTGTGTGGACAGGGAAGCTGAGATGCAGAGAGGAGAAGGGATTTGCCTGAGGCTCTCAGATCAAATGTACTCCCAGTTCTGGTGGCAAAAATTGCTAATAGCACATTTCTCTCTAGGCTCAAGTAATCTGTTGTCCTGTAGGCCAGCACTGTTTATTTGTGCCTGGGTAGTCTCGAAGGTGACCTGCCCTCAGGAGTGGGTTGGTGGCTTTTGGCTGCACTGGGGAGGTGAAGTTGAGCAGGCTGTAGTGGCAATAATAAAACCACATCTGCCCAATTGCCAACTGGCCTTGTAAAGATAAAATTTACTTCTAGTATGCCTGTCCATCCTGGTCATCATAGAACAGATGGAGACAAGACAGTGATATTTTATAATTTCCCGCCTCCCCAAAGGGAAAGTGGTCCTTCACCTCAAAAAATTTGAGAAATCTTCTTTGTTGTATGCTACCTGTGGCTTTCAGCACTTGAATTTTGGCAGTTATTTTGTGAAATGCCTGTTCTTTATTTCAGTTGTGAACTGGTCTGTAGGACATGGTAGGCTCCTTTAGTGATACCCTCAGTCTGCTCTGATCCTGACAGCCCCAGAGACCTTGCCAGGGAGCTGGTGAACACAGTAGGCAGAAGAGTAGCAAAAATGTATGGAATGGAGCCCTAGCAAGCAAAGAAATGTTTTCGAAGCTGAGACTGAAGCAAGTTTTTCTGAGCTTGGCAAAGGAGGCTGTGATGAGAGTTGCCTTGGAATTACCTGGGAATCAGCACAGGAGAGTTCACGTGAGCAAACCCTGGAGAAAAACCTTGCAATAGCCTCCTTGGAGGCTGGAGGTTGAGGTTTGTTAGGTGATGTGAGTGGCTTAGACAAGGTGAAAAAGCCATCATGCTGAAGGGGAATGTATGGTCTCTGGTTTGGTGATTATAGGATGTTAACATGGATTAGAGCCACAAAGTCTTAAATGGTTGGGTTATCTTAGATAATTTTTGCTGGCCATGAGTAGTTGAATTGGGACAGCTATTCCTTACTGCTCCCTTCCTTAAATGAGTTGCCTCTTATACGGTTGGGTAGCAGGAGACAGCAGTGTTCTGGTTACCTCAAAGAACGTGGATAACTAATCTGCAGTACAGTGCAAAGTCATACCTCTGGCACCACTGCTGTGCAGGGAGTCTGTGCATTGGCACATTGATGAATGGAGCCGGTGGACTTGTGTGTAGGGCCGTGGTCTGTCAGAAGCTGTCTTGATGGGTAGTCCTTATCCTATTGCTGCTGTATTGCCTACCGGTGGGTTTTTTTCTTGTATAAACAGGGAGTCATGAGATAGGAAAAGCCCTTTCCACCGTTCTGGGTGTCCAAAGCCGAGACACCAGCAACAGCTGTCAGATACCTCTCTCTGAATAGCACAGAAAAGGCTGTGGAGTAGGATTGAAGTCTTTGGCACGAGGATATCCTTAGAACATAGAGCTGGGGCTCAGGCCTGGCTCAGAGCAGAAGGTAATACTGCTGCAGGGATGAGGGATATAAACAGCAGGCATCGGAGCAAGTAGAGTGTTGGAAATGTGAAGCACTGTCCAGAAGGGAAACTTCCATGAAAGGAAAGTGGTATGTGCAAGAAGGAGATGATAGAGCTTTTCTTGTTTGCACTTAAAGGAGACTTAAGAGGATAATCTGCTGTGACAGCTGCCAGGTAGCTACAGTGCTGCTGCCTTAGTGATGCACTAGTCTTTGCCTAGCACCTGTGGCTGGCAGCTGCTGATAGAGGGATGCAGCCATGGATAGGCCAAGTGGAGACACTACCTCCATTTGGAAGAAGGAATAACTTGGCTTATGTAGAATAGGAGAACAATTAGAGCAAAATACTTCCTTTCTGTATGGAGTAGGTAACTTCTAGTTAAAGATAGGCTGCAATGTTGCTTATGCAATTCTGAAAACCTTCAAGAAAGGAAGAAGTAGCAACTAATCTTGCTTCTGAGATCTGGTAGGTGCTCAAGCCTTTGAGTTATTCAAATTGTTTTATTTCCATATTTTAAAACCATCCAAGAAGGCAATTACTGTCCACATGTCTTCCAGTTGCATTCTCATAGAGATTGACTGTGCTTCCAGCCTGAGAAGGTGTTGCCAATTCCCTCCCTTTTTTAGTTACTTTCTTTAAATGCCTTATCTCCTACTTCTTACCTTGATGGGGTTTCTCCCCATCAGTCAGGAACATACTTATGCAGGTGGTAGGACAAGTCTTTAAGCTTTGAATGGTGGTCATAGCAGAAAACAATTGAAAGTATTTCACCTTTTTGGGAGAAAATGCTGCTTCCTAACAAACTGGATAGGCCACCTTCTTTTTTTACTTCCTATAACCAAGCCAACCCTGCTATGGTCTGGCAGGACTGTCTGTGGCCTGAGAATCAAGAGATCATGAGGTCCCATTTCCTTTTTAGCTCTTTGTAGCCACTAATCTAGGAATGAAGAGTCTGCTGGGTTTGGTATTTGACTGGCACTTCAGAAACTAGGCTGAGAGGCTGTCATAGGGCAGCTTTTCTTGAAGTGACCTACTTCTTTCGTTTGGCAGTGACACCTCACCCAACCAGCAAAGCTATGTGCCAAATTATGTGTTTGTTTGGTAGCTCCAGAGTCCAAACCACAGTCTTTTCATAGCATAGGAGCCAAACCCAGGAGTTGGGCAGTTTCCCTGTAGTTACCTGCTGCCTGGCCAATCATCCTGAAAAAGTGCAAAGAATCTCTAATGTTAATAGTTTGTCTGTGCTTTCACCTACATCTCACCTAAGAGACATAGGTTTGTGCTTTCAACATGCAAAAGGTCAGGGTTTACACTGTCCTATAAAAGCTTGTAATTATGGACTGAACTACTTGCTTTTGGTTTAAAAAAAAACAGAAAACCAAACAAACTAAAATCAGTAGTTCAATATAAGAAAGTATCCTTTAAAACAATGTTTGACAGTCCAGAAAAGCCTGTTGCGCACTTAAAAAAGAAAGTGCAGAATGTTTTCAGAAATGTTGTGTGTTACTGGCTTAGGCCACTTCTGGCAAGTTCAGCAGTTAAGCAATATTCTAAGCAGTGGTGGAATGCAGGGCAGAAATAGGGGAACTCCCAATGATAGAGAGCTTGCTTAAACCTATTTAAAGACTTAAATTGGTCAAATCTCTTACGAAAGTCAGAGAAAAATGTTGAAATATGTTACTTTACAGAAAGGGGTCTCCTTTTGAATCCAGGTGGGCATCTTTAGCTTAAGAAAATCAGGAACACAAGTAGATACCAAATCTGTTCTGCAAAGAGCTGTTAGTCCTACTAGAAAGATGCTTGAAGTGAAAACTTCTCCAGCACCATCAAGTATCAGTGGTAGATCCTTCCCCACGAGGAGGTTCAGATGCAGCATCCATCAAGCAAGTTTCTTGAGATCTTTTACTACTTCTTTATAATTTCTAGTGACGGGGGGAGCCAATGTTTGGTGTATCAGTTGGTTTGGGATTTTTTTGTTATTGTATTGAGTTTGTTTTGCTGTTTGTTGGTTTTTTTTTTTTTAATAATAGCTTTGAGGAAAAGCATAATGGCAATGAGAGTTCAGCAAACCAGCAAAGTAGGCAAAGTAGTCTGCTAGGAAGTATCATAATTAAAAACAAACCATATTTGTCAAAATAAATGAACAAAACACAGTTTATGGTACATTAACTTGTTTGCTTACTTGCATATAACCAAATTCTTTTGGATTAGCAATTGGTCTCCCACTCATTAGTGAGCATTAATTAGATTCTATTGTGGTATTTATTGGCAAATTTGAGAAAAGGGAAACAAAAGGAAACAAGAGTTACTGGGATGGGGACCAATACACTGCTAAGCACTCTTTGATTTGATCTACATTTAAAGGCATTATTTAAGCTTGTTTTCATGACAGCAACCTGCAGCCCACCAGGATGGCAGCAAACTTACTGTTGTGTTGTCAGTCACAGCCCTGTTGCTCTGTGATTCAGGTTTGATTTTTCGGAATGTCAGAGGTGTTTCAGACCCCCTTGTGCTGCCAAACCTGGGCCATTGTCTGGCCTTTGCCTCTCCCTGTCCTACTGGTAGGTCAGAGATGCAGCTTGGCCATTTCTGTGTTCCACCCTTTGGAGCTGCAGCCACCTCTCCTGTTACTCATAGCTTTTCCAGAAGGTACAAAGTGAAATTGGGGTGAGTCTTGCCAACTCCTTTGCTGACTCTGAGTCTGTGAATACCATTAGTGAAAACTGACTGTAGAAGAAATTCTCATGTTGCTGTTGGGAGAGCTAATGGCCGTGTCTGAAGCATTTCCATGCTACCAACATGGGGCACAAGCTGAATCCCTGCAACAGGGGAGGCTTCTGCGTGTGTTTGAAGGTGGCAGAGGAGATATTTTGGCAAATGCATTGATTCTTAAAGAATGATTGTGTGGGGTGGGGTTCTTCCCCCTCTGGATCAAGGAGGTTTCTCTCTTGCTCGCTGAATTTTGTATGAGTAAGGTACAGGAAGGAAACTGCGTAATTCATTGAACTGTGTTTTGGTCAGATGTGAGTACTTAGTGGTTCTACATGGGTGTCTTCCTAGCTATCTCAGCAATATTTTGGGGGGTAACAGTAAAACACAAATTATGTCACTCTTGTCTCTTCTTGCTTCACCGGGCAGGACTCAAATGAGGAGGTCAATACAGTGATACTGAGCCAAAGAGCCTCACGTTTTTAGCAGAGAAAAGACCACAGTGGTAAAGACACTGATGAAGTGACATAACAGAAGCTCTTTAGTGTTTCTGACGTTCAGAATGTTAAGGAAGACACCATTTTTTACTCATACCTGAATGTTATTTCTTCATCCTAGGTAGCAGGTAAAGAGCTTGCTCCTCTCTTTGTGAAGCACTTGTTGATCAGTGTTTCTCTGTTTGGCAGAGACGTCTGTAGCATCTGTTGTCAGAGGTGTATTCCTTTGTATTGTCCTGATAAACTTGGCACAGAATTGATGCTTTCTTGTATACTCTTAATTAATCTCATCTGGAGTGTGCTTCTAATAAATTTATTCCAAGTTTTGTCACAAAACTCTTACTTCTACTGGAAATATGATTGGCATATACATTTAGTGATAGGGCTTTTTTGAAGAAGTTTCTTTATCCAGAGAAATACAATAAGCAAAACCAGATTGAAGGAGTTGGTTATGCTTGGTCTCCAATGTGCCATTAGTGACATACTGCTGGCAAGTTTGGAAGATTACAGATAGCTATCTTTGATGCTGAACACCTTATTTTCAGGGTGTTACAACCTCACTCTAGAATGCTGAAGTACTTCCAGTGGTTTTAGAAGAGGTGCAAGTTAATTTTAGAACTTGTGGGGAAGCAGATTGATTAGTAACTTGCGGTAGCTAGAGCACAGAGATGAGTTATCATAACTCACTCATAAGGGAAGTCATCTATGTCTAACTGAACTCAAGATGATACCATATCTCAAGCCACTCTGTGATCACTGAAGTCTGCAGAGGTGGATTTTTCCCTTTGTTGTCGTGGGGAATCATATGGGTCAACTCCAGACTGGAACTTGCTTGGCCCTTTTGGTCTCTGGCTGAGCATTTTTTGGGCATACTGGAAACATGGTTCATTTAGCAAGGCTTATCAGCAAAGCTGCATGCTGCATTAAGGTTAATATTCCTGCCTAAGAGAAGGTTTCTTGTGTTATTTCCATGTAAGTATTTTTATTTTGCTGGGATTGATGGCCAACACTTAACTGTGTGTCTAATAGCGAGGTCGGCTAAGCTGGGCTTGTGAAGCATCTTTGGTTATGCAGTGCTGAGTGTTTGAATGCTGAGCTGTCAGGTGCATGGCCAGCTGTTGAAATACAAAGATTCAAATTAGTTACCTTCATACTGAATGTAGTTCAAAGAATCAGAATAGTTTGGGTTGGAAGGGACCTTTAAAGGTCATCTAGTCCAATCCAGGTGCCATGGGCAAGGACATCTCCAACTAGATCGTGTTTCTTAGAGCTCTGTGCAACCTCACCTTGAATGTTTCCAAAGATGGGGCATCTTACACCTCTCTGGGCAACCTGTGCCTGTGTTTCACCACCCTCATTGTAAAAAAACGTCTTCCTTATATCTAACCTAAATCAACTCTCCTAGTTTAAAGTCATTAGCCCTTGTCCTATTGCAATAGCCCTGCTAAAAAGTTTGTCCCCATCTTTATTATAGGCCCCCTTCAAGTACTGAAAGGCCACAATAAGTTCTCCTTGGGGCCTTCTCTCAGTCGAACAACCCAACTCTCTGCTTTTCCTAACAGGAGAGGTGTTCCATCCCTGTAATCATCTTTGTGGCCCCCTCTGGACCTGCTCTAGCAGGTTGATGTCCTTTCTGTGCTGAGGACCCCAGAGCTGGGTGCAGCACTCCTGGTGTGGTCTCAAGAAAGCGGAGTAGAGGGGCAGAATCACTGTCAGTTCATAATCATAAGGATTCCTGAACTCAGGCCCTTGAGATAAACTGGACAGAGGAGCAGCTAAATAAGAAGTTCTCTCACTGTGCTTTGAAAACACTGAAGCTGCCTGTCTTGGTCCAGTAGGTAAAGGGAAGAGCAAAGGTGAGACTCTTTAGGGTATGCACTAGGGTAGCATCAGCCTTTTGGCACCACTTGGACTCAGCAGGGCTTCGATTTTTGTACCTGTCATAAAAAACTTAAACATTGAAGAGGGACATAACTGCAAGAATATTATATTAGGATTATTCTAATAAAAGCCATCGGAGTTGGGATTCCTTAAACCCATTCACTAAGGGCACATCAGTTCCTGTCTTGATCTAGTCTCTGGGATTTTTTTAAACTGACTTTATTACGTGTAAATTAAAGCCAAAACTGAGACCAAACTGATTTTGAGGAAATTATTAGACCCCCTAGAATTGAGCATAGTGCTGCTAGTCTTCTAAAATTATGTTTGCAACTTCTGTACCAGGAATATCAAGTTGGGACTTTTTCACACTCATTTAAATCTTGCTGTGCGCTTTGAGTTTATCAGCGGGAGTGCATGGCCTGTTCTTGTCTTTCTACCCTCTACCCCCTCCCACAACTTTTTATTTCTACATGATTGTGCCCTATTGGATATGAAATAAACATATTCCCTCCAGAAGGCTCTGCGATGCAAAGAAGGATAGAGATCTGCTCTTCCCATGGTGACAGAATGTCTAAATAAATAGTTGCCAGTGTGAGCAAAGAAGCTGGAGCAATGGTAGTTTAACCACTAGGAAATGTATTCAAAGAGCTATTGGTAGTAGAAGAAAATCAGCTAAAAATAAGTCTGCCCGTTCCTAATGTTGCATGGTGGTAGAAAGGAAATATTTATCAATTTTTTACACCCTCCAGACCCCCTTCCCCCCATTATTTGAAAATTCTTATTGAATGGCGTAAGGAGATTGTGAACAACTGGGTATGCAACTAAAAGTATTTTTTCCACCCAGTAAAACCACTTTCATAGCTGTGAAATACTGAAAATAGCTGCCTTCCTGCAGGAGGATGGAGAGTGCTGCAGAATGAGATCTCGCTTGCAGAAAAATGTGTGTCTTTGTTTTAAAGACAGCAGTAAAAGGATTTGTTTTGGGTGTTAAATATGTCAGCATTGTAAAGAGCCAGCAACCCACTTTGTTTTTAAATGTTTAAATAATTGTTCGTATGCTATGCTGCCTTGAATTATGATTAATTATACAAGTCATAACTTGGTAAGAACCAACCCATGAATGAAATACTGTATTCAAGGGTTTGTTTTTCTGCCTTTTTTTTAATTTGTGAGGTTTTTATTTATTTTTTTTTTTAAAAAAAGGCTGGCTAAGAGAGGCCAGCTGGCATTATTATACAGTGATAGGGGAGAGCTGTGAGCATCGAGGATGCACAGCGTGACGGAAGGCAGCCAAAAGGATTAAGGTATCTTAGAACTTCTTTGCCGCAGGCTTAGTCTGATGGCAGAGGGAACGTGTAATTCCTGCTTTATTTTATTTGTGGCACGAGTGAGAAAGGGGGTTGGAGTTTTGATGACACAGTTTGAGGGATGGGGGCACTGGAGCTGGTGTTGGGGTGTCATGGAAGTTCAAAGGGACAAAAGGGGAGAGATGTTTTAGGTCACCCTTTTCCTGAAGCTGCCCTCCTGTGGGTCTTTTGGCATAAAAGGATAGTGAACGGGGCCATATGAGTGGCAGAGGTCTCAAGGGAGAATTTGGAGTAATAAGAGTGCATTGCTTAAGTATTAATCCTGTGTTGGCAGAACTCTGCAAATATTTTGAAGTATTTTCAGTGGACATTCAGGGTCTACAGTTGCCTCCTATCTTAGACATATGTCCTGTTTATTCTGTAAGAGGATAGACTGTCTTTTATTTCTGCCCTTTTTTTTTTCATAAGCAACAAGGCTAATGCAGTAGGTATTGGTATCTTTGAAATTTGTTGTTGAGAAAATTCAGGCAGGAGACTCATTTGTTTAGATGGAAACTCCAACCCCAGTGATGTCAGTCTACTTCAGGATTTGGTTTTACATTCCAGAGACATCATTGATACCAATTCATATGTGTGGATGTACACATACATACATATTTGAATGCTTATCTATACACCTTCAAGTATTTATGGATGTATATGGGTATATATATATATATTTACTGAAGGCCCACAAATTTTTATTAGTAATAAATAAATAAAGACAACTCTAGTTTAAAGTTTTGAGGGTTTTTTTTTTTAAGAATCTAGGTGCATGAAGTTGATGGTGTCAATTTAATACTTGCACTGACAGTATCTTTTAAATACTTCTCATATTCAGTTTTAAAACATAAGTACTTGTGCCTCTTATCTTCTGCGGCCACTGTTCTAGGAAAGAAAATCAACATTCTTTGTAGCTATTTTACTTTCAAGGTATTGAGCCCTTGTGCCCTAATCTCTCTCGGAAGGGATTGTAGGAAGTGAAGTGCTGACTTGCTGCCTGTATTTAAATCCTCTTTGAGAACTTTTAATCTTTTTTATTTCATATTTTCAAGTCAGTTTAGAGCACAAGGCTGATCACAACTGCAGAGAGACTTGCCTTTGGGGAAGGCGAGCACAACCTGTTTTGTGATGATTGAGATCTGGACGGTGGCATATCTAGCCAGCCCTCAGGGTAGAGGTTGCCTGGACCTTAGGAACAGCCCTTAAATACACACATATTCACCTTGTATAGAGCTGCTCATACTTCTGGGAATACCTTGTTCCCAGTGGGTGTGCCAAAAGGCTTATTGCTGGCACCACACAGTATTGGGTTGACTAACATTATTGCCTTTGCTGAGCTAAGGAGCTAAATGCCTCCCAACCCTTCGGATGCTATTTACAAAAGTAATTTGAGGAAACTTGAGAGCTGACTGAGATGGGCACATCTCAAAATGGTGGCAGGTGAACACAGTTGCAGAAGGGACACTGTTGTTCTTTTCATTTCTGACTCTGGAAATCCTTGGGTTTTGCCTTAACCACAATCAAACTTTTGGGTAGGAAATCTTTCACTTCTCCCATATTTCTCAGTTATTCCTGAATCAGAGCCTTGAGGGTTTTATTTAACATATTTGTTAATTTCTAACATGCTTAATATCTAGGCCTAATTGAGGTTTTTGAGTTGTGGGTTACTGTTTGTTTTTTCAGTTTATGTCTGTTGTTATGTGGCAAAAGTATTTTTTGTTCTTAGCATGTATGTACTTTATAGCTTCCTAATATTATCTAAACATTTCTTAGTGCAACTCGACTGGGTAAAAACATAGCAAACAGCAAATGTTTTTATTAATATTTTTCTCTTCATTAAATTGCCATAATTGATGCAAGATGAGCCCACACCTTAGGAAGAAGTGGAAGAAAATTGCAGTGGAAGAAAATTGCAGCTGGCAAGGTTAAAGCCTAGTCTGAAGTGAGTGTTTGTAAGACAGATTTGAAGAGGGAGGCCATGTTGTTACTGTGGTACTGTTAAATCTCTCTCCCAAAACAATTGCATGTAAAGCTCCACCTATGTGGCTAATCATGTTTGCATTGTTGAATGTTTCCATAGCACAGCAGTGCCTGCGTGCTGCTTTAGATTAGATTAGCTGCATACTGTGTTGAATAGATAGCATTTTGACTAACAGTGTGTCAAATGATACAGCCACTATAAAGTGACTGAAGCAGCATCTTCCCTCTGCCCTACCCAAACCTGCAGGCCTGCCTCCATGAGGCTATTTAAATTATTACAGTAAACAGCTTAGTAGGGCTGACCAGAAAAGGGGATCTGAAAATATTTTTCTGTCTGTTGAAGAGGGAGACTGTAGAAGACTTGTAGAAGAATATTAGTTTTGAAACTAATTAGTGGTACCCGAAATTCATTTTGTCTCTTAAAAAGGGAGTGCATTACTGCTTCTGTTGCACAGCAATTTTGTGATGAAGTTCTGGATGTACCGTCCTGCATAGACTAATATTTGGAAGTAGGTTATTAAAGAGAAGAAATGTTTTCCTTGCATAGATGCTTAGGTCCTAATTAGAGATCTTTTTTTAAAATCTAAATAGCAAGGAAGGTGGTGCAGTGTGAGCAAGGGTCATGCAACAGTAGCACGTGCTCCTGGGGCTGTGCCTCTCTCAGATGGCTGACATGGGGGTATCACTGTGTGCACATCTGTCTTCAAAGCATCTCGGCAGTTTGTGGATGCTTGTTGTTATATAGAGGCAAAAATAAATATACAGTTGTGTCAGTGTGCAGTGCTTGACAAAGTGAGTTTGTTTTCAAAGCACAAGCCTCTCTATGCTGCTTATTTTAGGGAGTAGGGAGGGGAAAACATTAAAATTAGTTTGGAGGAAAAGAAGCCTTTTAGACCACTTTAAAGCTCTACTGACTGCTGCTCGGATGGACAACTGCCACTGGTTTTCCTCTTAGTACATTCACAGTGTCATGACTCAGGCAAGCAGATACTCAATTATTAATGACTTATCTACAAAGAAAAATAATTAAAAACAAACCCAAAGCAATAGAGCACTTAATTAAGAGTTAGTGGTGGAGTTTCTGCTGTCTCTTAATGGAAAGCTTCCAAGAACAATTTACCTTCCAGAAAGAGTACCTGCATCAGCCTGCCTCATTAAAAATGCTTCCTGCGTAAACCAGAAGTTGGATCATACTTTTAGGCAAGCAAATAAACTTATTGATTAGACACTAATTGGAGTTCTGCAGAGTGGAAGGGAGCCTGCATATATTTCAGAGACTTCATTGAATTGGTGTTGCATTGTAGATGATCCCAAGAGAAGTTCATAGGAGGCCTAAGGAAACTTCGTCCCAAAGATGACATTTTGCTCCTCTATCTGTTATGGCATCTCTTGGTATCTTATTGGCTTATGGACTCCCTCGGGCATTTCAGCAATGTCATTGTTAATGTCCTTGCTGTAGTACCATAGATTTTGTCATTGTTCATCCCTTTTCCTCGTCTTAAAAAAACAAACTCTAGCAAACTTCCCCCTAAAAAAGAAGGAAAATCTAAATGTCTTAAGTAGAATTAAGGTTTTCTGAAAATGCAAGTTAGCAGTACTTACTTGTACGATGTAAATCCCTCGTGGAATTTAGCAGTGTATGCAGTGTGTGCAAATGGGTCTGTTTATCTCTCCAAGAGGACACATCCAGGCTGGCTCCTGCCGTGCTTCCCTTTCCACCCCCAGCAGAATTCTGAAGCTCCTCCAGTATGGAAATCACAGCCCTACCAAGTCTTAGTGCCATAAGACTTGCATGAATGAAAAGCTATCAGGGCCTCAGGAATTATGGTCTCTGTTTGTGGGGCCAGAGACTGTGATCAGCTGCTTTAAAAAAGAATAATAATATAATTAAATATTGTCTGCTCACTGCAGCTGAATCGAATTTCTGAAGGTGTTTATTTCCTCACATCTCTCTGCCTGGTTTTGAATGTTGCTGTATGCTTGCTCCTTTCATAGAATCATAGAATGGTTTGGGTTGGATGGGACCTTAAAGATCATCTAGTTCCAACATCCCTGCCATGGGCAGGAACACCTTCCACTAGACTAGACTACTCAGAGCCTCATCCAGCTGGGTCTTTCCTTCAGTGTCTTCCTCCCTACCCTGCATTTCTGTGGTTTTTCTTTCCATGCTTGTGGTGTAGACTGTCTTCACTTTTACAGTCCTGTTCTGTTCCCCTTCCGTCCGTCAGCGTGCGTTAGTAGTTACTGAAGATGCACAAATGACAAGCATGATAACTGTGTCTAAATGCAGTTTGGTAGCTGGAAATAAGGAGCAAAACCAGCAGGATGTAACCAGCAATGGCTTTGCAAACCAAAGGGGTGAGTGTTGTGTTAAATGAAGTCACAGTCCTTTCTCTTTGATTTTTTTTCTTGTCTACAAGTGCTGGCAGTTTCAGTGCTGGAGGGTTTTGTTTCCCCTGTAGTGCTCTGTATGCTGTGTTAGCTGACAGTAACTAGCTGATCAGGTAAATGATCTCATGCTATTACTGTCTGTGGTGTTTTTGTTTTGCTTTTCTCCCCTCAAGACACAATACACTGGAGGAGGGCTTTAATTTAATTACTTGGAAAGAAGAGTCGGTGAGTGGTCACTCAAGATCTTGGCAGAGGGTTTTAACCTACAACTCGTTAGTGTGACTTGATAAAAACCCCAACTGGGAAGACAGCCTTTTACAATCAGCACAATCATCTGCTTTAATTATGTTACTATGTTCCCCATATAGAAGTAAGGAGCCAAAATTAAATTTTATAAGTAGGCTGTTAATGAATCTTAAGTCACTCAATGTCTGCCTTTTCAGTTAAATTAGAGATAATAAATAGTTGAAAAGTTGGCAGCGTCTGTTCTAAAACTTGTCTCTGGCTCAGCTCTGCTTTCTCAGGGAATGAGCAGAAAAATTCTTTAAGCTGCAAGTTTTCTGTTCTTCCGGCTCGCGTTGTGTGGGTGACAGAGGCTCAACAGTGGCAGGATGCCCTTTACATTGATGGGTAGAGAAATGTTGGTCTCCTTCTGTTCTGCATCAGTGAGGGACCAAAAATCAGTGGCAGAGAGAATTGAATGATTGAATGTCGTCTGTACCTGCGAGATGACTTTGGCAGCAGTGGTGTCAGGGCATCCATGTCCGCATGTCCGTGTTGCCCTCTGATTCCTTGGTTGCTGCATTTAGTTAGTGAAGTTTTTGTTTTCTTGGAAGGCTCAGCTTACCCCAGTCTTTTGGCATGGGCAGGCAATGGGTTGGCATAGTCAGCAAAGCAGGCACCTTTGGAGGGGCTTTGTCAGAGAACATGTGTTGCCTTTCCACAAACAAAGATATGTAGATTTTTTTTTTTTTGCTTTTTACTCCAGATTTTTTTGAAACTTAGGTATTGAACTATCAAAACTTGTATGCTCTGAGTTTTTATAAGCCACTTTTTTGATGAGAAATCTGAACAGGGCTGGTCCTGCTGGTATATGCATCTCATCCACAAAAATGTGGCCTTCCATTGAGAACAGCATGTTCTCCCTCCCCTCAGGCGAAAAAATACCTTTTCACAGGTAATTTGCTAACTGTATATTTCTGCATTGTGTTAACCATGATTCCTGACATAACTAATTACCTTGAAATTACAGATAAAGGTCTCTTTGCACTGACTTGACAAAAAATATTTTTGTTGCAACTTTTATTTGTATGAACATGGCATTTTTTTTAAAGATATTTTTAAGTAAACTTATTCTATAAGTGCAATGGTAATACAGGCTTGTAAGAGGATTGTTGATTATTGTGCTCTTAAAACTACATGACAAATTTTGGTCTATTTAAGAACTTCATGTGCATGATAGAAAGCAGTCCAGCTGAAAGCATGTGGTGTGGCTGCTCCTTTTCTCATGTAGGATGTTTATCAGCAGGGGGTTGTTTGGGCGGTTTTTTTTTGTCTCAGAGATTCTGTTACTAAATGTTAGAGGAAGCTTAAGGAAAACATCATCTAAATTTTTAACCTTGCTGAACAGCCAGCCTGCTCTGAAGCTCCTGATTAGTGCAGAATTTGATCACAAAGCATGATTGAGAGTAGCAGCTTGTCACCGTGTGTGATTAATGACAGCTCCACCTGCCATGGAGCTTCCTAAGTGGTAACAGCAATCCAAACTAGAGTGTCCTCTTCACTCAGTCGCAATTTAGGTTGCAGATTTATTCCCTCATCTCCTCCTCCCTTACCCCCCTGAGTAGTGTGAAGCCAAAAGAAATGATCAGAACTACCTGTAAAAATTCAGGATTACAACAGCAAATTGCTGGCTGGTGTGGGGAAATAGTAGCACAGAGCAGTGCAGATATGTTGGTTGTGGTTGAGGTTAAGTAGAATGTATAAATATGAATATGATGTGCTGCTCCCGAGGAAGGTACTGCTGGGGCAAGATGCTCTGCAGAGTTAGTTCAGGTGCACTCACCATGTCCAGGCAGGGTGACCCATCAGCTATCCAGCCCGCTTGACTAGATTTTGATCTTTTATTTATTTATTTTTTTTAACATCTGCACCCCAGCACACCTCTCTGCTAAGCTCCTATTTGGCTTACACTGACCAAAACCTGCACAGCAGTAGGAGCAAACCTGTATGTGTCCTACTTGGCTTTTGAGAGCAAATCACTTGGGTACTATACCTGGAGAAGTAAAGGTACCTGGACTATATTCCTCACTAGTAGATGATTTCTGCTTGAATGAAGTCTTTGCAGACAGACCTAGTCATCCTGACTGATCTCACTAATATTATTATGGAGCAGAAGTCTTTTACATGGCTATGGTTTGAACAACAAGCACAGATCATAGGGTCCTGCCTGGGGAAAGCACATATTTCTCTCTAACTGAGAAAAGAAATTAAACTTCTACAAGAAATGAAACTATGAAAGTATCACTAGTGGTAAGTAATGTGCTTCAAAATTGTATGTCAGTGAGAGCCTTCTCACTTTCTCTGGTGCCTCAGGTAAACACTGTACATAAATGATGCTTGCAGTTTTGTAGCTGACAGTTCTCAAATAAAAATACTTTAAAAAAAAAAAGTAATCTTTTTCTGGCATTCAGCCCCAGCTACCAGGTTTGCCATGGTAAAGTAGGTGATGGTCACAGGGCAAGTAATAAGTTCTCGTGGTAGGAAGCGCAGACAGGCTGGGTGAGGTCTGAAGCAACACTGGAAGTGCAGAGGAGAATTTGAGAGGTGGCCTTGGTGGATTGCAGAGGTGACTCAAGCACATTCTAGCATTGATCACCTTTCTTAAAATAAAAGCTGTTTGCACTCAAGGCAGTGAGGGTGGGATTCATCTCCCCTTACTTCAGACATCTAAGTTTAAGCTCCTTGCCCCGGGGTGCCTGCACAGACAGGAGAAAGAAATAGATCGCCTTCTGAATGCGCCTGTTGTGAAACTGTAGGCGCTGAGCTTAAGCTGGGCTAAGTGTCTCCCTTGGCCAGTTTGTGCTGATGACCTATTGTTAACCTCCTTAAGTTCAGCAAGGCCAAGTGCAAGGTCTGGTGCATGGGTTGGGGCCGTCACCAGTATCAGTGCAGGCTGGGTAATGCACCTGGGTAGGTGAAAAATTGGACATGACTCAGCAGCCCAGAAAGGCCATTGTATCCTGAGCTTACACCAAAAGAAGCATGGCCAGCAGGTTGAGGGAGGGGATTCTGCCCCTCTGCTCTCATGAGACCCCACCTGGAGTGCTGTGTCCAGCTCTGGGGTCCCCAGACAAGACAGACACAGAGCTGTTGGAACAGGTCCAGAGGAGGGCAATGAAAATGGTCAGAGGGCTGGAGCACCTTTCTTGTGAGGACAGACTGAGATACTTCAGGGTGTTCAGCCTGGAGAAGAGAAGGCTCTGGGGATATCCTATTGCAGCCTTTCAGTGCTTAAAGGATGCTTACAAGAAAGCTGGAGAAAGGCTTTTTGTCAAGGATAGGGGGTAATGGCTTTAAAGCAAAGGAAGGCAGATTTAGGTTGGACATGAGGAAGAAAAATTTATGATTCAGAGAAAAAAAAAAAAGAGGTGGTTTAGAGAAAACCACTCTGGTGTCAGTCTGTGGTTGCACTGGAAGGAGGGCTTCTGCTGCATTTGGTACAAGTTCAGCATGAAACTTTTGGCTCTGGCTGCCTCTGTGCTGCTGCTTGCTTCTAGCGTGCCTCCTTGGTGTTCTGGGCTGGCTTAAAGCTTGACACTTTATTTTAAACAAAAATATCAGTTTCCAGAGCTTCTGTTTTGAATGCAATTTGAGAAAGTGTACATAAATACTTTCTCTGGCTCGTGCCTCTGTCTGCAGTGTGAATTAACATCAGTGTTTGTCTTCACAAAAATGTTACCACATTATGTTGTTACGTGCCAGTATGACAACCTAATAGGACTGCTGCTTCCAACTTTTTCCCTCTCCTTATTGCGGGAAATGCTATCAGTTTAGCTAATGAGGAACCCAAATACAGTAACTTGCAAATATTTGTATTTTGGCAGGCTGGTGTCTACAATATATGGGCCTGTTTCTCCTAGTCCTTTGGTTTCAGGAGATGATAAACTAGTGATTTCCATTTCCTGTCCTTACCACAGAGTCTAAAAAGCAGCGTCTCTTAAAATACAACATAGAACGTAACGTCTGGAAAAATATTTGATCTGATTTGTCTTAAAAATGTGCATTTGTGGGGAAGGAAATGCTAGGAGATGTTTGGACGATATAAACTTTTATGGTGCTTTTATTTATAGGTTGGCATCTCTAAGTGTATGAGCACATCAGCTCATCCTTGGAGGTGTTAAGGAAGTATTTATGGTCCTAATTAAATTTGAGGCCAGCAGGGACACTGTGGCCTGGCCCAAAATCCCACAGACCCTGGTAAAAGAGGCAGTGAGAACCCAGTCCTACTTAACCTGAGTTCTATTCCCTCCCAAGCTGATTGGAAACAGGACAAAGAACTTCTCGAGTGTATAGAGGAGCATGGCTTTGAGACATCATGGACATGTGTTTGTCCTGATAAAGTTCAGGTGATCCAGGCTGTTACCAAGGCCAGGTAGTAGTATCATCTTGCCCCTGGCAGTTCACTGTGCAAGTCTGTTGCTTGCAGCATGTTCAAGGGAATTGAGCTCAGAAGGAAGCATTTAAAGACTTACCTTGTTCACTGCAAGCTGAGAGGATACAGCTGGGAACTTGTCTTGCTGACACGTGGTGACTTGCAATGGTGTGATGGATGACTTGATCGAGAATCTGAGTGATTGGAGAAATTAAGTTGTTCATACTGCAAGGCTAATAATATTTTTGTAAGTGGTGTGAAACTGCTGGTGGTTGTGGGTTTTTATTCCTTTCTGGATATTTTAGTTTGAGGAGTTGTGCAAAACAAACAATATTTATTTAGTTGGTACCAAAATATATTCTCGATCTGTAATTTTGATTATCTCTTTCCTGATACATAATTCAGTTACTGCCTTAAAGGCAGAAAAAAGCTTTAAGTGTACTGTTGTTTATTTCCATCAAAGTAGAATTTTACCTGCTGACCTATGAAGGACTCTTAAGATAGTTTTGCTGTACACGAAATGCTATTCAACTTAGATAAATCTAAGCAGAGTGAATATGTATGTTTTGAAGTCCCAGTGATGTACAGAAAATGTAGCATAAGCATATGTTTAAGTTGCAAAATGAAAAATAAAAACCCTTGGTAAAATTGCTTAGCTGATAACTCAGAAACCAGATGCTTAAGTTGTTTAGAAGCTAAAAAAATAGTAGCTTTAGTTTCTAGAAAGTGGAAAACAAATATTACCCTAACTGCTGTCAGAAAAGTAACTGTAAAAAGGTGACGTCTTGCTCAGCAGGTCTGTTTCTAGCCTGTATTTCAGGCTCTGTTTTTCTTATTTTCTTTTCTCCCTTCCTCCTGATGAATGCTGCTGCTCACGTTGGTTTTGCAGAGCTAGCACAGTGCTGATCGAGGGGGGCTGGCAGATGCAGCAATCGGAATTATCAACTGCTTTGCCAAATTCTGCATCGCTGACAGCTGTGTGAGCCCTTTGGGGACTGCGGGGATGTGCAGGTGTCCCCATGCATGGACTTGGCCTTCAGTCCCAGTGTTACTGGGAGTGATGGGCAACGACAAAAGAGTCCAGGATGACTCAGGAGTGTATTGTGGGAATGTTGAGAGAACATCTTTTACTTGTGAACTGAGACTTGAGTTAGAAACCTGGAAACTCAGTAAATCTGACATATCACATAGCCTCTTAGTCCTTTTTTTACCTCCTCTTCTCCTCCATATCCACTCAAAGGAAATCTTGTTTTCAGTCCACTTATAAGAGAGCTGCTGGCTTGGAGTATGGGAAAGAGAATAAGAAAAAAAGCTAAACCTCTAGTTCCTTCTATGTGGAATGTTCCATTTTGTGAAAATTGCCTTAAACTGATAAGGCTGCGGAATAAGTTCTCTGTGAATTCAGGCCATTTTGTGCCTTTAAGGCTTCTCCCTCAAGAAGCAAAGAAAATAATGAAAAGAAATCCAACCATCCAATTAAATATTGGAATTTTGAAAACCTAGGCGTAGCAATTAAACAGTGCCCCTTCCTCTTTTTATTTTTTCCACCTATTCTAAACAAGCCCAAAGCTCTTCGCAAGCTACAAATAGAGGTCATACAACACAACCCAGTCCCTGTGGTCATTAGCTAGAAAACTGAAATACAGATGTCTCTGGGGCAAAACCAAGTAGTTTTTAAGTAGGACACAACTTTAGGACAAGAAAAGAATGTCATTGAGCTGAGCTGAGATTTTCCAGGTAACTAAAGTAGCTGAGCCCCTAGGTTGTAATTTTAAGGGTCTTCAGACAGCTACCAAAGGGACCACAGCCTTAAATATGTATTTATTGTTGCATTTACCTCTGTTCTCAATGCCCTTTCTCACCCCATCTCCCCCTTGATACACGAAGTTTAGTTTGTAGCATCCCATTTAAAAGTTGTTTTTTAGAAATTTTGTGGTTCTTCATTTAAAATGTCACAGGAAGGTTGAAGGACTTTCTCTTCAGCCAAAGCATAGGAAATTTTTTCTTAAGTTGGAATAATTTAACTGCTGTGGCAACTGGGGAAATAAAGTAATCCCACAGAACTTGCCAAAATGGAAGCATAAACAGAGGCTTTAAAAGTCCACATTTCAAATGGAAAAGAGATCATGTTCTCAAGCTGTGATGGTGGATAGATGTTTACAGTACTTTTACAATTAATGCCCTACAGTGTATTTAAGAAGTAAAGGAAAACATTGGGTTTTGTTAATAATTAGTGTTTTTTTTAAAAACCACTGTTTTGCTAGATTCCGTCATCTCACTTGTTTCATTAAATTACCAATATTCAGTTGTAGCAATTATGATTGGCTTTGTTTTTTAACTTTAACCTATGCTAATGGTATCCTACGGGTCGTAGAAGAGCACCCAAAGATGTGACGGGCTGTTTCTAGTCAAAGTGTTGCTATGAACATGAGATTCTTAACAGTCTTCCTGTTCTGCTAAAGGGTTTTTAAAAAACTGTTGATGATTCCACCATGTGGGGACTTGTAATGATGCTCAGAAGTGAGAAGTGTTCTCCCCAGTCATTCTGTGTAGAACAGTGTTTCTGAAGGGCGCTGCTGCAGGGGAGTGATGTGTTGACATGAAATTGATGGGACTTCTTGGCAAAAGTCCCTACAAAACTGGCTGCCTGAGACCCAGTTACGAAGTGACGGGTTTGTTTGTTGGGGAGCTTATGAAGGAGATGCTCCCGCTCTCCAAAATGACTACAGGCAGGGTTCCTCATGACTTGCTCTCTTGTATTTCTACCTTAGGCTATTGGTTTGATAAGCAACCAGACCTAATTTTTGGGAGTTGGGGGTGGAAGGTGGAGCCAGCGTCTTAGTAATGAGATGAGTGATACTCAACTCCTCTTACAGAATTAAAGTAACATATACTGCACTTCTTATAGTTGTATGATGTTATTTCAACAAATGAAAGCCCCAAGCATAATGTTTCTGGGAGGGAATAAGGGTATTAAAAGGGAATAAGTGCATGATCTTCCTTGATAGTCCACCTCTGGATATGGTGCTGACCATAAATATCTGGCTGAGGCTGGTTTTAATATTAAACAAGATTCTGCATTTTAATGGAATGAAAGTGCAGCTGAGACATTAGCTCATGAGTCTTAATCCATCGTTGCCTACGATAATTCATTAACTTTTCTGTCTGTCTGCCTTTGAAGCTGTGAAATGGGTAAGTTCGTAATCCCTTCCAAAGAAAACTGTGGGAAGGGTTCTGTGACATTAAATCCCACCCAAGGAACGAGCCAGGGGAAGCACTTGTTCCAAGGATGGTGCAGCGAGATCCTTATTTTCCAAAGCAGATGGAAGTGCCATGTTTTAGAAGAGAGAAAAGGGCCAAGAACTACAGGAGGTTCACTGTCCAGTAGAAAAGTGTGTAGGTTGTGGATAGAGAAATATCCTGGGGATGGCCTCTCCCAGGAAGGGCTGATGGAGCAGGCAGGCACACTGCCTGGGAGCTGTGGGCTGGGAGTCCTTTCCTCTGGTCCTTTCCTCCTTCTCTGGAGTCCTTTCCTCTGGTCTTCTCACACAGCGGCCTTTGCTGGCTCTCATTTGTTAACATGGGTTTCAGACCTTCCCTCATCCCTCCTGCTGTGTCATTTCCCCCCCCCCCCGTTTTTCTTTGCCTCCAAAACATAAAGACAAAATAAAACAGGATTTACAAAATTATATCTCATCATCCACATAACACTTATTGCCATTTGTTTTTGTAGGGTCTACCTCTTTTTCTTCACCTGCTGCCATCTCTGCTGTTTTGATGTGCTTTGTAGAGCAAGCAGTGCCAGGTGCATTGCGGATAAAACTGTGATAGTGGTTTGTCCCAAATGATTTTAATATGAAAATAGTAAGTGCAGAGTGCTAACTAAAATCTAAATACTCATAAAAGAACAGGAGGTGGTTCCTCTCAGGTGATGTTTGCCACTTCTCAATTCAACCTCTCCTACTCATCTGCAAGGTCATTGTGGAGGTCCTGAAATCCTGCCTTTAATTTGATAATTTAACTTTGTCCAGATGCTTCTTGTTTAGGTTTCTTGTTGCTGTGGCTGTTGAGAGTGATCCTGCTGGGTCTGTGAACACCCCATCTGTCTGACATGAAGTCTGAGTAGAAACATAGGTAGGAAATGTACAGTAAGCCTGGCTGGTTGCTGGGTATGTTTTGGTTTTTTATCTCTAGGATCAGGTTTTATGCGTAAGAATATTGTACCAACATCACTGGAGCTCCTAAGGTCTATCAGTCTTCAACCTCAGTGTTTTAGATGAGCATTGTTTTAGGGCTGGTAACATTCTACTGATCTTTCTGATTCAAAAAATGCTAATTTAACATATGATTCTATTGATATATGTGGTGGAGAGAGAGCAACTTCTCACCGGAAGCACAAGTAGAAATGAATGTATTGCACTGAAGAGAATCATGGGTACTTTCTTTTTTTAAGACATTTTGACATATTTCTTTCAAAGACAGACTCTTTGTAATTTAATGTCTGGACTTTTTTTTACTTTTGGAAATGGGAGAACTGTTTTTTCCTCCAGCTATTTTCAGTGAGCCAGTTCGTAGAAATTTATAGAGAAAGGATAATATTTAGGTCATATGAAGAAAGCTGTTGCAAATTGCCTTCACATGTACTGTAAATATCATAGCAACAGTTATGAAAGAAGGAAAATAGTCACTTCTCGCAATATTAAACATCAAGTAGCTCAGTTAAGCTATTAATTAAAACTATATGAAATGCAGTGTAGTGCCACATTAGGCTGTGTGAATGAACAATAAGATTTTTTATCAAAGAGGAAAAATAAGTATCCAAGGAAAGTAAAAGTGGGAAGATTAAACCTAGAATATTTTTTATTTAAATGGAATAAACTAGAAAGGAAAAATAATAGTTCTGTTGTCCATCAGAACAGGCTCTGTAGGTTTTCAGTGGACAGTCAAATCTTTTGGGCTCAAGAGCTGCAGATGCCATCTAGGCATACCCATGTCACAGTGCTGAGAGATTTGCAAGGATAAATAAAAATTGAAGACCTATGGACATAAAAACCTTCCTGAATGTAATATATTTTCCTATAGCTGAAAAGAGTTTCTTTTAAAGCCTGAGAAAGCCAGAGAAATTGTTAAGAATTAATAAACAATTTTTTTTTTAGTTGTTTACACTAAAGTTGTGCAGAATCAAAAAAGAACATTAAACTGGCCTAGATTAGAGTTTGGTTGAGTACAGAGAGTCCCTCAGTGGCACCTGGTCAAATGAAGAAGTTAATGTCTTCTCTCTCACAGACTATCAAATGTTACACTTTGGCTCATGGGTAAGTGCTCGTTAGTGACTGGGAGCTGCTAATATCGCTTTTCAAGGCCCTGGAGAGACATTCTCTGGGGCGTTGTGACTGTGCTGGCTCAGGGAATGCTAAGTCACACCAGAAGAGGCACTGGCATGGCTGCGTTTCCCCAGCAAGGGGGCTGCGTGAGCTCCTGAATGTCTCTGAGGCCACCAGCGTGGAGGAGACCCAAGCACACTCTGCAGCCTTGGAGCTGGCTGGGCAGAGAACTCAGGGCAGGTGTCCCTGAAAGGAAGGATGTACTAGAGGTTTTCCTTGAATTTTGCCTGAATCCAGCCCTAAGTGTGCTCCTGAAGAAAAGGAGACAGTTGCAAGGAATTTGACCTCCAGCTCAGCTTTCAGGCCACTCCTACACAGAGTGAAGATGTTTTTTGCGTCCTGCAGTTTGACACTATGATTTGTCTCTGGCAGTGGTATTCAATAGATGGAAACGAGGATGGAGTGCTTGGGAAGTGATGTTTCCCTCTGGATGGTCGCTGTTCAGAGAAATGTAAGGTGTGATGTGAGAGGTGGGAAGCAGTGGGGTCTTCCTCACCTTTTGTTTCATATAATCATCATTTTACATTAGTATCATTACAGGGGAGTTGTTGAGGCAGTATCAAGTCAGCACTCCCACTGCTTTTTTTTTTTTTTGGAGGGGCAGAAGGAAGAATGTTTGGTACCCTACAGCTTGTCTTCATCTTGCCTGACTCGAGGCGTGTGTGGTTCAGCACAGAGCTCCCAGGAAAACCTCTGTAGTTGGGAAGTGGATTTGGGTGTGTGGAGTAGATGAAGCAGACTTGGAAGTCCTTTGAAAAGCAATTAAGTTTGCCTGTCACTTGCTATTCAAATGAGTGCAAGTGGTATGTTGATGGGTTGATTTTGGCCTGAAGTGCTGTTTTGTAGGGGAAGATGCACATAAAACTCTGGGTTTATGTGGTGGGGTGTTTTGGTATGTAGCACACTGCTAAGAGTGCTATAAGGTAAAAGCTTATGCTGAAAATGGATGAATTGTACCCTCACTAAAGCAGATGGGTGAGGAACTCTAAAACAAAATTCTCCCTTCTTTTAAGTGAGGAAATTGAGGAAACAATGCAGGAAAAAGCAAGATTGTCTGAAAATGAAACTCTTTTTTGATAGAGTAAGTACCCAGTTGCAGCTTACCTTTCTATTGCCACACTCAAATGTTGATGGGACTGTAAATGGCTCTCTGTTAAATGTATGCAAACTAGATTGTACAAAGCAATGATTTAAAACAACAACTGTCTTTCATCTTTGGTGAAGACAACAAATATTATAAAATCTAAATTGTCTGGAAAAAGTAGTTTATCTTTGAATCTTGACAGCATTCAACAGCTGAAATATATAAATGCACTCAATTCTGGCTTTGGAGCCTAGATTTAATGAGATGCTCAGAGGGAAATCTTTGGATGGGCTTATATAAATTGTAGAAATGGGCCACTGCATTGTCACAGATAACTATTTTTTTCAACTTTTTGATTCATTTTTATAAGCAATCATTTTATCAGACAACACTTGGATCTGCTCTTTACCTGTCCTTTTTTGAAAATAATTTTCAACAGTAACAAATAATCATAGGCTGGAAATGGAGTCCTGTCACTGATGTTACTGAATAACAATTGATGAGCGTGGAGCGGTGTGTGAGCTGCTGGGCTCTGCGCAGTGCAGGATGTTCCTACCTGCAGCTCAGCCCATCTTCCAGTTTGTAACTATGGTGCAGGAAGAATGGAGGGCAAAAAGGAGAAGTGTGTGGTTTGGGTTAAAGCAGAAAAAGTGCTTTTCTGTTGGTCTCTTATCCTAAAAAAAAAAGTGTACCCAATATCTGGGAGGTACGAGAGCTCACACTTCCTCACAACTGACTTTCCTCTAACACAGCAGTTGGTAGTTTCACTGAGCAATCTGCCCTTCTTATTCACCATTAGATATAGCTCAGTGATGAGAGATGTTATCTGACCTCAGCATCTTCCATTACTTAGGAAATGGCCCAGGATCTTTTTAAAAAACAAAGACACTCTTACATTAACTTAGAAAAAAAAAAATCCAAAAAAATGTTTTGGCGAAGATTTCCTGGTAGGAGTGGAAAACCATGGAAACGCTGAGGGTTGCATCAATCTTAGGAGAAAGTTATTAAATTTGATCTGGTGTCTGCTCACTAATTATAAACTGAAATTTCTGGAAGCAAAGGAATGCCCTTTTCATTTTCCCTGTTGTTGACATGTTAAAATAAGTTAATCTCAAACATATATGCTCTTAGTGTAAAGCCCGAGCTATAGATACTGAAGTCTACTGCTTTTCTTTTCTTCAAAACACCAGTAATTTGGTGTATATCAGAAGGCTAGTTAGGAACCACAGCCAACATTGTGAGTCCAGCTGTCCTAGACAATGCTCAAGCTCCTGAAGCCCATCCTTCCCCTGAATGGGCAAATAAAAAGCATGGAGAAGGGTACCAGAAACTTATCACGTACCTAAAGCTCCCTATATATCTTTCTGATGAGAATCTGTTGCCTTGCACTCTGGGTTATCTAAGCCTGCTACTTTCCTCTGCCATCAAGGCCAGCATTCTTTGATGTGATCTGGTCTCAATTTGCCAAATAATGATTGCTTCTCAGGTACCACAGGATTTTTTTTTCAGCCTTTCTGTGTTTTTCTCCAGTGGGTTAGCCACCCATCTAGATATTGGCACATGTTGTGGTCTTATCATTATGACAGATTTGAAATACTTTCACCTTTTCCTTGGAAATGTCAATTTTGATGGCTCTTGTTTATTCATTGACTTCACATATTTTAATACTTGATCCTTCCCAGAGGATTTGTTTCGAAGATATTCAAATGTCCAGCTGTAGTTTCAGATTTCGCTTTCATTGCCAGACAGTTAAGCTGGAAATAACTTCCAAGTCATTACTCTTACCCCTCCTCCAGTGATCAGATCAGGCCAGCTCAAAGCCTGATCCAGCCTGGCCTCAAACACTTCCTGGGATGGAGCAGCCGCAGCTTCTCTGGGCAACCTGTTCCAGTGCTCCACTCAAGGTGTTACTAAGTGCAGCAGTGGCTTATTTTTCATACATTTTGGAATGAGGTCTGTGGTAATAATGCCTTTCTGGTAAGAGAAGGGGGGGTGTTGGGGTTGGTTGTGTGTATGGGTGTGTTGAGATTTGGCAGTAGTAACTGTTTTCAAACCATTTGTTGGAATTTGAGTTTAGTTTAACCATGCAGGATACATGCATAGTGAAGTTTTACTTTTGTTCTATGTTATTACACTAAAGGACATATCTGTGAGGGTGTCACAAGGGGATTATCCTGCCCCTGTGGTTGAAGAAAAGAGAGATCATTTCCCATTTGATAGGCTCATGTTAGATTTTAAGCCGGAAGACTCTGGGTTAACTACAGGTTTGCTGCTGCCTTCTTCAGTGGTAAAGATGATGCTGGAGGAAACTTCTTTTTTACTGTTGGAAGGAGCATAATGTCTCTTTAAGTCATCTTGAGCTGATATTTTGAGTATAATTTAATTTTCCTGTTTTTCCTCTGCATGCTTTTCCAGATCTGGAAGAATTTGGGGATTTTTTTTTATCAGTCATCTCTTTATCCCGCAGTTTCAACATTTTCTCCAAGTTGATTTCCACTGGCAGCTTTCCTCTAAGCTGCTGTTATTGTATCTTTCGTGCCATTGTCTATGGTGTGAAATGTTAAGCAGCTTAACCACGACTGTTTAATTTCTCTGTTAAAGCGGGTGTTTTTCAATAGAGTTGGCTTGCTTAGCACCTCTCCACAAGTTTGTGGATATCCTCCCTTTACTCTTTTGGTGCAGGCTTTTACTTAGACTGTAGGTGATAGCAGCTTTCTGGTTCAGGCCCCTGAACTTAGAAGACATTTTCTTTTAGCTTCTTTAAAAAACTACCAGTTGAGTATTGTTAACTACATAATTCTTATTTTCAAACTGTTTCTTTCCCTTTTCATTTTATTCCTAATGTCAGCTACTTATTTCTCTGAACCTGTGTGTGAGAAGCTGAATGTGTAGTATCATCTTTCCTACAGAGAATATCTCTTTCCTCTGATTTCTGCATCTTCAAAATTCATTTCCATTGTGGGAAGCGATTGGTGTACAGCCTAAAACATGTCAATTTTGAATTGTGTTGGATATGCATCTTGCAGTCCATAGAATCTTTTATTGATATTGATCTGAAATTGCCACTGTAATCATATTTAATCCTTGAACGTGGATTTCTCTCAGTACTTTCTGTTTTGCCTTTTTAAAGTTTGGGTTTTGTTCTTGCTTTGCATGAAAAGTAATCAGATCAGATGTCAGCTGCACTACACACTTTAATATCCTGGATAAGTTGAGCTACGTTTTCATTCCAGTAGACAGGTTTTTAATCTGATCTATGGGTAGATATCTTACTAGCAGAATGAATATTCTACCAACAAGAAACCCCAGAGTGATTCTGTCAGTCTTTTGCCATCTTGACTATTTTTATTATTTTTTTCTATTTTTTTTTTCCAAGCATGCTTAAGAATTTTATGCTGGTTATTGTCGGGACTTTCCAGTGTAAGCAGGTGTCATGGCTGAGGACGCTGTCACAGTTTGCAGCAAGCTGTGGGTTCAGCAGCACAGTTGTTGTAATTGTCATTTTCCTGTATTACATGTGAAATGCAGAAGTTGACTGTTAATTGGCTCCCAGTCCTTCAGCAGCATTTCAGCATTAAAAATCCTAATTTAATGTTGTTCTTTCTGCAGGGAGGAAGAGCCATTTTCCCATCTTGGTTCATCATGTCTTTGATGAATTCTTATATCTTTTAACTCACTCCTCAACGTCAACATAAGCTGTGGATTTTGAGAACACTCATCTGTTTTCTCTTACTTATGTAGCTTTTGACCTTGCTGATTTCTTGTATGCCAGAGAACTATAATTGTAGCTGAGTAGAGAACCATTCATTTTGGAAATTGCTGTTGCATTTGGAATATGTTGCTGCCACTCCTCTGTGCCTTCCCCAGCTGCATGGTGCTGTGCTGCTAGTAAAAGGGGAGATGGGAGCACTCCAGTATCCAGTTTTGTCAGCCAGCCTCTCCTGAGAAGTCATTGAAAGGGATTGGACTAACTCAGGCAAGGAGAGCCTTGCAAAGCGCAGGAGAGATGAAACCATTACTTGACAGGTAACTATTATGAGTGGCAGAGCATAGTAAGTGCCTTGAGCTGCTCCTGAATGTCCATGGGCACAGCTGACTTTTCAGAGCCTCCCTATCGAGATAATTTCTCTAAAGGCTCAATTTTTGAGATACTCTTTTAGCGTGGTTTGTTGTAGTGGCAGCCTTATTTGGCTTGTTGACTAAACTGCCCTGCTTGGGTACCTCTGTTGCCTTGTCAGGTCTCAGCTCACTCATGAGGGTGACTGGAAAGTTGGTGGGTCTGAAACACAGCAAACTACTTGCTTTTCATGTGATCTTTACTCTTCTTGACCTTGTCTGGCTTGGTTTAGCCTATACTAGAGAAAGTTGCAGCTCTTGGTGTAGCTCACAAGGTCTCCATGATATTCTTGGGTCTCTTCTGCCATGTCCACATGCAGATCCTAAGGAATATACTGTTGAATTTTTCGACTTAATTTTTATTTATTTATTTATTTTCTTTTAGATCCAGCTTTGTGTCCTGACTCGCTGTCATGTAGTATGGCATGCTGGTCTGTTATCTTCAGTCCTGTACCACATGTAGGTTTCTTGGCTTTCATCCTATGTCTGTAAATATGTATAAAGCTCTATATATATATATATATATATATATATATATATATGTCATAGATATGTATATTAAAAATTAAGAATGTCTCCTGAATGCAACAGAAGTATTACAGGAATGTCTTTTCCATTTATGTGACTTGGAATTACAGTGGAAAAAAAAACATGTATCTCCAGCTTTCCTTGGGATGTTGGACAGTGTTACATATTAGTGGTACCACATGTAATCACAGGTGGAGATTCTGCTGCAGGGGATAATCTCTTGTTGTTTGTTACACTGAGCGCTTTTTCTTTTCTTAGCCTGTTTTTTCATGAGTCCCTTTCTGAGGTAGGCTAAGTCTAGTTGTCCTTTTATCAAATCCCGGTTGGTGATTGCTATTAGCAAGATGATAACAAATTTTCACGAGCTTGCACCTGCTTTAAAAAAAAAAGGCAGCATGTACTGGTTTGTCCCTTGGGTTATAAGGTTCAGTTTGAATAGCTGGTTCCTGCTCTGTGCTGAGGTACCTATGACTTTGCCTCTGCAAGGAGCTGTAATGTGTTTTCTTGGGCTTGCGGTTCACTAAATTAAGTAACCTGGAGAAGTTTCAAATGCAGAGATCTTCATGTCTGTCAACCAGTAATGATGTACAGTTGTAGCAAATGGAAGGCAGCAGCTGAGGTACCACTGTAGTTGGTGAGGATTTTTGGTAGGCAATAAAGCTTGCTTACTGGAGGATCCTTGTAGCTGTAATCAGTTTATTGTTTGATTAGAACTTGAGTTAATAAATCATCTTTGAATATCCATGAAGCGGTTACTGAGGTCCTTCCTGGCAGACAAAAAAGCACTCTTAAAGCTGAATTCAGCGTTCCTTACAATCATAGAAATGGGTGTTTTATATTTGGGAACTTCAGATCAGGTCCTACAGTGCTAGAAACAATGGGGTGATTTAGGAACTTGGCATGTGTTCTGCTTGTTCCCTACCACCCACCCCACCACTGAGTTTGGATTATTAATTTTACCAATAGAAATTATATTGACTTTATATGAGATTCTTGGTAGTAGCTACATGAGCTTCTAAGATCCCAACAAGGCAGAATTTGAGGGGACTCTAATATTACAACTGATGTAGGGAGGGAAAAAAGTGGAATGGCTTTCTAACACATGACCCCTGAAATTTTGACATGTCATCTGCAGAAAACTTAAATCTGCAGAGTTTACACATCTTATTCTGTGCTTAGTCTTCAGGTTGACAAAAAAGTATCATGTCCATGTTCCAGCACTGTTCCAAGTAAACATGTTTTTAGGAAGCAGAGTATATCTGTTCTGGCTGAAGAATATATAAGAGGAGTTGTACTGTGTCGGTTGTTTGGGTTAAGTTGTACTTAACTGTCTCAAGGGGGAAAAAAACAAACCACAACAAAGTAATAAAACAGATGGAGAGCACTGTTTCTTCATATCTTTCTGTGACAGGCAACATTCTTCTAACAGAATTACCTGTATTAAATTATGGATGAGCTATATTGCAAAACTAACACAAACTTGTGTGTTTTCCAGCCATTCTCCCCGTGTTTGTCCCAAATGGCATTCTTTTATAGATATTCGTGTAATTTCATCGTGGTAAAGCAAAACTGCACCCCCATACTGCAAAGCCCTTGATGATGGGACTTCAGTGAAACGAGTGGCGGCAAGTTACTCTGGATCCATTCTCTGCAGCCCTCAGGCAAATATTGTAAGAAACTTCCTAGCACTTACTAAACTTCCTGGGGGAAAAAAAAAAAAAGGAAGGATTTTTTTGTGAATTAAGTTTTGTATTTTTCATGTGGAAGTCAGCTGGGAGTCCCACCTGAACATTAGAGACTGTCACCTTGGCTGCTGGGGAGATGCCGTGTGTGCTGCCTTGGAGCAACCAGAACCTTTGCCCAGCAGTTTGGCGATACCAAGGAAGAAAATGAGATTGGTGCTAACTAGTTCCCAAGGGGGCTTTTGCTCAGCCCTCTGTGTGAGGAAGCTGGTTGTCGTAAACCAGTCTTCTGGGTGAGAAGCAGCTGGGTCAGGGGAGAGAGCAATGGGGTCCTCACAGAAGAGCTCTTAAACATAGATATGTCCTTAGCTGATTAACTCCCTTCTCTAGCTAGTATGTCTTGCAAGAAGTGGGAATATTTCATAGCAATGTGAAATAGAGCAGCTGATCACAACAGTTGTGGGGTTTGACAGTTTGAGGGGTTTTGTTCCTCGCCCAATACTGACTGCATAAAGTTAGAGCACAAGTCTTATGAGGAGGAGCTGGGGTTGTTGAGCCTGGAGAAAGGAGGCTCGGGGGGACCTTAGCACTCTCTATAATTACCTGAAAGGAGATTGTAGCCAGGTGGGGGTCAGACTTTTCTCCCAGGTAATAAGCAATAGAACAAGAGGAAATGGCTTCAGGTTGCACTAGGGGATGTTTAGGTTGATTACTGGGAAAAATTTGTTCACAGAAAGGGTGGTCAGGGGTTGGAACAGGCTGCCCAGGGAAGTGGAGGAATCACCATCCCTGGAAGTGTTGAAAAAGATGTGTAGATGTGGTGCTTAGGGATATGGTTTAGTGGTGAACCTGGCAGTGCTGGATTAATGGTTGGACTTGAAGATCTTAGAGGTCTTTTCCAAACTTAATGATTCTGAGTTGCAGTTAAAGCAGCATGGGCTGAAGCCTTCACTGTGACAGGCCGTCCAGGTGCTTGCCACTGCAGCCCTCTTTAGGCTCTGTATTCCTGACGTTACTTTAAATGCTGAAATTTTAATTTTACCTTGATTCTGTATGGCTGTATCTATACTGGTAAACTAAATAGAGCCAGGGCACAGGCTCAAGTGTATTTGTGCATTTGAGTGATGTTTGCATGCTCTTGGGCAGGGTTTTGGATAAAGGCTTTCCCTAAACCGTGCCCAGATGTGGGCATGTCTGTGGAGCCAGGTGGGACAGAAATGCATCCTGGAGGGGAGTTTGGGCATATAGATGGGAGCCACACTGTACCAGAGAATTAACACTGACCTGCTAAATGCATTTTACTGATGTGATATATTTATTAAGGTGAAGAACCTTTTTGATCTTCTGCTTTGTTTTTTTTGAATGCTTGAGGCTTACAAGCATGTGTATGTTCATCCAGGTGTGTGGTGTGAGATAGCAGAGCCATTTCTGCCCCATGTGGGATTGCAGTGGTGGGAAGCAGGCTTGCTTTCCTCCTTTCTGGGAGAGTTGGGAGAGGGTTCTACATGCATGCTCACATCCCATACCATGCTTTGATAGCCTGGTGGTTATAGCTGCCTCCTGGGGCCGATTTCAAATTTCGGGTGGGATTTCAGGTCTCAGGCAGTGGAGAGGTTTGAAGCACAGATGTCTGTGTTCAAGGCAAGTGCTTTAACTACTGAGCCGTTAAAGGGAAGGGAAATGATGCTTTCTAACTGCTTAAGGGGAAAAGGCAAAAAAGCTCCCCTTTTTATTGCTCTCGGCAGAGGGGAAGGGAGATGAAACAAAGAGCAAACTCTGGTAGGGAGATCACTCCTGGGAGGCTGAAGTGAGAGTTTTACCTACCTGCAGAGGGCCAGATTTCATGACTGATTCCTCTCCGTAGCATTTCCTGGGCTTACACTAGTCTCCTGCCCACCTAGCATCCCATCTTCTGCAGGTCCTGCCCTGCTGTGCCTCACAGTGCCATATGCCTGGCAGAGAGCAGAGCATTGTGGTGCCACAAGGCATGTTCATCAGTGGTTCTCACCTTCTGCGAACACTGAATCATCTTTTGTGATCTAATCTGTGCTTAATAACTAAGAGTATTAAGTCTCATTCGCACAGTGTTTTAAAGGTGGTGTATAACTACAGATCCATGTGATTTTTATTTTTTTAAACATTCTTGATCCAGGAGATTAAATGTGACTGTAAATTTTTAAGCAGAACCAGTTGCTGAAATTCCCCATCAAAGAAAATCTTTTGGACTTGAACGAATAAGACTTAGGGAGAGCGTTCTCCTGGGGAAGCTGATTCGTTAATACTTCAGTAATATCTTTTTCTTTCCTCTCCCCAAGCATCTCCAGACCTGAAACAACACAAATGATTCCTAGATCAAAAAGATGCTCGAGTCCCTTTTATCGGACAAATATCATAAATGGTAGGCTCTTAACTTTTCACTTGAGTAACAGCTCAGGCTTTCACAATTCCTTTAATAAACTTAAAGTGGGTCATATTACCCACCACCGCATCCATAAACTGGTATAAATCTTGGTTTTCAGAGTTTTAATTACAGTGGCTGCTCCCATTAGGTGGTCTTGTTTCATGGCAGGATGCTAGACAGCTCTCTTGCTCTAAGTCATTTATGTGGACTGCGGGTATGTCTGTCAAACCATAATGAGCAATGAAAGAATGAAGAATGTTAATTTAACTGATGCTGCTTTTGCTGTTAACGTAAGTACCACCAGCTGTACCTCGTAAACATTTTCTGTTTGCTTTGCCGCACATCGCTGTTTAGTGAGACCTTGTGTGATTGATAGAGGCAGAATCAGACTGATGGCTCGTGTGCCGCAACTTTTTCTGAAGCGCTACTTCTGTGAATGCTTTTTTGTTGCAGGAGACAGCTCCTAAATTTTAATTGCTTTTCAAACTAGCAATTGCTGCTTGTGTCAAATGCTGATAATTGTTTTATGACATAGTGGTATTATAATTTAAGGAGAGGTCAGGGTAGATAACGTGCGTATTACCTGCTGGAGGAGTGATGGTTGGGTGGAAGTGACATGTAGGAGATGTTCACTTGGGCGTGTGGGGCTTCTCAGTGCTCACACACAGCTTCTTAAACAATGGGCCCTAATAGGAAAGGACTGGCTGCAACAATAGCAGTGCTTTATAGTCACTTTATAATTAGAGAAATTACTGAATAATGCAAAACTCTACAAATGGCTTTTTTTCCGACCCATTAAGCGTTCACATAAACATTCAAAATAGAGCTGCATACCTCCTTTCACCTGTCAGTTGTTGTGTGTCCTCAGCAGAAGCACGTTTTGTTCCTCTCTGATGGGTCATTAAGAGGGTGATGGACCCCAAGAATTTGACACAGGCCACATGTGCTCCAGTGCAGCTCATCCGGAAACATCTTTCCTTCCTGCTCTTGCTCCACTGATTAAGGTGCTCCTGTACCTCTTAGCATGAAACTGCTGCTTATTGACATCCTGTCCAACTTTTTCTTCTTTGCTTTGATGGTTTCTTGAAGTGGTTTTCATCTCTAGCATAGCTCCATTCTCTCTGTCCTGATATACCCAGTTATTTTAGAGGTGATTTACTACATATTTCTGTTTTTATGCCAAGTGGATGTCAGGGTGAAATGCTCTAAATCAAAATGACTACTGTCTTTAGGATTTAAATTATTTAGGGTTTAAACCAAGGAATACTGATATAAGTAATTGATTTATTTTTGTTCTGTGTTGCATCTAACTTATTTTCATAATGTACTCCAGTTGGTAGTAATTGAAATGTTATGAGTTGCAATTAAATACCTTAAATTTATACTCCTCCTTGCTAATCATAATAATAGGCTTTTATCTCTGCACACTATTAGACTTTAAAGCTTTATATTCTCAAAGCAGCCAATAATGTACTTTTATTAAATTTTTAACAGATTAATTAATTCATGGCAAGCCATATTTTTTTCTGTACACCTACAATCACTGAACCTCTGAGCATAGATGGGAGAGATGCAGAAAAAGTAGAACTGGTGTTTATGACTCATAGGACCTGATGGTTATGGCACCAGACCACAAGTCAGGGTCTGTCTCTGCTTCTGGAATACATCTATGAAGGATGAGAACTGTAGTCACCGTGGTTATGAGCTTATGCTCATAAAACTTGCCAAAAGTGTGTATTGGTGTGGTGGGGGAAAACAGTTTTCCCCCTGAAGTTATAAAATGGTAAACCCCCGGGGGTGGTGACCCTTGAGGTTTGAGCCAATGAGCACTTCTGCAAAATATAAACATATCACTCAGATCGGAAAAGAAAGGTAGCTGTAGTTGTTGTTGAAGAAGAAGCCATGTTGTGAAAGCCACGAGCTGAGGGGCTCAGAACCCCCACTAGGGGTCTGCAGGGTCTTGGAACAGTGTTAAACTGGGCTAAGTACCTGTAGCTAGAAAGCTGAAGGAGGTTTCTCCACTGTGAGTGGGCAGACAGAGCGGTGGCAGAGCAACAGTGGATGGAGAAACGGTAGCAGAGAGCCAGAAGGAGATAAGATCTGAAGAAGCAGCAAACTGAGAGAGCCGAGAGAGAGCCAGCAGCAGAGAGCAGGACTAAGCCACTACAGAGAGAGAGTTTTGGGGTAAGGACTCCAACCAAAACCCCAAACTCCTTTGAGATCCCTCCTAAGATAGAGGGGGCGGACTCCTACTGAATGGAAGTCATAAAATGCAGCATGCACTGCAGAAAGAGGAGCTAAGAAGCTCAGTCGTCCTGAGAGCTCAGCCAGGACGGAATGTGGAGGAGGGCTTCGCCCCCCCCTTGCTGCTGAGAAGCTAGCAGCCAGCTTGAGTCAGAGCCAGAAGCTCTGCAAGGGGCTTGAATCCCATGAAGATAAGGACTGTCACGATATGTGCTTCACGATATGACGTGGTGATGCGCCCTTTGTCCTGGGAAACGCAGCCCATGGAAAAGAAGACCCTCGTTTGGAGATGAAGGGCCAAGGGGCTTGGATATCTCCTCGTGTGTATTGGCAAAGATCCAGCTACAGCTGCTGCATGGAAGAGAGAACGAGACACTGTTGCCCTAGAAAGACTTACTGCTCATAAGTGGAAAGGATCTCTTCTTTCTTCCCTCCTGGCCTCTTATTTTGGAGGGAGAAGAGATTTGATCCATTGTAAATACTGCTTTATCATAGTAGAGATAGTTGAGATTGTGTATGTGATGTCTTATAATATTTATTTGTTGTACAGTCATTGTGATATAACCCTTCCCCCCATTCTGAGTCTCGTGTGGTGTCTGGAAAACCCATCTCACACCGGGTTGAGATGTGGGAGGGGAGCTAGGACTTGGGAATTGGATTTTGGGGCTCTCAAACCATGACAATTGGATATTAATGTCCTGCTTGGCTCACAACCTACCCCATAACCTGTGTGTATCTAGGCTTTAGAGTTTTTCAGTTTTATTGATTTCAAAGAGAATTACATATACACAAACTTCTGGTGTCCATGCACTTAAATGCTGTAATGAGATTTTTCAAAAATGCTTGCACGTACTTCTAGGGACCTAAACTGGTGGTTTTATGGCTTCATGCCTGTAAGGCTATAATATTAGGCTGTAATATCTTTTCTCCCACTTGGTTCTCTTTTTTTACCCATGACCGAGAAATTAACTTTTCTTGGTCTTAAATTCAGTGAATCGGTCCCAGTAAAGAAAATGCTTTCTGAGTAACAGCTGGCTGTGTTGAAACAAAATAAAAATGTGCTTCTGGACAGCCAAGCCTGAGAATCAGACTTCTTGAGAAAGATTACCAAAGGGAAAGATGAATATATTAGCACTTAAGCAGTTATAAAAGTAATAATATAACTATATACTTGAGCTTTACATTTAAATACACAAACATGCTTGAATTTCCCTCAGATGGCAAGGAAATTTTCCATGGATATTTTTTGTATAATTCCAAGTTGTTATTCATTTACTCATATCCTGAAGAGAATTCACTGATATAGAATCACACAATGGTTTGGATTGAAAGGGACTTAAAAGATAATCTAATATATCATGTAAAATTTTCTTTAAACAATAGTCTGTTTAAGCCCTTATATTAAACCAAAGTTTTAATACTTTGGTTTTTAAATTAAATTTGAAATTATTACATTCTCATGTGACTGAGAAATATTTATTTTAATATAACTTAGTATGAATTTCATTATGCTTTCTTAAGGGAAAAAACCATTTTAATATCTTGTAAGAGTATTTCCATTTAGTGGACATCTAAAACTATTTAATTTATAGTCACTAAAAATAAAAGTATTCTTCCATAACTCCAAGGATTGTTTTAATGGGACTGACAAAAAAAATCCATTAAAATTCTGTATCAACTCCAAAGCACGATTTTTCCATTTGCTATCTAGTTTGGGTTTTTTTGGTTACTTTTTTTTCCCCACTCTTGACTATGTTGTGAGCAAACCAAAGAAAAGTCTATGTGGGTGTATTCTGATACTCTTTCTGCTGTCCTAACATGTAACTTCAGCAGAAGATCTGTCCTCCCCCCTCAGTGTTGATTCCTCACCCTCTTTCCATTGGCCAACACAAGCTTTGAGTGGATCTAGGGAAGTAAATCTCAGTTCCTCAGTCCGTCTTGGCACAAAGCAGCTTTTCCAGTGCTTCTTTTAGCAGCAACCCTGAAAGCAACTACTGCTGAAGCCTTGTGCTGTGGTATCAGGACAGGCTTGGCAGGAAGTGACAGGGGTTGATAGTGGGTCCTCTTGCCGCAGAAGTGATTTGAAACTCACCTGAATACAGTTTATGGAAATGAAGAAGGGGTAAGAGACCAAGTGAGTTGTGAAGAGGTGATGTCCTGATGTACCTGTTACCACCAGGTACTTCTTTTGTCTGGTTTCAGAAGAGGCTGATGCTACATTGAGCACTGTAGTGGTCTCTAATCTTGTGGTTTGCTAATCTCCAGACAGACACACAAATATGTGCTGTTTTTTTTTTTCACCTCCAAGAAAGGAAGCTTTGCTTTAGAAGGGTAGGAAAACCTTGGGGCAGTAAGTCTAAGTGGGTTGTGTTCACTTTGGTTTTATAGGCTGGAGATGAGAAAATGAACAAGGAGATATGCCAGCCTTCCAACTCTTTCTGTAACTTATGGGGAGTCTAGATAAAGAGTAGTAGATCTGTCCACATGGAAGCCATAAAGCTGGGATCAAATGGGTAGAAGTCACAGCTTCAGTACTTCTCTCATGAGTTGGTAACATTTTTTCCTCTTCCTCTCTGGCACTGGTGTAAGTTTTCTTGAAACAGATCTACTGTGTGAAGAACAAGAGTGCTTCAGTGGATGAAATATTCCATGTTTAAAATTGAATGGGCAGAGGAAATGAACTTCTGCTGAACCAAAAAAACCCCCAACAACTTCTGATCCTGTGTTAGAAATAGCTTAAGTGAAGTCAGGCTGCGTTAAACAATCAACAAGTAACACTCTGGTTTTCAACAATTTCACTTAATTTGTGCTAATTTTCATCAGGATTCTGGATAATATTCTACTAACCATTATTTTCTCACCTAGTTTGCTCAGTGCTGACAGATAATAGATGATCTTATTACAAATAGATTTGACACTGCATCCATGAAAATGTGAAAATTGGAGTCTCTTGTCATTATTTAAAATGTGTGCTCACTCACTCAAATGAGGTATAAGAGTCTACTTTGGAGATAAAGTAGGCCAGATTGCTGGAAAGGCTGTTCTGGTGTCACCCAGGTTAATGTAGATGTATTATGTATTTATATAGCCTATAGGAGGATAACTTTTTAGCAAATGATTTGGACTGAATGTGCACTTGATCAGGACTCTCATTAATAACCCATGGCCACACTGTTCTCATGGTAAGAAGTTACCCTTGCAATCACAGAGATTAATTCTGGGGCTGTCTACTGCAGTTTGGGAGAAAGAGTCCAAAGAAACAGGTGAGTCGTATGAACAGAGATCCATATAGACTGAGCTATAGATTAAGATCCTGCACTGTCCCTGACATTTTGATTAAAATGGCCATTTTTTCAGTCACAGTTCTGGAATTTGGAACAATACTGTTTTTCTCTGAAGGTGATGGGCGCTTGCTCACACTACCTGCATCTCAGTGAGGGCCTGATGTCAAACTGCAACCTCCGTGCTTGAGATATCAGAGATAAATTGACTTTTTCCCATTAGGTGGGAGGTCATACCCATGTTTCTGTGAGAATTGCAGTAATGTAGTCAGAAGTTAGTAACTGATGGATTGGCACACATAGTGGGATTTCATGTGAAGGAGGGGAGAATTGGTTAAACATGAGACAAGAAACATTTTTTCTTATATTGGTAACTGGATTTCCCCATTTGATGGGTCATGAGAGACTAATATATTTGAAGTTCTTTGGAGCATAGAGAACATCCATGCACTGTTAGAAAATTCTCTGTTTTGCACATCTCTGAAGCTGAGTTATTGCAGAAACCACGCAGCTCAGCGAAACGGTTTTGATAGACTTACTCCTCACCAGTGTGTTCCTGTACTGTGGTATTTAGGTTGTGTAGCTTGTAGAAGTGGTCCAGGACCAGGCAGTTGTCTGGACTAATCATGTGAAGGCAGTCAGTGCTTTGAGAGCCTCTGAATTATGCATATGACAAATGAGGACCATGAGAGAGGGCACTGAGGGAGGAGCATTTGGATGAAGGTGATAGATGAGATGGGGAGCTTGCTCTTGTAAAGTACATCACCAGAGAGCTGGCGCTGGGGAGAAGGCTTTTGTACTAATCCTGACATTACTGTTAGGCCATGAGTTAAAAAATGAGGACGTAAACAGCAGCATCCCTGGTGCTGGAGCACGATCATCATCGTACATACTCTCTGTAATCAGCATATTCTCTATGTCAATAAATGGGTGTGTGGTAGTCTTATTCAAAGCCTTTGATGACAGGGTGCAGGACACTGCCTGAGGCTGTAAGACAAATAACAATAGTCTTCTCCATGGGTGCTATCTGACTTCTAAAAAATGAGTACCTTCCTGCCTGCACTGGTGGTGGTTTGTTAAGACAGGAGTAAGCTCTCTGCTCTTCGTGTAGCTGCTGAATTTGCATGTATTCTAGTCAGAACTGTAAACAAGAGCGTCAAGGGAGGCACTACAGTTCTTCACCTCGAGTATTTATCTTTGCAGATATGGTCAAAGCATGATGAAGATGGTAGTAATTTAGGGATGTAAAATGGCATGCTGCAATGCCTCAATTCAAAGTAGTTGTGTGGAGGCTGTCCTCCAGGCTTATTGAGGAAGCTTGCTAGTTGTGACGTGCTGGAAGTAGCACTGATGTGTCACCCACCAAGCATGCAACTGAAAATATGTGATGGCCAGGATAATATAAATTCTCTGGGAAAATGCTTTTCCTCCACTTATCTTGTATGCAAGCATCTAGGCAACTGCAAGTGGTGCTGAATCTCCTTGGGGAAGGTTAGCGCTCAGACTACCCACTGCTGGAAGTTTCTTGGCACCATATGTAAAAAGCCTAAACCCTATGTTTTTATATAACTTAATTCTTAAATTAAATCTAGTAGCTCAATTTTAACAGCATGATCTCCACATGCAATTGAATGAATTCTGTGATGGTCATATGTGCTAAATTCAACAATTTACATCAGGAGAACAAATTCTTGCTGTGAAGGAATTGCTTCTTTTTCTAATTATTCTTATGGAATCCAAAGGTTGATTGACTGTAACCTGCGCACCTCCCACACTTCCTCTTCTGTCTTTGCTTGCTTTCTTCTCTTTCCTCCAAAGGGGATCTTTTGTAGCTGCTCTGTTTATTCTGCTGTTTCTTTGGGGATGACAAATTAAGCTACAGATCTTTTTTTAGTGTTGCAGTTGGGAGGTGGAGAGAGGAGAATTAGAGCTCCAATATGGAGGTGTGCTGCTGGCAGTCAGCTTTGGAAGTTTGGTTCATTCCTTTGGAAAAGTGGCCAAGATCTGGGCCTCGAAGGTGTGAGAGTTTGAGTTTGGTCATTTTAATAGTGAATTGGGGTGTAATAAGTGGGACAGCTGGTAAAGGATTGAGTAAGAGAAATATAATTAATGCCAATCAGCTCAAGCTTATAGAAAATAGATTCTGTCAAGCTAAGCTGATATCTATTAAGTGTTTTTAATGTGATTGCTAGTTTGATATTTATGGCTTCTACAAGGTATTTGACTTGGTGACACCATTTTGATTTAGAAACTAGAACAATATAGAAACAGATTTAATTTGATTTGGAATGTGTGAGGGACAAGAACTGAGCTTGCCCAACTTCAGCAATTTACAATTTGGTGTCCTATTCTAAGCTAGTTGTTCTGGGCTTCTTCTGAAGTCATGGGAGAGGAGGAGAGAGGGTCATTGCTCCACCCATTAGTTGGCAGCAGGGGAACGTGGCCTTGTAGGACAAAGCTGCTGCCCATGTCAAAAACCTCTATGTACATCCACAGAAGAATTTCAGGGAGGCTGTGCTAAATCTGGGTCTGACCATACTGCAGACACTTCCAGAACGTTGTGTTCGGGTCTGTCTGCATTTCTAGGAGGTCGATGAGATTGTGAGAGATGGTGGAAGAGTGATGATGGCGGCTAAGGGTGGAAAAACACGCCTTTCAGCCACTGGAATTTCTTGCAATCATACATTACCCTCATCCAGGAGAAAAAAATAATTGATTAACTTTTCTATGTGGGAAACTTTGAGAAAGGAAAGTGTTCAATTTGTTGAACAAAAATATAACAAGATTTGTTGTCTAGAAATGAAAGCCAAGAAAATGCATAATAAATAATAAAACCTCCAAATCGGTTTTGACAACAGGAATAATTAATCAGTAAAATCTTTTGCCAGCACCCAGAAGGCATCACTAGAAATTTGGTAAATGTGACAGGTTGTTTCTTTTGTTCCTGAAAAAGGCAAGAGATTAAATCCTGTGCCTTATAGTATTCAAGAGAATCAGACTAAAGTCAAAAAAGGACTGTTAGAGTTATGCAGTCAGTAAATAGTATGTTGGCCCTGTGAAGAGGATACGATTTTCCCTGTTCTGGTCAAGTTGTCAGTCCAAAATAAGTCTGAGAGAAAATAGAGCCTGTATTTGGGAAATCAGAGGTGATTTTTGTCAGTCCCTCTATACCAAAAGGGTAAATCCTCTAGGTAGACACTCAGAGCTTTGAAAATCTTTTTGGGATGCAGCATATTGCTGGTTGTACTACATTGTAGCAGTTTTATCACCTTGGCTGTATTTTTACTAGACCAGACCAGTTTGTACCTAAATATTGTATAAGGCTGTTACCTTACCTTGACATATGGCAGTGTTAGTTCAGATTATAAGAGAAACGGTTGGTTTTGCCCTTTTAAGCACAGGCTGTTGTTTCCAAGCTAATGGTACTGTGCTCTCCCATCCTTTTCTCACAGCATCAGACCCAACAGAATGAAGTTTTAGGTTTTTCCCGTCGTCCCTGATGTCTCTGGTGCATGTGAACCAAGTGCAGTTCCTGTTCTCTGCTCAGTTTCTTTGCATTGTGCAGGGCTTTATGTAGGACAAGGAGGGACACAGAAGACTCCTAAGAGCCAGGTACTTACTTTGCCACCACCTTGACTTTTTTTTGCAGCAGCCTGATCCTATCCTGCTGCTCTCCAGCTGCCTGACAGCATTCCTCCCATACTGCAAAAGGCAGGATCTGGCTGCCTTCACATCAGCTGTAGTTGTTATGTTACCTGACTCCCCAGCAGTCTGTAAGAGTCTCACTAGAAGAGTAGGACTTTGTATTAAAAGCCATCAGGAAATGGCAAACCAACAGGTTTTGTTCTGCTTCTATTGACTTTTGACGAATATCTGGAAAAGACATTGAACCGCAGAAAGTCGGTTCATGGTGTTAAAGAAGTTGAGGTCTTCTCAGCCTCAAATGCTTCAGTGCTTTGAATGCTAGTCTCTCCAGCTGCTTCAGTGAAGCAGTGACATTGGGAAGATATGTTAGTCAAGCTGTCCTAAAACTTCCAGTCTTTTAATCTCAGTGCCTTCAAGCTATTTCAGAAGGTATCTTTGCTGCTGTTTGCTTCAGTAAAGAAATAAAAGACATTTCAGCACAGGTACTTACTTGCCTTCTACCTTTAAACTAGAAGTTTAGGGGGCTTTAAACTAAAATTTCCAGTGGTGGGGAACCTCAATCCATCCCACTCCCATCAGTTGGATGGCAGTGCCAGCAAGAGATGCCCAGAGCCCAGAGAGGGGATTGCAGGTCAGCGGGAGAGCGCCTGAAGGGCAGCGTAAAGGAATTCCAACCAGTAAGTCAACTTCATCAGGGGCCCAGCTTAAATGCCTCTGTGCAAATCCACATGGCATGGGGAATAAACAGGAGGAGTAAGAGACATGCACACACCTGCAGGGCTGTGATCTTAGCTGCCATCATGTAGACATGGTGGGATGGTTCCTGTGACTGGAGTGTTGGAATGGAAAGATGCAGACTCTTTAGGAAGGACAGGAAATGGAGTGCATGGAGCTCTGCCTGGGGATTGATGAGAAGCTGACTGAGAGTTTATGGGATAGGATTAAAGGGAGGTTAGGGGCAGGTGATTTTTATAGTGGGGACCTGCTGCAGGCTGCCCCACCGAGAAGACTGAGTAGATGAGGCCCTCTATAGATAGATAAGAGCAGTCTCATGTTCACAAGCCCTGATCCTCATGCGGGACTTCAACTACCCCGATATCTATTGGAGGGACAATGCAGCATGATATAAGCAATCCAGGAGGTTCCAAAAATGTGTTGAGGATCTGGTGGCCTTCTGTGATGGGGAGCATTGGTGGATAAGGGAAGTGCAACTGATGTAATCTACTTGGACTTGTGCAAAGCATTTGACGCTGTCCAAGATGACATTTTTGTCTTTAAACTGAGGAGCATGGATTTGATGGCTGGAACACTCAGTGGGTAAAAAAATTGGCTGGATGGTCACACTGCAAGAGTTGTCGTTAATGGGTCAATGTCCAAGTGGAGAGCAGTGATGAGTGGCATTCCTCAGGGGGCAGTTTTGGGACCAACACTTTTTAACATCTTTGTTGGCAACATGGAGAGTGGGATTGAGTGCACCCTCAGGAATCTTGCCAATGACACTGAGCTGTGTGGTGCAGTTGACACACTAGAGGGAAGTGATGCTGTACAGAGGGACCCTGATGGGCTTGAGAGGTGGGACTGTGGGAAGCTCATGAAGCTCAGCAAGGCCAAGTACAAGGTCCTGCACCTGGGTTGGGGAAATCCCAAATACAAATACAAGCTGGGTGGAGAATGGATTGAGAGCAGCCCTGAGGAGAAGGATTTGGGGGTGCTTGTGGATAAGAGGCTGGACGTAACCTGGCAATGTGCACTTGCAGCCCAGAAAGCCACTAAGGATCTTCTTCTTAGGGCCATGAAGATGATCAGAGGGCTGGAACACCTTTCCTATGAAGACAGAATTTGAGAGGTGGGGTTGTTCAGTCTGGAAAAAAGAAGGTTCCCGGGAGACCTTATAGGCCCCCTTTAGGTAATGGAAAGCTGCAAAAAGAAAGGTGGAGAAGGACTTTTTACAAGGGCATGCAGTAATAGGACAAGGGGGGATGGCTTTAAACTGAAAGAGAGTAGATTTGGATTAGGTATTAGGAAGAAATTCTTTACTGAGTAGTGAGGCCCTGGCACAGGTTGCCCAGAGAAGCTGTGGATGCCACATCCTTGGAAGTGTTCAAGGCCAGGTCGTATGGGGCTTTGAGCAACCTGATCTAGTGGAAAGTGTCCCTACCCATGGCAAATGTTTGGAATGAAATTATCTTTAAGGTCCCTTCTACTCAAACCATTCTGTGGTTCTGTGACCTTCCTTCAATCTCCAGCAAATCCAGTGGACTTCTGTGAATTGTGAAGTTTACTTTAAGGAAATCTACCCCTTTTATTTGACTGTATGTCTTTGTCTTATAAGAAACCTCACTGTTCGGGTGAAGAATTTTTAACTGAACATTTATGATTCATTAGAATTCTGCAATTTTTGAATAAACAGTCTTTTCAGTGGTTTCTTTTTGCATGTGAATATTTTACACATCTGTTTTGAACACCAGACATTTCAGCAGCTTTCCTTAAACTTTTAATGGGAATTAAAACTAAACTTGGAACGAGTTAAAAATTCTAATTTGCATCATCATAGTGATCTGGTTTTGAGTCTTACTACAGAATACCACAGAAATTAATGTCATCTGGATAGTGCAATGGGTTAACATGGCTTGGGGGGGATAATGAATTACATGCTCGGAGGATGGGCTCCTAAATTGTCTATCTGCATTTCTTTCTGAAGATTTGTTCAGTTGGGTAGGTGTGTATGCTTTAACTTCATCTACAGCATCAAGTAAAGGCCATTCAAAGAAAAAAATTAGACTTGACAGACTATTAATGCTGTATATCTGATCTTCTAGGTCTATAAACTCATTACTAACCTGTAATTTCTGTACATCTTTTAGTGTTTTGAAAACATTTTTTAAATAAAAATGAGTGTCTGTAAATTATCTTGGCAAACTTTGTCATAATTGCTCATTGCGTTTGAGTTTGCAAAAATAGCTTTGTTTATTATTTGATATTTTTAATGGCATATTTCACTGTTTCCATTTAAACTTCGAAGTGACATCTTTGTTTTTCCCTTTTAAAGAGCGGCATAATCCAGATGTCTGTCAAAGGAGTTGTTGATGTAGCATTTTATGAGTAATCCTTCTGTTTGAGGTTTTTGTTTTGTCAGAACTGTTTGCCAAGCTCTTATAAAGCTCCCCATGAATATTACTGATGTATACTTCCTTTTAAAGAAGTGATTATCCAGGCAGGAATACAAACTGAACAGCCAGTTCTTAACCACAAATGTTTTCTCCAAAGTTATGTGATGTCATAGGAGGAGTTAATTTGTAAACGTAATGGAACAGGGGGGTGCTGAACTAATATTATTCTCCGGTTCCCTTTCTACACCTTAACCCCTTGAAGCACAGGTCAGCATTTCAGTTTGGGGGACGTAAAGTATTACACAGAGTAACCTCATGGTTACTGTCTATCTAAATCTTCGATGAAGAAATGTTCATAGTTCCCAGCCTTCTCTCAGAGAGAGATGAGTATGATTGTGAGAAACACTAACTAAATATACCCAGTATTGTTAGGTATCCAGCAATTATCATTTCAAACCCAGAACTGATAGACAGTACAGTGATGCTCTCATTTGTTGCTGTTAAAAAGTTCTGTATTAATATCTCGAACTTTATATATGTGCTGATATCCTTCTCTGGTCATATTTCTCAGGTAGTTCCTTAGTTTTGGTGGCTGTGGCTTAAATTCTTTGGACCTCAGTGAGGACCAGCAGCATCGCCAGGCTTTCCCGAAGCATTTCAGAATCCTTATGGTTTGCAAATGCTCTGGGATCTGCAGACCTTGCAGCGTTTTAGCTTGCAAATTAGTAGTTGGCTGGTTGTCAGTTGGGGAAAAGAGAGATCTGTAAATTCTGTAATAAATAATATATTAGGGTAAACATAACAATAGTGTTCTGCAGACATCATGGTGTAGAGCAGTCACTCCTTTCCATAAAGTCAGGTGGGACTGTGAAAATGGATTCATCCGTCAGTTCCAGCCTCGCATTTTATTTTTTCTATCCCAGCCTGCAGCTCTTGGCTGCAGCTTTGCCCAGCTTCAGAGCCTGCATAGCTTCTCATGGGATCTGTAATTACTCCCTTCTCAGACCACTTGCTCAGTTTCTGGCAATATTAGGACAACAGGTCGCACCAGGCATTTTAGAGCTTTACTTTGTACAGCTGGAATAGCCCCAGTCTGAACAAGCTGAAGATAACTGGGACAGCACACAGCTGTCCCTAACCTGCCCAGCACTCACAGCTTTGGGTGTGTTGGTCTGTACTTACCTCCCTTGCCCGTATGACTTCCCAGGTGTGCTGAGCTTGGCTTGTGCTTGTGTTTGCCGTGACTGATTGTGATTTGGCAGATAGGTTGCTTATAAGCACCCTTCTGCTACATATGAAACTTCTACTTAGCCTGCCTAATAAGAGTGTATGCCTTATATTGGAGTATTTTTTTCCCCTCTGGTTTGCTTTTCTTTGCCTTGTTTATTTACAAAGAGAGTGTGCTCCTGTCATGCCTCTGTCCAGTGTTTTGTTCCCATTCTTCAGCCCCTGCCCCAAGCTGTGGTACTGGACATGAGGGAGGTTGTTTGCAGAGCAGCACAACTTGTAAAGGGTATTTTTAAAGCACTTTGTGCTTCAGAGTTGATTTATAGCTTGTCTGCACAGGCAGGGTTTCACAGAATATTTTTGTGTTAAACTTTTTCTGATTAATTAGCCTACAATAACTGTCTGCACTTCCTTGGCTTTATCCTTCTTCTTTTCCAAATACTTTTTTCAACTACCAATGAGACATGGGAGGGCACTGCATAATGCATTGCATCCTCACTGAGGTCCGTGTTGTGCTCCTCTGCTGTAGGCTGTTGGGTGATCTGTACTTTAGGGGAGCTCTGCAATAGTCCCTCATTGCAGTACTGAGTTGCCAGATGTTGCCGCCTGCTCCTTAACCTTACTTGTCTCCCTCATCCTCTCTTGCCTTTTGGAAGCCTCTTTTCTAATTTACTACTTAAAGCTGAGCTTTCTGTTAGCTGCTTGTGCTGTCACCATATCTCATTTTTTGCTAGTGGAGCTGAACTCTTTTTTGCCCAACCCAGAGCTGTTGGAGTTCAGGGGAATCCAGTTGATATAGCTATTTTCTCCAAAAGATCTAGACCTGCTTCTCACTGGCCAGTTCTTTTGAGCCAAAGACTCTTCTCATTATTCCATCCCTTCATGAAGATTCACATGTTGATGAGGTAGGTGAGCTGACACCAACTTCTTACATCATAGCCTGCAGCTATTTTTACCCTGAAGAATGAGCTCTCTCCTTCATGAAACTTGCTACTACAATGATGTGGTATCTAAAATAGATGTCTGGTTTCCATCAGGTTGCTTCAAGTCACTTAATTTAGGCACAGGACATGATATTTGACCTGTCCATATTGTGGTAGTTAGGCTCACAAGGGAGAGAGAATGTTGCTGTTGGCTTCTGTAACGTACCTTCAAAATTGATACAGGGAACGAGGGCTTTGGGTTTGCTGTTGAAAGCTCCTTTCTGCCTTTTCCAGTTTCAGTATTTTATTCCTGTGGTTCAGAACTGCCTGGCAGTTGTTGCTGGCCTTGCCCCCCCTCAATGGCAACTGCAGTAATGTTTTGGTACAGTTAAAATCCTTTCCTACAAATAGCTGAGATTTTCTAAAGGAAGAAAAGCAAACCTCACCCAAATGCTAGTAAATAATATAAATTGCAGCATGTTAAAGACCATTAATTCTGTCTTTGTATTTCCCCATGTAATAATTTTTATACTTCTTTGGAACTGTGAGTCCAGGAGTAAGCAAACAGATTTTCAACTTTGGCCCCGTCTTTGTGTGCCATTTTCATGGACAGATTGTTGCTTTTTTTGCTCCTTTTTTCGTTCTGATTCTTCTTTCTTCAGATGTCCCATATCCAGCTGTGAGTTCTGTTTTGCCTTTCCACATCACACTGCCGTCTAGAGCCTCCAATGCACTTTGTAAATATTCTTCATGTCTTTCCTTATTGTGGTGGGAAAGAAAAAGGTTTCCTTCATGTAAAACTGCCATTGGCTTCTCATGCTTCTTCCCTACTGAAACCCATTTTATTTTTTATTACTGTCAAAGACTTTTTTTCTGTTCTGTGAAGTCCTGGAACAAGAGTCCTGAGATGGCTTTGAAAAGTGGATATTTCCCTAAGGAGATCTTCCAGAGCAGCTCTGGTCTCGTGTTGCCTTGGGAGATGGTGGGGTAACTATGATATGATGAGTCACTATGCAAAACAGAAATTACTCCCTTGAGTTTTTTCTTTCCTTTCCATGAACTGCTTCATGAAAACAGTGCTCTTTTCAAAAAAAACAAGAAGCAAAACAAAAAAATAGATTCTATTTTTGTTTGAGCATTTTTAGGCAGTCCATGCTATATTCTTTAGTTGTCTCGTGAAAGTCAGAAATACTCAGTTAAAATGTCTCAACAATGTATTCAAGAAGTGTTAAGTAGATAAATAAGTAGATCAGCTATTGAAAATCCTCATTTGAAAATGAGTCTAGACCTGTAAAGAAAACAGGCTTAGGAGGAGTAGCTGTTGCTGAAGACTGAGGTAAAAAAGTCATTGAGTACCTCAGCATTCTCTGTATTCTGGGTAACTAGGTCTCCTATTTCCTCATGGAGAGGCCCAAGACTTTCCTTAGTCTTCCTTGTTGTCACAAACGTAGCTATAGAAGTATTTGTGGTTGCCCTTGATGTTCCTGGACAGATTTAATTCTGTCAGGGCTTTTGCTATTCTAACCTGATTTGGGATGTCATTCACCTGGCCCTAATCCCATCCCTTTAAACTATTTTTTTAGTGGTCTGATCTTCTGATCTTTATTTTCTTTCTTCCTCAGTGTGATGGTGTGTTGTACCTTTCAGCCAGTTACAGGCTATTCGTTGTAGCGTGAGCCATTGGTCAGCTGGTCAAGCCAAAGTTGCTGTATGCTTCATTTGCAGAAATACAGTAGAAATTTAGCAGTTTCATTAAACTCTTAATGGAGCTCGTTGCCTGATGGATCCACAAAGTGACCTTGGATAAGCAATTTACTGTGTGCTGCTTCTTTACCATCCTCACCCCCACCACACCTCTTTGGGCTGTAGCTATTCAGCACTGAGCCAGTTTTAGGCTTTCACAAGGGAAATTATTTGATCAGGCTATTTAAACATAGCAAAAGTCACTCAAATATTATGAAATAACATGCTAGCAGGATAGGGAGATACCTTCCAAGGGGATGTTTGGCATGGTAAACTTTCTACAGCTTGCAGGTAGGATTAGTGAAGTGCTACTCTACCACTTTGAAATCATTATAATTACACAAAACATAAAGTTTATATAAAATTAAAAAAAAAAGCGTAAACTGAGGCAATGGTAGGGAAGCTCTGATTGCATTCCAGAGAGAAGTGCACTGTAAACTTCAGATTAGTTTGTATCAACTCAATTACACGTATGCTGCAATCTTGTCATTGTAAGAATCTTCTTGGTAGAAACTGAAACTCCGGTGCTAAAAACGTGAAATCAATAGGTACTGTTATATCCACTTAAAAAAAATTGTATTGATTTGCAGATAACGACAGCAGTTCATTCTTGCAGGATTACATGCCACTTCCTGTCATAAAGATTACTTCAATATGTATTGCATCTGAGATGGAGAATGTAGGGATAAAACTGCTTTGCTTTAATGAATAGTCATTTTACTCTGGGCATTAAAATGAGATATATTCCTTTAAATTTATCTCCAGGGATTATTTTGATTTCATGGGCAAACCCTGTGTTACCAAAGACTCTAGAATGCTATTAAACTTTTAAATAGTGTTAGATTGCCTTGTTTTTGCAAGTACTTGAACTCATCCTCTCTTTGATAGCAACTAATTAAGCGAAATATCGTGCTCTTTCTGGTCTCCTCCACATCCTTTATTAGAGGGTTAACACCATGTTATCTTGGGTATTAGATGTACTTTGCTAAACCCTTAGTGTCTATCAGCCTCTAACTCTCTGTGCTTCGTAACAAATTTCTGGCACCTTCTGGAGTTTAAATTCTTACTGCCAATCATGGTGGTCTCCCATTGTACAGTTAGTTTTTTTCGGGTGCTGTGACTCATTGTGAAACCTATTCTCATTAAGCATAGGTGATTCCATCTTCGTATATTAAAATAACTCTCTTCAACTCTTTCTAGGTAATCTGGCTTCCCAGAAATCTTCTGCTAAATGCAAGGGTTTGCTGTCCTGTTTACTGACTGTTACACCTGAGGCTGATTTTGATACAGATTCTGGATATTGCAGGGTAAGTGTGCAGATATCTCTTTGTGTTTTTCTTTTGTGGTGTCTTGTTTTCTTACACAAATGCAATTTGGGCTGTGCTTTCCCTTTCAGTGACAGCAACAAGTCCCTATTGTAGCACGTGCAACTGAGCATCTGTGATACAATAGAAAAATATTACTGTATGATAAATGCTAATACTGTAAACCTGATCAGGAGTATTTGAATTTGGTGGTGTAGCTCCAAGAGGGAGCAAAGTTTTTTGTGTATATAGACCTAGATTCACGGGGCTATACCTTATAAAATTGTAACAAGATTTAAGAGGCTTGTTTGGGTGTAGTGAACTTTGACATTTAAGCTGGTAAATGTGCAAGTATTTTTATATTACAAATGAAACATTCTTCATAATGTACATAGTTAAAATATCTGTGAAGTTTGCAAGATCGAGTTTAAATATTTGGAAAAGGGAGATTAAAGGTTACTTGGTTTCTTGGGGGCATGGTGAGGGGAAAGGAAGAACTGATTCCCTCTTTTATCCAATTCTACTCTGCAGATTAGAGTAGAAACTTAAATACTTGACTTCATTGTTGAATGACTCTTGTGGAAGTTTTTACCTCCCACCTATGGGAGAAAAGTGCTATTTAGTGAACAGAGGTTTGATTTTTCTTTTTTTTAACCCTTTCCGAGTCTTAATCCTCTGCTTTCACCTTCTTTTTCAACCTCCTATTTTTCTTGCTTAGCCCCTTTTTCTAGCTTTTTTTTTTTTTGCATTCCTCTCTGGTTTTTTGTCATGGAGCTAATCTTGTTCCTTTATGCTGTTTCTTGTCCTCCTGGCCTCCTTTGACCAGCTTTCTGACTTTTCCCATCCAGATACTTAAATTTTGGGGATCATTTAGGCTGGAAAAGACCTGTGCAGTTGTCTAGTCCAACCTCCTACTCAGAGCAAGGTCCCTTAAAGCAGGTTGCCCAGGGCCACATCCAATTTGGTTTTGAATGTCTCTGAGGGTGCAGACTTCAAAACTTGTATATTAAAACCCCTGTTACCATGTTTCAGGGGACCCCTGGTGGCCTAGTGGTTAGCATGCAGGACTCTCACCTCTGCGACCCAGGTTCGAATCCCAGCCAGTCCCCCGGGCAGATGGAGCTCGTTAGCCCTGTGAGGCCATCCATCTATGAGAAGGTCACTCTAAACAAACCTACGTCCTGAGGACCTCGCTGCCATTGTCCAAGCTTGCTTGGCCCCGGCAGATGAACCTTAGGATTAAAGGGTGGGCTCAGTTCAGCGCAGGCTGTGTCTCACCTAAAAAATCCATTGCGCAGGCTGGAAAGGTAAAAAGACCTTTCCCAAAATCTTCGTTCGCGAAGACTGGCCATTATTACCATGTTTCACCACCTCATGAGGGGTATTTTCTTAATTTATAATCTGAATTTTCATTGTTGCAGCTTCTTTCTTCTTGTCATACTGCTGCCCTTTCAAGAGTAAGCTCACTCTGTTTTCTTTTGCACCTTCCCTTTGAGGAATTGGGAAACAGTGAGATCTGTGGGAGACCTGTGTTGTAGCCACCTATGTCCTCCACTGGACTTGTTCTAGTCTGTCAAAGCCACCTTGTTCTGGCAGGCTCACAAGTCCTACCTGAAGGGGAAGTATTGTTTCTCTGAACCTGCTGGTTGTGCTCTTGCTAACGCAGCCCAGGATGGACTCACTTGGCCTTTGTTTCAAGAGCATGTTGCCAGCTCAAATTGTCCCTGCTGTCTGCCGAGACCAGCAAGTCCTGTATTGTTTTATTTTGCATATTTTCAGTCTTTCTAATCTTTCTCATACAGTGACATGCATTCCTTAGTTCCAGTGTTTACTCTTTCTTCACAGGATTCCTTATTGAATACCTCAGTATCCCCAGTGCATCTTCATCGTAATGTTCCTGGCAACCTCTTGCCATAAATGTGTATGAGCTACACTTTGGAAATAGTGAAATACTCTTGGAAGTGGGTTTATTTCCATGAGCAAGTAGCTTAAAGCTTTCCATGTAGCTTTGATAATTTAAAAACCTTTTTCAATTCCTGTCATTAGCGTATTCACAATAGAACAGGAAATTGTGTGTATGCTTGGGTGTGTTCAAGTGTGCATGGGAGAGTGTATTTCATCCTTTTTTTCTGTGCTGCCAGTACACAGCCATAAGTAGTGTATATTATAATAATGCATACATGAAATTGTTGCTGGAAATTGAGTCTGAAACAAGGCTTTTATTTTATATTCCTTCTTTATGTTTGGCCCTGCACGTGTTGTGATGCTGCAAATTGCAGATGCCAACAACTGTAATTGTAGTTAAATCAAACATTCTCCACATTTTTATTCTTTTTTCAGGGCCCTCATGATGACTAATGTATCTGCTTTTCCTATATTTTAATAGACCATGTATATTGGGAGATATGCCAGAGAACAGACACTCAGGAATACAATCTCAGCCTTAGCTTGACATGCTGATCAGATGTTCCTCGGGGAAAGGAGACATACTCCTGTGCTCCTGCAAGCTTAGCTGACTGGTGCCTTAGGGGAAGGACCAAGAGGGCATCAGTAGTTCAGTGCTGAGATCATAATTACTAGTTCAGCCAGGGTGGCTGGAGCTCATGTGCAGATTCCTTGTTAATAATCTACCAAGGAGGGGAACAAAAGAAGGCATTGAGGAGGCAAGTAAGTGGTGCAGAGAGTGTTAAACATACTAAATCAGGGAAAAAAATAGTTGAGCACAAAATAAGTAAGGGAAGTGAAAAGGAAAAGAAAATGTACAGAAAGGAGGATGAAGACTTTAACTTGTGACAAAATGTTTTGTTTTTAATTCAAAGAAGTGTTGTCCAACTCATGAAAAAATAGCTACACTGGTGCAATTCATACAGTGATGAGTGACAGTTTAATTCACTTTCTGTGGTGGGGATTGTCTAGCAAATCTAGCTTGTGATAAGTTGCCACATCGCCCAGTCACATCAGCATGAAATGCCTCGGGTAGGCTTAGGCTGAATATCCAATTATTGCAGTGACTCGGGCACCCAAATATCACTGTTCAAGTGGCTGATTTTCCTCTAGTTTCACATCTATGAAAGGAGAGTCCCAGTGTGTTCATACATGACTCTTGGAGATGGTCCTGTGCAAGGCTAAGAGTTGGACTTGATGATCCTTATAGGTCCCTTCCAGCTCAGCACATTTTGTGATGCTGTGGTTCTGTTAGGCTGTGTATGCCCCTGGGTGCTTCTGCCATGGTGGCTGTGATCTGGTTATAACAAAAGAATTAAAAAAATAGTAATTTGGAAATGAGAAGCCAGTTGTGTCCAGTCTTCCTCCTGAAGGCTTCTGTTATGTATGAGAAGTTCTTTGAAAAGGACTTGAGTTCCTGGATGGATTTTGTCTCCTTCTGGGAATGTGCTGCATGTAGGATTTACACACTTGTCTGTCTTACCCATTTTTGGATATTCCTAGCTCAGCTGTTCCCCTTAAAAGGCCTTTTAACTCACTTAGTTTTTCTGAAGGATATAAAAAATATTTCTGCATGTTGACTGTAGCCCTGTATATCCTGACAATCACGTGTGGTTGCAATTTTTGTATTCCAGCTGAAGAGGTACTTAACCCCAGTTTTTTCTGGTTCAGACTGAATTAGTTTTCACCATATGCAGCACCTCTTATGAAAGTGCGGGTGGTGGGGAGGAATTTGAAATGAAGAAGTTGAGAGCTGTTTCGGTGATGAAGTTATTTTAATAACCGTGAGTCTTCCTGCACAGCAGACTGATTGGTTTTTGGAGTATTTCTTACGAGGAGAGAGGGTCAGGAAGGTGTGTAAACTCAAAGCAAGACCTCACATGACCATGTGCGTTTAGGAACTTGAACAGAGTGATTGCATTTTGCTTTCCATTTTTTGTACTTTTCACATAGGTGAAAGCAAAGATTTGTATTTGTTTCATTTCACCCCTTTCAGGAGAAGGAGCAAGATGAATGAAGTAGGAAAAATTAGTCACAGAAATCAAGGTCACACTTCCTGTGTGAATTTTTGATAAGTTTTGATGCAAAAGAGAAACCAAATAGCACCTCACTTGTCTTTGGTATGGTATTCAAAGAACAATTTGCTTTGGGAAAGACCTAAGAGGGGTCATCTGCAGAGGCCAACTGCAGAGGCAGGGCAGGTTGTTCAGGGCTGTGTCCTTGTTCAAGCAAGTCCTTTAGTACCCCTGAGGTCAAGGGCTCTGCACCCTCCCCAGACAGCCTTCTTCTGGTTGAGCACCCACTCTGAATTTTTCTTCCTTAAATCTTACCAGATTTTTCCTTGATGTGTCTTGTGCCTGCTGCTTCTCTTACTGCATGCCCCAGGAAGATTCTGGTTTACCATCTACTCCAGATCTTTAACCATGCCAAATCATGACAGGCTGGAGATCTGTGTTTATAAAGATCAATGTTTGCTAGGCACTTTTGTGTCAGGCAGTATTTTTTATGTTTGACTCCATTTTACAGCACCTTGGTGGGGGTTTTGGGTTTTTCTTAAGCAGGGCTCTAGTTTTACTGTGCTGTTATGTCAGGGAGCTGGGATGGAGTGAGGCACAGACAACACTCACACTAATATCTCGGTAGGTGCCAAAACCAAAATACCTGTGTTCCTTTCTGCCTTTAGATAATACATGTCAAACAGACCTGAATTGAGTCACTGAGCTTGGAACTAGGTATGGTTCCTGTTCCTATCTCTACCACAGCTGTCATAGTAATAGTTGTGCCTCAGCTTCCATGCCATTAAAATAGAAATTATATACTTTTATTCACGAGAGTGCTATGAGTCCTACACGAATTGTTAAATGCTTTTAGTAACTTGGGAGAAAACTGCTATAACAAAGGTTAAAATATGTATTTTTATGGTATAAACTGTATGTTTGTAGGTGCATGGGTTTTATGTTAACTCCATAGTCTTTGTAGGCTGCTTTTAAATCAAAGTGTTATTCTGTAATGCGTTGTGTTACTGTACAAATTAGATGCTTTTATCCAAATTACTTGTTGGAAATCGAAGGTGACATGCACAAGGGTTGCTAGGATGGCCTCATTTTTCACATTCAAGATTTCGAAGTAGAAACAAAGCTTAGAAATTTGAGATTCTTTTAAAAATTAAGTCCTTTCATACAAGTAGTTAAGTATTCTTTTTGTCAGCTTTAATAATAATGAGTTTTTTGGTTCTGGGATGAGCGATAATTGCAAATGGCAAAAAGTCATCAGAACGTTGTTACTCAGATTGCAGATTTTATTAATCGTAAAAGAAATGATTCACCTAGAAAGGCTGTTTTATAAGTGCTCATTTACATGACGATTTGCTGCCTAATTTATTTTGTTTAAAAAAAAAATCCACAACCAGGAACCCCCACAAACTTTGTCCTGCCCTTCAAATCCTTGATTATTTTGTCCTTTTATCCTTCCCATTCAGTTTGCTTATAATGTCATCTGTGCTCCTGCTTATCAGTGGGACCAATTTTATGTTTGCCTCCTCTTTCTCACAAATGTATCTGATGCTTTTTGGATTTATTTCATAGTTGAGTACTGTGCATCTTCCCTGCATGAATTCCCTCCACATTTAAAAAGGATGTTTATCTTTTATGAATGACTTCTTGGGTAGATGAGTTGTTTGGCCCTTTACATGTTTCTGATCTCATGAGGTGTTAGGATTTGCAGATGTAAATTAAATTTTCATCCGTTTTCTCCCACTCCTTTTATGTTGTTTTCAACATGAGTCTTGATACAGTAAAAAAATTGAGCACATCCTTCACTGTAAGAATACAATTAGTCAGTGAGCTTGCCCTGTGAGCTTAAAACAGGGTACATACTAAAGTATCTCTTTAATTGGGGTTTTGGATGGTAAACTCTTTGGGGTAATGGTGAAGCCTTTACATGTTCCTGCTAGAGAATTCATACAGAGAGCATTGCTATAGCATGAATATTCAACAGCTGCCTGCCCCTTAATCCTTATGCTGAAATATTAATACAGCAGTGATTCTTCACCTAATCGTGCCGAGATCAGGTGCATGTAAGTAATCCTACTGACAATATCCTGCATGCACCCAAGGCTTTTTGCAGGATCATGCCTTTCTGGACCACGCAGAAGGCCTGTTGCTCGCAGTAAATCCAGAACTGCTGTTACTAAAATGATGGCTGACTCTCACATGTGTGCCATCGGGTCACCCTCTCAGCCTGCAGAAGGACATGAACTCCAAGGGGGGAATAAAGCTACTGTTCATCATAGCAAAAGTGAGCTCAGGCATGCGGATAGAGAAGTACTGCACCGTAATGCCCATTGTGACAAAGCTCTCTTTGAACTTTGCTTGTACCAAACTCTAATCCTTTGGCTGTTGCTTTCATCACTTGGGCCTTATCAGCATCAGGTTGCAGTCGAGTTGGTGGCAAAACCTCTTCAGAAGCACAGAACTGCTGCACTCTGCCATGCTCTGGGCTGTAACTTGTAAACAGAATTTCACAATTGATATGGCAGACTTCTCAGTCTATTTTCTAAACTAATATTTAAAGTATGCCCCACCAATTCTGGTCTCAGAGATGGTTGTTGAAAAAATAATGTACTTCAACACAAAATTATGCAGGGTAAAGTGAAGAGGGGTATGGTAGTGGAGCAGATTCTTCTATTTCATGTATATTTGAAGCTGAGAAAGCTTCTGCTGAAGTCAGACAACATGGGCTTGTCAAATTGTTCACGAACAAAAAGATTGCTCTTGGATGGAATTAATTTGCAGTATCTCATTTACTATCTTAGTTTTGTCATGAATTTCCCCTACTCGGCAGCCTGAAATGCCAAGTGAAAAAGTGTTTCAGTGAGAGATAATATAATATATTAAGAAAATGTTATTGATCACAGTATGCTTTTACTGGAAGATGACTTTTTCTGACCGGAACACAAGGGACTTTGCCTTGTTATAGTAGGAAAATGTATTGTAATATGCAAACAGGATTATTGTTAAGGTCACAGCAACTTTGTTTTTACATTCCGCTTCCTTTGGAAGCGAGCTTCTCCACAACTAATGCTGTCAGCTAGGCTAGAGGGAGAACAGTTTCAATTTTGAACTTTCAAGCAAGAGATTCCAGCAAGTTTTTTTGCTTTTCGAACGAAGGAAATAAATATTGTTTTCCACATCACCAAAGGTCAGGACTATAATTCGATAGGCATTACTGCCTATTTCGTTATGATGATGGACTGCTTTGTGGTGGTTCTTTGTCAGAATCAATTAATGCACGTTTTCTCATCACACCTGTTTTTACACCATCACACCTATGTTTTTGCATATCTAATAGAAAGAAAATGTTGCACATTTAGTTTTAGAGTGGCTTCCCCACACAAGGACGATGAGGCACTTCATTTTTCCATGTAATGTGGGAAGATTAGCGAGGTGGAAGTGTCTGTGTTGCTCACAGATATCTTATGTGGGTGTGTGAGAATTATTACTCTGCAAAGCATAAAAGCTTAATTTGTGATGGGATGCCCAGTACAGGCAACTTTAGAACAAGGACACTTTTAAACATGTTTGATTTAAAGAGGGCTCCTACTGCATAAACAGTACCTCAGAGCCATTGAAGTCCTGCTTGCAGTGAGGTTGCTTTCTGCTGAAGGGCTCAAAATTTCCCCTCAAGAGTAAGCATGTCATTAAGATCATAATTCTTAAAGGTATTTTGATGTATTTCTAATGAAACTCATTCAAAACACATTCTGGAAAACTTAACTCTTCACCAGATCTTATCTCTGTGTGATTTAGGTTATGAGTATGAGCCATGTTAATTTAGACTGAAAACACAAACCCTTTTGGAATAAATCAATGAGGGTTGCACTGCAAAGCCAAGTATATTGTATTTTCTGTGTTTGTTTTCTTTTTGTCCTGCTCCACTTCCAACATATCCCTCCAGTGGTTTTCTCTGGTTTTGTTGCAATAAATCTCCACTTCAGTGAATTTGAAGATACAAAGCTGACTGCAGAAATTAATCTCTAGTACAGTAGTGGTTTACTAACCTGCTCAAGGTTTCCACAAGGCAAAATGATTTCTTCACTTTAAGCAACCATTTCCTATGCAGGCAAAGCACTGGTACTAAAATGGTTGTTATATCCTGAAATTTGATTGTATTTCTTTGCTGCTTTTTCTAATTCAATTTGTACAATGAGAAGTTGTTGTAAATCAGAGGAACAGACCTCAGTTGTGTGAAAGACCTATTTCCCTGGTCTCCTTTTGCAGACTCCTGACACGTTGATAGCCATGTGCAGGAGAGAGACCACTTGTGTTATTAAAGCAAGAAGAATGGAAAGGTTTAGATTCTGGCTTTTAAAAGAGTAAAAAACAAAACAAAACTCAAGTCCCTAGATTTTCTTTTCATCCTCTTTAGCTGACCAAGTTTGGTATCGTTTATTTAGCACAAGAAACATGACTGGAAGTGCAAGTGTAGTAAAGGTTAATTGTTAGACTCCCTGCAAGAGTAAATCCAATGTTTGTACTTAGGATGCTTAAAAATACACAAAATACTCTCTATTTTCCATCATGGCTAAAAGGGTAGCAGAGTTACTACCATCCCTTCTCTTCCCAGTTCCCGTGGGACGTTGGTTTAAGGCAACTTGGCTCGTAGGTTCAGCTCAGCTTGTGTGGATGTCTGCCCTGTGGGACTTGTGCTTCTGAAGATGCTTTATGTTGCCACATGTTTCCCTACTACTTGGCAGGAAAACGATGCTCAGCCTTTGTAATTCTCTTCGTCTTCCCAAGATGCGCCAGAGCTCACCCCGCTCACAAAGCATCTCTTGTGCGGGCATGAGTCTCCAAAATGCAGTGGCAGTTCAGGACAGCTGGTAATGTCTCCCTGTCAGCTGTGTTCAGTAAGGATAGGTAGAGTTTCAACACGTGTTGTTTCAAAACAACTCTATCAACACAGCTGTTCAGCATTTCCTCGCAACCTTTTGTGACTAACTCTCCAGAATGCTGTTTAAAATACCGCTGGAATCAGCTAAATCTGGCCAGCTCCTTGGATGAACTTAGGTATTAGTTTGATGTGCCTGAAAACATGAATTATTTACACATAAATCCATTTAGTTTTCATGTTCTCTGTCTTCATGAACTGAAAGATGAGAGGAAGGGGAGAAAAAAAAGAGAAACCCCATGGGAGAACAGTTTGTGCTGCTGAAATTATGGCTAAGTTATTTTATTTGTTTTTTTAATGATTCTTGGTGGGCACAGTAAACACAGGGAAGGTATCGTTCCCTTTTACTGCATCTTGTTCTGAGTGTGAGAATTCAGTGGTAAGCAGAAAAGACAACAGTCTATAAAATCCCTTTGTATGTTTGTAGAAGAGTTTGATATAATGACATGAAAGATATCTCTTAATCTATGCGTCTAATTGTAATGCAGTAAAGAACAGCTTCTCTGCTTATGAGTATGTGAGCAAAAACATTTACGCTGAACATTTATGGGGACACAAAGAGGTGGTCCTTGAAGAGCAGAAAAGACTTTCTAATTTATTTTCCTGCTTATAGGAGTTGTTTTTTTTTTAAAAGCCTTTTGCACAGAAGAGATAAATTGAAAGATGCAGATAAATTGAAAAGAGATGGTGGGGTTGTAGTGGGAAAATCATGGCCAGATTTGAATCTTCCCTTGCTCAGTCATAAGCCTGTTCCTGAGCTGCTTTACATCCCTGCGAGAGGCGACTCTGCGGAGCCTGAATTTGAATAATAGAGTTGCCATTAGCGTCCAACATAAAAAAGATGATTGGTTGTATGCTTGATTTACGGGAAGCCAGAAGTGGTGAAGTATACAGTACACGAGGGGATATTTATGCCGCTAATGCTTAAAACACAGCCCGGTGTTCTGCACACTGTGGATGCTTTCAAATGGCAAAAACAAAGGTGCAAATAGCAGTAAATCCCGTTATTCCCATAGTTGAATGGCCCCAGATCAGGATCAGGCTGTGCAGTCTCTTCAACATGCAGAGCAAGTCTGGTAAAGCCCTTGTTTAGTTACTGCCTGTTACAGGATTATCAGCTTTGAATCAAAGAAAATAATTTCAAATATGTTAGGATTTAGGGTATATTGTTTCATCTTCATCAGTTTCTAATGCAAGAATTATTTTTTCCAATTTATGTGCAAATAGGCTTCCAAAATCTGTTGCTGTGAACTGATATTTTGTCAGATTTTTTTCCTTCATCAAATTACTCCTGTTCTGCTAATAACTGTCAAATTGCACCTCAACTCAGCATTTTCTTGATTTATCTTCCCTGCAGTAGCTAACAGTAGCTCTCAGAGGTGTATCACTTGGCTGCTGTGCAAACAGGCTGCTCTTAAAGTACTCAGCCGTGCATTTAGATTTTTTTTTTTAAATGTTACAGCAATTATATTTGATTTTTAGAAGAAGAATTCATTGTCGACTCTTGGATGAATTTTTCAAAATGTAGAGGGTTTTTTATCAGTTGTTCATAAGCTGAGCAGACATTCTGCATTCATCATTTTGCGATGTCTAAACCAATACATTAACTCTATGTTTTCAGTCTGTTTTTTCTCAAAGAAAATATTAGTCAGATCTTTCTGCTAAATAATACCTTCCGTTCCATTTGCACAAATTTTCACCCCTTTCCACACTTCTCCACAAAATACTTTACAGGGAGGGAGGTACGGGAGAGCCCCTAGTTTGGGGTTGGTTAGTAGCTCCCATCATGTAAAGATGCTACTGATGGTTATTTCTAGCTGCCTCCTCTCTAAAGGTGTTTCTAATTAAAGAGCATTTGCTGAGCTTGGCTTAATTCTGTGTGATACAGAAAATTTACCTGTATTCCCTAAAATGCCATTTATAAAAAATTTTCTGCATTTAAAGCAATTTATTTCTCTCAACCCGCTATTTGGGGAAAATAGCTACAGGGGAAAAAAACCCCTGGTTGTCTAGTTGTCTACTAAGCCTCTCCAAGCAAAGCATATACTAGCCCATCTCAGCTTATGAAAGAACTTTCAATTTTATAGAAGGTGTTTGATATTAAGAAAATGTAGATGCACACCTGTCTCAGTGTGCTATGTAGACTTGAACCAACAAGATCGATATATCCAAATTATAGCAGTTTTGTCTGGTGTGAATGAGATGCTACTTACGTTTTCAGGTAAAAGAAATCAACAGCTATTAATTTGGCAGAATTATTTATTTCTTGCTGATGATATTTTCAGTGTATCTAATCAGAGCTCTCATGAATAGAAATGAAACAATTTAAATAGAGGCAGTGTACATTGTATGATCTTGTTTTCTCAAACTGTTCCATAATGCAGTGAATAAATTTATCTGTTCTACTGAAAAGACTTCTGCAGAAATCATACACAGTGCTTTCACCTCTGTTATTTAATACAACTGTTTTATAACTCTTGGAAGATGGTTATTTCTGCCTCTGCTACAGGCATCTGGGAAAAAATGTTCGTTTTGGGTGAACAGAAGGGAAAAGCAGTCTTACAGTCTGAAAATCCAGACAGATGCACCAGGAATGCTAGAGTAAAAGGTGTGTAGAAAGTGATGAAATGGTCTTATTCCACACCACTACCCAACCTCTGGAGTGGCAAGGTCCAGATTTACAGAAGGTAAATTAATGAGTGAAGAGCGGTTGGTCTGAATTAGCTTCTTGGATGCCCAGGAGGAAATGCAGCTGAGCAGAGCCACTGCTCATGAAATCACTTGGTGGCACTTGATTTTTACTCTAAATCCTTGGATACATTTGGGACACAGTGGGAGAGAGACAAGTTTTAGGTGGCCTCACCATTAACCAACTTCTGACTGTCCCATCAGGCCTGGGGGGTAACTGGTGGGCTTTGCAGAGGTCTGTGTTCTCCTCAGGATGTTGTACTATGGACTGGTTTGGGATGCTGGTGACCCAAGGTGACAGCAATGAACTTTGCAGTTGATGCTGATGGAGAGCACTTTGTCATAAGAGATCTAGACAATCTGACCATGATGCTGAGGTTAAAATGCCTTCTCAGAAAATTTTTCATCCAAAATTAAAATTTGGGTTTTAAAATATTGTGTTTATTTTGAGGTCATTGTAAGCTGATTTTTTTCTTTTTTTTCTTTTTTTTTCTTTTCTTTTTCCCCCCTGGGGAGGTTTCTTTTGCACGCTCCAGATTCTTTTATATGGGGAGCTTTGCTTATCCTTGATAACTAAGAGCATAAACGGATCACAGAGGTGAATCTAAACCCTCTGGAAACAAACTAGGAGATCATAAGATGTCCTATTCTTCGTGCTGCAAGGATGCAGATATGAGATGGCATCATCATTTCCGTTACAGTGCCTCTCAAAGTGGTGACTCGCTGTGTTCAGGCAGGTGTTTGGTAAGCAAAATCAAACCCAAATAAGTTTTAGATTGCCATGGTTAATTTATAGGTGCCAGAATACAAATATTTGCTTCTCCTTACTAAAGCTCTCCCAGAACCCTTAGGTGTAAGCCATGGCATATGTTTCACTTTTCCACACTAACTCTCCTAATCTTTGGAGTGGGTTGTGGGCAGTGTAGGTGAAACTGGCTGCTCTTTATGATCTATCCTTTTTTTTATTTTTTTTTTCCTTGAGGAATTTTAATCCCAAAATAAATTCCAGCCTTTACATGCTTTTAAAACCTTACTGGCAACCGTCACCTCTTAATCTTTTTACATTTCTTGTGATTAGCAGTGCTTTCTAATCCTAACACCAGACCCAACAGCAACTGTTACCTTCAGTACTTGTTTTACAGCTATATCTAATCCTTCTAGCAGTCTAAGGCCAGTGTTATATTTATCACTCTGAAATTACCAACTGTAAGATGTTGTGGCAGTTCTTCAGTTGGTTTTTTTTTTCCTTTCTCGTTTCTTGTCATGGATTGATAAACACAGCGATTAATGTATTTCCAGAAAAATGTTAAAAATAGGTGCTTTTCCCTCCTCAGTATTTTTTTTTCGTTCTTTTCTTCTCCTGGTCCTGGAGAAGCAAATTGCTTTCTACCTGAGTTTATGATTAGTAGTGATTTGTGTAGGTGGAATGTGTTTCAGTGGCTTTTTTCCCTCTTCCTTTCCCTTCCCCCACACCTATTAATATATCTGTTAGTAAGCTAATGCTATTAGGTTATGCAGACTGTTCAGGGTGCAAGGAAAGCTAAGACAGCCATAAAATCCTCACAGTGCCCTGAAACATCTTTCCCTTCTGCCAAAGGCTTTGTGCGTGTTTGTCCATGAGGCAGCAAGAGATTTTATATCCAGTCACTTTGCAAAGAAAGGGTAAAGAAATTACTTTTGTAGATTTACTGGTGTGTGTTTTTTTTCTTTTCCCCACCTGGAAAGTTGTGTGGGTGTTTACAGTCTCTACAGGAACTGCTCTGAATTTGCATTAGGAAAGGGAATACTAGAAAACTGTAAACTTCTCTTTTTTGCTGATTGATTTTGATTTTTTTATTTTTTTCCCCAGGGAAGGGGCCAGGGAGGTTTAGCCAGGAGCACACAACCCCCAAATGACCCTATTTGCTTAAATCATAGAATCATTTTTAAGGTGGATGAAAAGAATGGCAAGGAGAGGGGAGGTGCAGAATAAAAAAAAATAGCATTTTTCCATAATCACAGTAGATAATAGCTAATGGTATCTTTTGCAGCTGAGATCTTCCATGGTCTGTTTCTCTGAGCTATGGTTTTCTTTTTCCAACCAAAGAACTTTGAGCTTTATTTGTTACTGGCAGCAGTGAGAAAATATTTTGGATTTTAAAGCAAGGTAGGAAGTTTTTATATATATGTATATATAAACATGTCTATTTGTGTTTACATATTTAAAGAGCAACAGTCCTTGCTTTGTGAAGATCTCATGTCTGCAGGTCCCGGTGTCTGAAAACTTACCTGTATTCTCTGTCAGAAGACTAAGAAAAGATGGTACTTTTCCCTGTGTTCTTTGCTTTGCTTATATCCTTACACCATGTCATCTCTGGCAAAAAGTGCTACTTTTGTATTTAAAACAGGAACAAAAATGCAAAGCAATCTGTAGTTCAGAACAATCAAAATGTAACTGTGTCATTGCCCTTTTGACCTTATTAAATGTATAGTTACTTAAACCACTTTAATCCATTACTGGCAAGACTGTCTCGCTGTAGGAAGAGGATACAGGGCTTTCATCTCTGCTCAGGCAGAGCTGCTCCACATTTCTGCTCAGGAGAACAAGTCAATGCCTGCACATCGGGGATGTCTTTTTTTTTTTATGCTGAACAGCCGTGAAATTTCAGGGAGCTGCATCCTGTATCAGGAACAGTGTGGCCAACAGGACCAGGGAAGTGATTCCGCCCCTGTACTCAGTGTTGGTGAGACTGCACCTTGAGTACTGTGTCCAGTTCTGGGCCCCTCAGTTCAGGAAGGATATTGAGGTGCTGGAGCAGGTCCAGAGAAGAGCAATGAGGCTGACAAAGGGACTCGAGCACAAGTCCTATGAGGAGAGGCTAAGGGAGCTGGGGTTGTTTAGCCGGGGTTGTTTAGCCTGGAGAAGAGAAGGCTCAGGGGAGACCTCATCACTCTCTACAACTCCCTCACAGGAGGTTGTAGCCAGGTGGGCATCAGTCTCTTCTCCCAGACAACAGCAGTAAGACAAGAGGGCATGGTCTTAAGCTCTGCCAGGGGAGGTTTAGGTTGGATATTAGGAAGAAATTTTTTACAGAGAGGGTAATCAGGCATTGGAATGGGCTGCCCAGGGAGGTGGTGGATTCTCCTTCCCTGGAGGTTTTTAAGAAGAGACTGGATGTGGCACTTAGTGCCATGGTCCAGTAACCACAGCAATGTTGGATCAAGGGTTGGACTTGATGATCTCAGAGGTCTTTTCCAACCCAGCTGATTCTATGAATTCATGAATTCATTAACTTCAGAGGTCAGAAACATCGAGTTTTGCTAAACAGAACTTTATCACTGAAAGCTTGGTTAGCAGCTACAATGAACTTGGTAAAATAAACCTTTCACAATTCACATTAAACTGTTTGCAACTGTTCACTTACTGTTCCACTGTCAATATGATTCAATGATCTCCCTCCATGCACACATGTGCCTACCGAACTGCTCTCTCTGCTCTGGCTAGTTCCTGAAGAGAAGCTGTGGCTGTGCCATCCCTGGGAGTGTTTCAAGGCCAGGTTGGATAAGGTTCTGAACAACCGGGTCTAGTGAAAGGTGTTCCTGCTCATGGGAGTGAGGTTGGGAACTAGATGGTCTTTAAAGACCCTTCCAACCCAAACCATCCTATGATTCTACTTTTGGTTTTCCGAGGTTGTTTTTGGGGCTCCTCATGCCTCTTCTAGCAGTCCTCTCTCCACCTCTGCTTTTTTTTCTTTTTCCCCACATGCTGGAGTTGGAGTCAAAATCCTTGTTCAGTTTGTACAAGCTTGTAAAATATTTTAGCTGTGATTAATTTAGTCTCAACTTTCCAAAGGGATAAGAGCCTGTAATATATGAGGATATATCAGGCTGCCACCCTTTTTAATTATTTCTCTTCTTAACACCTTTTGAGTTCCTTCTTCCAGATGAGTTTAAAATTTTGCGGGGTGGGGCAAAAAACATATAAAGTGCACAAGTCACAGTTAGGCTTTGTAGTCTAAGGGGGAAGCTGTGATGCTGGCTGGGCTCTCCCTGGCAGCCTGGCAGGAGACACTCATCCCTACTGCTCTTCTGAGCTGCAAATGCTCGTGGCTGTGGAAGGAGGGGATGAAGTAAGAGCTGATCTGGGAGTTGGCAATATTTGTCTCAGGTCTGAAGTTACATCTTGAGAGGCCTCACTGCAAGCTCAGGGCTCGTGGTGCACAAAGGAGAGGTTGAGGGGGGAGCCCTAAATTTTGGGGTCCTAATGCCTTTACTGCCATCTTCAGTGGGAAAGTGGCTTAATGAAGATCTAATGTGATTTAAGAAACTGTGATGATTAAAAAATGGGATGAACAATACAAGAGAAGTGTGGGATAAATAAACAGTGTAGGAAAAAATAAATTGGAACCTTGCATAAAACATGAAGAAGTTAGGGGTGACGTTTTCAGACTTGCTGTAGTGTTGATGATGGCCACGGGGATTTTTGTGCTTGAGTGCTGCACTTGTTTTACTCTGTTTACCTCTTCTCCAGCTGAATTTCCTAAAGAGAGAGATTTCCTGAGCCCTGCCTGTGTAACTCTTCCCTCTCCAGACGATGCTCCTATTTCCGGCAAAACATCATACCTACATAGAAAAATCACTCTAGATGAAAAGGAAAATGTATTTATCAGGCATTTCTCTATTTCAGCAGAGAGAAAGTATCTGTTCCTTTCAAGTCTTCTGACTGGAAGCCATGCCAAGAGGTGATTAATGTAAGAAGCTGGATGTTGTATCATCTCTTGCTTTTAGTTCAGTTTTGAGCTCCAGCTATAGAACACACGTGGTGGGAAGCAGACGATCCCATTACCCTGATCCTCCTTCACTCTATTGGTGAAAACCTTTTTTTCCCGGTAGGTATTGTAAAAATCAATATTCCAGTTGCTAGGAAGGAAGGAGCACTATGCAGGTTGATACCCAGGGATCTGCAGTCTGTTAGGTGTGAGATTACTTTCTCTCTGCAGTGGTTACAGTCTTGGTCTTACTGCCTACAAATTTTGGGTTTATATACATAAGACAGATGCTTTTATGTTTTATGGTAAGTTTCAAAGGAGCAGAATTGATCAAGACTGCTATCATGAATAGTAAATGTTCAATCCCATAAAAATTGCTTGTATAAGTAAATAGTGTTCCAGAAAGTGACAGTTCTAATGCCTTACATTGAATTTTATTCATTCTTTTACCTCTGTAAATGTAATTTCTTCAGTAGTTTTTGAGGCTTGGAAACTGATAACCTTCAGGCTACCCTGTACCTTAGAAACCTCTCTACCTCAGAATAGCATAAGCAGTGACCAGTGAAGCTGAAAGGGAAGAAGATAGTGATTAAAAACTTAATATAAATGTGTGGAAAATGGGAAGTATCTTGAGTTTCAGAAGACACTGAGGTTCAAGAATAAGAAATTCTAACACTCATACAGCCCTGAATTCCGGCAGGGCAGCAATAATTACAGGCATAGCAATACTAACCTCAAAAATCTCTTTCCTTACCAGTCCCCCTTTTTGATGCCAGCTCGGGTGTTGGGCTGCAGGACCAAGGTGCATTGGCTGTCAGCACTGCGGGTCCTGCAAGAGGGATGGTGAATCGATATGCAAAGCATGTTTTTAACTGCTTGGAACCCAGGAAGGCGCTGTACCTGACCACAGCCTATTTCAAGGTCTGTCGGCTTTGAGGATTCAGCGAGCTGGCAGTGTCTTTTTTTTGAACATGCCCGTGAAAATAATTGTGAATGATTAATTTTAATTACTGCTGGCTGAGGGCAGATCCTTGGCTATGTGGATGGGTTTTATTATGCTGTGTTGAAGAATTGTCTGAGCTGAGAAACTCTCAAACTTCTGTATGAAAGGTGTGCTCAGGAAAGAGCATGTCTGCAGGAGGCTCTCTTACCATTACTCAGAATCACTTAGTGGTGGTGTAGCAGGTGTAGCAGCTGCCCATGGTGTGCATGTGTGTTAGTGCAGAAAGCACTTGAAACTGGGAGGGAGGAACAGCTGGAGGTGAAGATGATGATGGCTGCTCCTGTTGCCTTACAGTCAGTCTCTTTCCCACTTGTTCTTCTAAACTGTACATGAGCAGAGAGGATGAGTACACCAACCTGAAAGGACTCTCTTCCTATTATAGTTTTAAAATGTGTTCCTTCTACCGTGTTGTGCCGTGGTATTTTAGGTTCTGTCAGTGTTTAGAGTAGTTGTCCTCCAAAATAATCATGGTGGAGTTGCTCAATGCATCTCCTGTAAAACCTAATCAGGGAGCAGTGGGCTCTTTTCTCTGTTTCAGATGTATAACTGAGACAAGGACTGATCAGCTGCTGCTTTACTGAAATCTCTGTCATTTGTGTGGTATCCCAAAGGCTGTTGCGGAAGGAATAAGTTTGAAACTCCTCTCACTGTAGCAGCTAGTTTCCTAGTCACTGAAACATCTTTCGGGCATTATTCAAAGCATCTTCACTTTCGTTTAGGAAGATTTGTTTATTTCTAAGGTTGGAGTATGCATTTAGATACCCAAGATCAAGAGGAGGTCTATCAGGTGAGCTGCTGGCCTCAAACTCTGAAATCTATAGTTGAAATCATGTTCTCAACTTTACTCCCGGCTTTCCCACTAGCTTGCTTTTTTGACCTTGATCAAATAATTTGACCTTTTTTCTTACATTTTTGCTTTTCTATTAAAAAGCATACATCTGCTGGGCAGAGGCTGAATTTGTTTGTTTATTCATTTTCTTTTTATATTCTTGTACAATATGCAGAGGAAAAACTTTCAGTCAGGAGTGTGTAGATGAGAATCAAAATTGCATGCAAAAATATCTTCCAGTCATTAAAAAAACCAAAAGCATCCCTAATTTAGAAATGTCTCCTCATGGAAATAGTTATTCTCAGCCAATGAAATTCAGTTTAGTATTACTAGACTTTGAACTGTGAGAGTGTGCAGATCAGCAGCACTGATTTATGTCCCTACAGAGTTCTAAGAAATATTTCTAATCCAAGAATGGTTTTCAGAAGAGTTTCCATAGAAGGATTGCTGCTTCTGATTTGAGTGGAGCTCTGTAGACAGCTGAACTTCAAGCCCTGAGCTGTTTATATATTCCTTAAAATTTTACAATTTTATTATACTTAAATATTTATACAGGAGTTCTAAATGTGATATGACCTTGGTCTTATAGATGGAGATGAGCACTACATTCCCCTAGGAAATTGTGTGATGGTGTTGAGAGTGGAGCCCAGACCACCTAAAACTCTCACCAGTATTTGGACCATAAGTAATGCCGCCTTCATTGCCTGGAGGGGCGGGGGTGTGACTAAGTTGTCGTTGTATCACACAGATTTTCCTGCTTGAACTGATCATGGTCCTGTTCACAGCAGCAAATTGAGTGCCAGAAGTTGGCAGACTGGACAACACCTGAGTCTTGTACCAGCCTGTGGAAAGGATTGGAAGATGCCAGCTTTTTGATGGTTGGCAAGGTGGGCTTGTTTTATCCTCTTCCTTTAGTTCTGTTTTCTGTTAAGAGCTAAGATACAATGATCATGGCAGTCTGCCATTGTATTGTCTATACAATTTCCTTTTGCCAGGATAATCATCATCTGGACCCTCTTTTAATTAAATTAGCTCAAACAATGAACCGTATGAAAACTGCATTGGGATTTCAGTGCAACTGCTGCGTTCTTTTGGGTTGACTCGTAGAGAGTTGTGTTTGGTTTGGAGACTGATGGGGAGGGGAGTTGCTGGGCTTGCAGGGAGGGAGGCATTTCTTCATACTTCAATTTTCCTGGACTGAAGTCTTTAAATTGGCAATTTGAACAGGAATATGCTTTTTAATAGGCTACCACTGTTTATACTGTTTCTCAGCGGAAAGATACCTTGGAAAAAAGTGCTTTCATCTGAAGATTTTTCCTGTATTTCTAGTTGTTAAATGAATAAATGAAGTTGGTTGTTACTGCCAGTTGCTCAGATCATTACTAGTCGGTGGGAAAACTGCTGTTAATTAGTGACTTCTTTTTGGTAATTTTTATTTTTTCTTAGTTCTTGCATGGTTTTGTTGTGGAGTTTCATTTTCATAGATCAGTATGGTGTTTGTCTTTTCTCTCTGCCACTAACTACCTCTCTATCCTCACATTTTGTGCAGCACCCAGCACTTTTTACTTATTTCATACTGTTTTGCCTTTCCTTCCTTTTTCCTTTCTATACAGTTAAAACAAGGATCGACATACCTGCTTAGAACATGTAAGATAAAACAGGGAGCAAATGGCAGAAGAGGGAAGAGTGACACATACTGTCAAAGTATGAAATTCATTTTTGCCTTTCTTTTGGCCTTTCTGACATAACATGACTTGTTGAACAACCTGTGGTTATGCAAGCATCTTTGTTTTTCTAGCCTTCTGTATGGACTAAAAGTTAAGTAAATGGTCTTTCCTAAAACATATGGAAAAGGTGTATTGTGGTCTTATCAGCCACACTTGTACAAGGGGAGTATTTGTTCCTGCACAGACCAAGCAGTGTTGCAGGTATCAGGAACCCCTTCCAAGTCATCAAGATATGTGCAGACAAAATTTTCCAGTAATCTGCATGCTTATTTGTCAGGAATGATGCAGAAGATGTGGAAGGATCTTTCCTTGTGAGTGGACTGTGCTGGAGCCCCAGCTGCTGTTTTGCTTCTGTCCATGTGCATTTTGGTGTGTAAAACATAGAACATAGAGGCAGTAGGATTTATCCTTGCTGAAGGATTTTGCAGAAGAGTGGATTCCATTTTCTCTATAGCTCTGTCTTGGTAGCGGCGTCAGTTACTCACACTTCACTCAGATATCAAAAAACAGCAATGTATTTTCAGCACAGAAACCAGAAGTCAGAGGATGACTCCAAATCATCCTTGCACATCCCAAGCAAGGATAGAAGTGTTTTAAAAAAAATGTGTCAGCAAAGTACGGTGATTTCCATCCAAAAATGCTACTGTACATACCTCTCAGGTGACAACTTGTTCTCTGTCATCTTGACAGCACCTCTTGATTCTACATGATTGTCTCCAGGAAGTCATTCATGGAAAGGAGAAAGTACAAGGGAGTCAGGGAATGCAGCTTAGATGTGAACAGCACACCTTTATTTAGTGCTAGGTGCATGGCAGTGCCAGGGTTGTGCACTGGAGATGGTGTTGCAAGGATATGGAGAGGACAGCTCGAGTCTAAAACACGACATTTGAGGGTAGTGGTGAAGACTTTTTCAGGCTGCTGTGTCATTGCTTCACTCCCAAGCTGTGGGCTGTGTGTCACACACTGAGCAGGTGCCCAGTGCTGAACAGCAAGAAGGGCAGTGTCACCGTGCTGCCGTCCTGCTGGATCCCAACCATGTGAGTCAGCTGGTCGGGCCTTCCCAGACCTGCCAGTCGCCCTCTTGGTCTTCCTGAACTGTCTCCAAAGTGGCACTTGGATTAACAAATAGTCACGTGTTTCTTGCAGGAAACCTTGAGTGACCCTCAGGAGATGATTACGATTTATTCTTTTTTTAAAGGCTGTTTTGATTAAACGGCCTGCCCTGCCACACAGGGCAGCTACGTCCTTGCTTTTGTTTGCAGAATAATAGCTGGGGATTTGTGTCTGCATGAACATGCATCAGTGTCTGCTGCTGCTTTCTGCAATGCCAGCACTAACTGTAGTGAGAAGAAGCTGGGAAAAAACCCCAACAATCCCCTAAAAATCACAGAAGAAATAAAGAATCCATATTATGTTTTTAATGTCTCATGATTTTTTTTCTATAAGGGGATGATTTCTGATTTTTTTGTTGTCTTTTGCTACTTTGAATTACTCATCACTTCCCTTTTACTGAAGGATTTTGCAAACTGCTAGGTTCAATTAGTACCCCAGCTTCATATTAATAGGAAAATTATGCAGTTTTTGTACAGTTCCCTTCAATCTTTTTCTTCTGCTGTTTTCTTTTAATTAATCTGCAACAGAGTCCAACTACTTCAGGTGATTTGGCATTTGTCAGGTCAAGTGAAGGTACTTTGCAAAAGGCACTTTAGCAACATCTGAGTGAGCTTCTTTGCTAATTGGGTTGCAACACGTGTTATTGCTCACTTTAACTTAACAGAATCATTTTAATCTGATTATTTTAGACTTAGAATTTGTGACATTCAACCTTTTCTCCAAGAAATAAATATTATTTAATTATCAGAGACTCACAGAACCACTGAGGTTGGCAGGCACCTCGTATCCAGTCCAACCTGAGGCTGCCCTCAGTCTCTGCATGGCCTGATGCTTGGATCATAGAGTGGCTGAGAAAATCCGGAATTTGTTGATTTTACTGGGAGAGTACTACTCAAGGTTAAAAACAACTACACTCCTTTGTTATTTAGTATGTTTAAATTCTGTTTTACACACATACTCTCCTGCATCCTTAATGGAAATGTATGTGTGCTCCCCGACCTAGGACACAATTTAGTCATTCTCCTTTATGCCTGTAACTGTAGAGCATCTTGGTTTTCATGGAGTTATGTATTTTCTTTCCCATCTCAGATTCCGTTTTCTACCCAGAAGAGATTTACATTTCCTACCTGTGAGCTCTGCTGCTGCATCAAGTTGGAAAACAAGATGCTAAAGGCGTTTTGTTGGTATTTACTGATTATGTTGATGTTGCAGTCACAGAGGGAATTGCAGTGTCATGCAAATACACCCAGTCCAGCTTGGTATCTTCAAATAAACCAAACCAGCTTGTTCACAAGCTTGTATCACTCTACCCACAGTTTTATGGGGTTCATAATAGGCTGGTGTACCCTGCTGCTGCCTCAGCTGATTTATGATGCTTGTATTTGCCTTGCAACCATATGACCATGTTGTAGAATCATTAAGGTTTGAAAAGTCCAACCATTAACCTAACGCTACCAGGTTCACCACTAAACCGTGTCCCTAAGTGCCACATCTAGATGTTTATTAAACACTTCCAGGGATGGTGATTTCTTCACTTCCCTGGGCAGCCTGTTCCAGTGCTTGACCACCCTTTCAGTGAAGAATTTTTTCTTAATATTCAATCTAAACCTCTCCTAGTGCAACTTGCAGCTGTTTCTTCTTGTTCTATCACTTGTCCTTTACTCCTGCATGATATTGTAGGTGGGTTGTTTTATTTATTCTTTTTCATAGGAAAAAGCCCTTTTTTCTTAACATTTTGCACTTCAAAAGAAACTTACTCTTTGGTCAGACAGGAGTCAGGTTAAGTACCAACCTGGTTCACTGGGGAGCACAGCTGTTTCTGGCAATGATCTCATCATTTCCCTGATGCAAGGATCTTTGTGAAGAAATTACTTGTCTTTCAAGAGAGCACTGTCCTGTATTTTAACTTATCTCACGTCAAAAGCACTTGTGCCTGTGGGGCAGGCTGGGGAGCGCATAGCCGCTTTTTTGAATCATAACCACAGTTAATGTAGTATTGTCATGCAAAGGAAATGAGAAAAATAGATAATCATGTTGGAATTATTCAGGAATTTAACTCCAGGGGGATGCTGACTTACGGGATAGGTGGTGTTTGGTTTTCTACATTCAGTGCAAGAATGTGGTTTTAGCAGCCCAAAAACCCCGTGCCTGGGAGATGGTTTCTGTGTGTCTTTTTAAGGAAGCAGCGATGCAAAGTGCCATGAGAACCAGCTTTTGTCCCTGATAAGCAGTTAATGTTTCTTAAAAACTGCTGAGTGTGCAGGATTTGGCAACCTCACAGAGTGTGGCGGCGTTGGAGTGAGCTGGGCTCTCTTGATGTTGTGCGATACACTCCCGGCGTGCCAGCCTGCGAGGGCTCACAGCCCTTGTTCTAATTAACGCTGCTGTCGTACTCAAACCTACAGCACCACTTCATTTTTGTCTCCTGCAAACATCCCAACTCCTGTGCCGTGAATTGTTTTGACAGTTGGCTTTCCATTAGCAGTGGGGGGAGAACAGCGAAGAGCCCCCGTCTAGACCTACTTGCAGAACTATTACGGCGAGAAGAATAATCTTACAGGAGAAGTTCCTCTTTCCGGGACCTATTTGTACATTCTGACTCCTCTCCGTATAATAGGATTACACATTTCTTATCGCAGCCACAAACTGGATGTGTGCCAGCCATAAACTGTGCACAGTGTAACAATATGATTGCAGGCAATCTTCCCCCTCGTCCCCTTCTCTCCTTTTCCTCTTTATTCGTTCTTATTCTGGGTTAACAGGGAAAAAAAGTCATATTAGACAGTGTAGGATGAATCATAAAGCATCACTTAAAACACTCCTATAGCCTGGTATATAGAAGCAAACCCACTTGACCAATGGAAACTAATTACAGACAAGAAGTGTGCCTTAGGAGGAAAAGATATTGATGTTTGAAGTGTTTCCTGAATGCATACATTTGAATCTGGGGAGAGAATTAAGATTCTGTTGCTTTGAGGGAATCTTCATCTATTCATATGGTAAACGTAGGAGTGACAGCTATAGCTGAATGACTGTGGACAGGCACTCATTGCATTGCATTACTGTTTTCTTTAGCATGTGGGTTTGGTTTACGTAGTACTGTGGCAGTAATTCTGTCTCCTCTGAAGTGTACTGGACTGCAATATACTGAACAGATAAAATATGTTTGGCCTGAGGTAGCTTAAAGCTAAATAAATGCTGGAGGGGGAGATCTAAGCACATGGTGACTACCTTTAAATAGAATTTAACAAAAAAAAAAAAAAGTGGTCAAGGGGAGAAGCCTACCCTCCTAAAAAAATTTTAAAAATCATAATATACATAATTAAAAGTGGAAGTTGTTTATGGTTCCTACTGTTAAATGCTGCTGTAGCCATCTGCAGGGAAATATGCATTCCTGGAGTCTGGCCAGACTTCAACATCGTTCTGTGAGGAGAAGACGGCCCAGATTGCCCTTCCTCACGTCCGTACCAAGCACATTTGCTACAGCTATTTTGGGATTTTTAAACCTTGGTGTGGGAAAGTAGGATGAGCTGTAGCAGTTATTTCAAAGGTAGAGCCTCTGTTGAAACTGGGGTGAACTACAAACGAATGTAGCAATGTATCATTTGGGATCTGCTCTGCATCTCAAGGCTGCAAAACAAAAATGTCTGTCACTTGCTAAACTCCATTTCTGAAATATGTTCTTGCAAGAGGTGAGAGGGTCATGATTCTCTTTCTGTTTGGACTAGCTTGCAAATTTGGGCAGACGAATAGTTTTAAATAGTTTTGTACCTTAGTCCCAGTTTTGGAAGGACACGGCTTTGAAGATATTTGCTGGGTTATGTCAGCTACAAGGTCTTGTGTTTGTCCTGGATTCCTCTTTTAATGCATCTTTTCCTCCTTGAAACAAAGATGAACTTAAGAAACAAGTGTGTAAGAGTGCCAGTTGGGGCTGTACTGGTAGGGATGCTAACCTGAAGGCAGCTTTGAATGGGAGGAACACTGGGGGTTTCTCTCCCCTTGCTCGTGCCAGTCAGGGTGGAAGTAGTTTGTGCTAGATAATTGCACCTGATGTGTTACTGAAAAAAGCCTGTTCACTGAGTTGGTAGAAAAGGAGCGTTTTTAACTGAATTTTGCTGGCCATTTGCAGGAGGCTCAAGAACTTTTAATCAGAGTAGAAATTCCTTGCTAAGTGCATCATGCAAAAAGGGGTTCTGCTCAAGTTGGGTGAGAAAAATCCAAGTCAAAGCTATAATAACTAAGGGCACCAAGTGCTTCTCAAGCAAGCGTAGGTGGCATCTTGGCTGGGACGGCTGCTGCTGTGTTCTTGGCCCACAGACTTTTATTAACTCAGTTACAGAAAAAAATTGTCAAATGGAATTGTATTAGTCATGGTTCTGAGAAGGGATTTTGGGAAGGGTGGGGGGAAGGGTTAACCTTCTCTCTGGGTGGAGTTTTTAAGATTTCCAAGTCCCCTTCTACCACCCTGAACCTTAACTATGTTGTGTCTTTGAGCTGTTTGAAGTTTTTTTGGAGGTTGTTGAGGTTCTAGTCACACATCCATAAGGTTTCTCTAAATGTTAACGTGCAAGGCTTCAATTGTGCTGTTGGATTCTGCACACTAACTATGGTTATTTCAGTAATTGATTTGAAAGGTATAGATGTGAGATTGATTGATGTATTTATTTAGTCTGTAAATTGTATGTAAAAATTGGCAAAAGTTATGTGTTTATTTCAGTATTCAAACACTGTTTCATTCATTTATTTTAAAAACATGGGAAATAAGTGTTTAGAAAAACCCCACCACCACCAAAAGACAGTTATTGTGAAGCTATATTGAGAATTTAATGTACGAGTTAGGAAATTAAAAGTTCCTGCAATAAATGCGACTCACTCATATTAAAGGTATACTGCAACATAAATTTCCCAGCCTCTACAACAACACTGATTTCTCAATATGTGCAAGATGGTTGACATAGAGTGGTTATAAGAATTACAGCCTTGTTTTTCCTAACTAGTTCATTTAAATTCTCAACCGTAATGTTCTGTTAGCCTTCCATTTTCTTGCTAATCTGCTTTAGGAAAATAAACGAAGTACAAACCTTAAGTATCTTGCAACTCAAAGTGATATATACCTGGAGGGAGAGAGATAACGTTAGATTGCAGTAATTTTTTGTGGCTTCTTTGGTGTTGAATCCTTGACCACTGATGTTGATGTTAACACTCCTTGTCTTCATGGAAATTGCCAATGAACCTATTGGTTCTTCCCAAGACTGGGAAAATGGGACAGAAAATAGTTTTTCATTTGGAGAGTGTGTGAAGCATTTTTTTTATCCAACATGGGTGAGCTCAGCCTTTGGGGATGTGAGGAAATGGATAGGAGAACCCATCTGTGGGGAGCAACATGGAACCATTGCATCTCTTCAGAGGTAGGATCCATGGAGTGGACTAGCCACCCAGCCTTTAAGGTTCTTTTTAGGTCTGTGTCCTCATTGTAGATACGTCCCTGTCTTGCAGACTGATTACATGCTGAGATCACTGTTCTTGTACAATACTCTCAGCTATGATGTGGCATTTTCACGGTGCATTGTTCACTCACAGCAGAACATTGCAACTTCTCAGGGCTCTTTCCCTGCTTTCCAAAGCTACAGTATATCACGCTTCTCTGAATACCATTGCAGGAAACTTGGTCCATCTTTGCTGGGCTCCTATCAGCAGTCAACATTTGCTTCGGTGCACTGTACAATTTCGCACTTGCATAAGAAACTAGCACACAGAACTGATGAGGTTTAGAGTCACTTCTGAATGTGGGTCACCTTTGGTGTGGCATCAAGCTGTATGTGGTTCTGGGAGAGCTGAGAGCCAAGAAGAAGAAAGTTTCAGAAGTACCTTCTACGAAGTAGTTGGAGGTCCCTGGGAGATGGAAAACTGATTTTGTAAAATAAATCTCTGTCATATTTCATATGCAATGCAATACTAGTCCCTTTTTGAAATCTCTTGTGGTTAAACACTTCTATCATGTCCTTACCACCTGCTGCAAATCCAACATGAAAACAAAAATAACCAAATCTTAAGTTGTAGCAGCTGAACCTGTTTCAAATAAATTGTAAAAGCTATTGTTTACGATAAGTGTTATCTGATTGCTGGCAGAACCTGTGTTTATTGCTTTTTCCATTGTACAGAGAGATTTGTAAGTAGACAGAAGTCTATAATTATACTTAGTGGGATTGGAGAGCATATAAAGCGTAAAATGAAATTGCTTGGTTTTAATCTGAAGTAGCATCACATCAAATTTTCCATTTTTTTCCATATCTTGGAACAAATATTTTTCTCATTCTTTGAATAACATTGGAGGACATTTAGGGACTATCACGAAGATACTTTGTGCAGACTGTTTTCATGTACTTGATGTTTTGAAATGTTAGCACTAAAAGTCAAACACCGGGTGCTTATTGTGCTGGTGGTCATGAAGAAGAGCTATAAAGTGCAGTCTGACAAGTGTCAATGACTATCTGGAGTGAATCTTTCATTTCAGAACAGTAATTGGGTCTTTTTTCCTCTCTGATTAAAAAAACAACAAACAACAAGCCAAGTGCAAATGGATCATACAGTTAATTTTTTTCTATGTTCTGGCAGTCCTCTTTAGAGCTCATTCCTCTTTTTTTATTTCCCACATGAGGAATGAAGAACAGAAAAACCCAAATTATGTATAAAATCCCAAGTTGCAGCTGTGAAGTCTCAGCTCAGATATATTCAGCTGTATATTTTTGGGTGCAGTTGGCTTCGTGTCTTTATTATTTATTTACACTTTATATTATATTAACTTTTTTTTGTAAGGATAGAAGAATATGTATATAATACTTACATCTTTTGATTTTGTCAAATAATGTCACACTTTATGCTTTCAGAGCAGTCAACAGCCCAATCCTCCTGGCAGTCCCAACAATCAAGATCAGGCAAGTGTGATCCACCACGTGCAGGGTTTACTTTGATAATAGGTGAGCCTCACTGCTGTCCTGTTCTCATTTTGTGTACTGGTGCTGCTGGCCAAGGCTGGCAGTTGTGACGTTTCTGCTGGCTGCCTCAGTCATAGAGTCATGAAACGGTTTGGATTGAAAGGAACCTTAAAGATCATCTAGTTCCAACCCCCTGCCATGGCCAGGAACACCTTCCTGTCCATACCATCTAGACCCAAGGAAGTGGTAAATCCTTATGAATTTGAGATGTTGACTCAGTGAGAGGTGCCCACTGTTGTCCAGGAGAGATGGTTTTAGGTGTGGGTAAGACCTGGATGTTACAATCCCTGTAATACAAGGAATGAGGTTACTCACCAAAAGGGAGTTGATCTGTGTTTTTCATCTGTTAAGGCCACATCTGTACTGGGGAGATTAGGATACACCTGTTTGACTAGACAGGAGCTAACCTTGGCAGGGCTGTGTGCTGGACAGCCATGAGAGCAACACCTTTACCCTCTGCAAAGGCAGGGGAGGGAAGGGGAGGATCCCTTTTGAAAAGAACATTTTGGGAACACACCGAAAGCACTTCTCTGCTTTTGAATCAAAAGCAGCAGAGGGTAGGCCCTGTGAATGAAAATTTTCCTCCTCAGAGTTGCATGACCCAAATTCCTTTTAACCCAGAATGCTTCATCATACTATAAGTTTTTGACCATTGTGATTGCTTGTCTTAAAATGAGAGATTTTTATGAAATTTAATCTGAATGTTCACTGTCTTATACAATGTGCATGTAGGAGCATATGTGGCACAATTTGAATATCAGATCTTTGAAATCCATTCTTCCAGTATTTGTTCCTTAGACTCACATGTGCCTGGTAGTAACACAAATTATATTGAATGATGTGATCATGATGCTGGGTCAAGAAAAATGTACCAGGAAGGCCAAGAGTAAGAGGACCAGGTTGGTTTGGGCTCTTACCAAGGATGACTAGCCTATTTATGTCTTTTGAAATTGCAGCTCCTCCTTTCCCAGCTAAAGCTAATGGTCTGTAGGATGGAGACAAGGCACGATGATGCTATCTGCTCAGCTGGGTGGAATTCACTTCACAGGTGCTTGTGCATCTTGTAATGCCATAAAAATGAAGTGGTACTTGGTGGATAGGATTTTAATAATGTCAGGCTCCTCACGTACATGACAGGTAACGCCAAGAAATGTAAGGTCACAAGCCACCATGTAGATTGAGTTCTGTGTAAGGTCAGGCAGCAGCTGTCTTAAACATGCAGTCCAGGGATGCCCACAGATGTCCACTCTCTGTCCCTTGCTCCATGCTACTAATTCCTAAATTTATCCCAATAATCTGGAAGAACATGAAGACTTTAAACCAAAGCACACCATGCCCCAGGAAAGAGGAGGAGCCCTCATGGCCATGCCAGGTCTTGAGGCTTCTGGAACAGCCAGGAGCTGACCAGAGATCCCATGATAAGCCTGGGGCTGTACCTGCTGTACACTGTTACTTGTCTTCTAGAGAATTGAAGAGCAGGGTGCTACCTCAGCTCTTCTCCTTTATTTTCAGTATTAAGGACCGATTTTTTCTTTCACTTTACAGTTTAAATTAGAATTCTTGCATTATTTCATTCTTTCTTCTGCTTTGAAAGGCTAGATTAGAAATGTAATTTAGAAACTTCTCTGTTGTATTGGCTAAAAGAACCTCTTCACTGTTTATTTGTGTCAGGTCTTTTGCATCTGTGTTTCTGCCTCTAATATGTGTACCTGACCTGCCAGGGTGGAATTCAGATGTGGTTTAGAGTGTCTCACCCTGGTGGCATGGTCACCGCTGACAGCTCTCTTTGTCAACCTGTAGGAGTAGTTTCTCATGCTGCAGACAGGGAATAAATGTCTGAAAAGCAAATACAGTTGTAAAGCCCAGTGAGAGAGACATTAATTTCCTCTCTCTGAAAATGCACCATCATTCCCATTTCAAAGATAAGAGAATGCATCCGTAGAAAACAAAACCATCTCTTTAATTGTGCTTCTGTTGGGAGCATTGTTTGGAAACTTTGTCCATTTGTGACATATTTTGGAGACCGAAAGACTTTCTATGTAAACTGCTGTCAGTAACTGCAGGAAGCTTTTCTGTGTTGCGCAATCCAGTTGGCTCAAAGTGGGTGATGTCTCTCCTCTGAGACTGCTGTCAAGCCAGTGGGTGACGTGTGGGTGGCACTTAGGGGCTGGTCAGCAGTCAGTGGAGGCCATTAATTTAATGTCTAGACAGCAGTAAAAATGTACAGCAGTGGGATCTTAGATGGTCTGTTTGACTATACCTTCAGAAAGATTTCTTTCAAAGTGTTTCTATTACATCTATATCCTACAGCCACAATGACTGTCTTGAAGATAGATAGCAACAAGGAGGGTTCATCAAACATGTAACTGCTGTATATGTAAAAGATACATGTTTACTATTCTAAAAAAAGAAGAACTCCATTATCCTTTTACTTCTGGGGCAGCTGAAGTGTAGAAAAGATGGACATGTAGAAGTTGCTGATAAATTTCCCACTTTTTATGCGTCATGCCCTATCTCTCTTTGCCCAATACGTTGGAGAGATTCAGGCTTCTTGCAAGTGAGTATATGGCTGCCTTCCACTAGTTGATAGAAAATTATAGCATTAAATACAGCATTAAATCCACCTCCCCCAACATCACAAAGCTTCAGGCATTCAGACCCATCTACTCCTAACCCTTATTTTTAGGACCTCCTCCCGAAGACAGGTTGTCTACTCCTCTGATCAAAAATCCAAACTGGCATGTAATGTTCTTTTTTCTTATTGTTACAAAGCTAGCGCCAACAGTTGAGGTGCTGAAGCCAACAGGTGGTTTGGTGGGTAAGAGCAATCAGTTCACTGATATAGAGGTTTAGAGATAGAACTCGGTGCAGCTATGGAGCTTGGGAGTTCAGAAAACCTTAGCTAAGTGGCTCCTGAACATGTTGTATTAGTATTGCTGCCACAGGCTTGAGAGGCTCCTTCCTTATTCTTCGGGGCACTAAAGAAAAATTACAGGTCAAGGAGAACTCATGGAGAAGGTGGGATGACTCAGGTGCCTGTGCTGATGTACCAAAGCATGTGGAGAGAAGCTCTGCACGTGGCAGAGCTCCCCAGGGTTCAGGCGAGGCAAAGAGGTCCCCTGAGCCCCAGCAGCACTCCTGGCTACACCCTGCACACACTCCTGGGGTGCTCAAGCAGCCCTTTGGATGTTTTTCATGATCTGTAGAATGTTTTCCCTAGGCCCATATGTTTTCCCTTTTGTATAGTGCTCTGCTTCCTTGCCTGAGGAACAGTTGCAGACATCTATTTCCCTCATCCTTTCTGAGCCTCTTCTAAGCTTCCTTCCCTCCGCAAGTCTTTGATATATTCCCTTCCCTTCCTGATCTGAAGACTGGTAAGCACAGCAGGTGAGGAGTGTTAGTGCTGCATCTGCTGCTAATTGGGCTCACAGGCTCATTCAGAGAGCACTGGCAAGTGATGTACTGAGTTAATCAGGAGCTGGGTTTGTAGGAGAATGTTCATATTATGTAGGGTAAGTAGAGATTTGCATGCCAGCTTTTAAAATGGGAGCTTACCAAACTGAGTCTGGCTGCTGCTTTCCATTGTCAGTCTCCCCATGGCCCCCATCTACATGGGGTGTCTCAGCACCTTGACTCTATTTATCCTTGCAGCAGCCTGGGAACATTGAGGGGTGCTGCCATTCCCAGCTAAGGGATGAATCCCTGGGAATCCAGGGTTTAGGGAGGAGCTTTAACAGCACTTTGCATTCAGTGGTGGTGCTGGTTTCAGCAAATTCCTGGCTGTTTCTTCCTCCAAACAGCAGCAGGTGAAGTGTTGACATATCCTTCCTATTCCTGCCCCTACTAGGAGGGCAGCCATCCCTACCGAGGGCATTGGAGAGGCAGCCGGGGAGGGGGAGCCACGTCCATCACAAACACCAGCAGTTGATGCTGTCCAAGTGTATTTGGCATCACTGAGGAGGTTGTTTCACCAGTCTCAGACAGCACGTTGGCTTTGCTGCCTTCCTCCTGCTTATTCCAACCTCTGTGCCGCCATGGGCTTCTCCAGTCTCCCCTCTTCCTCTGCTCCTGTAGCTGATTGATTGTGGATCCTTTAATCAGTCCAATGCAAAATTACCCTTCTCCCTGTAAAATACAACAAAAACTTGCTTTTAATATCATTCTGCTCAGTAATTCGGTTTACAGGGTAGTGCCTCTGGGCTCTCAGGGCAGCACAAGTGTGGAGGCAGCAAATGGCAGGCGGGGGAAGGCAAGAACTTCTTAGGCTGACTTTGCCTTTGAAGCCAAGGTATCCTCTAACTACAGCGTCAGTGTTTTTGCCTAAGGTCATGCAAGAACGCTTGGCAGAGCAAAGAGCTGAAGTGGGCCTCCCCAGATCCAGGTTACCACTCTAACCCCAGGACTGTTTTTCTTCCAACGCTTGAAAATGGTCTGAACCTCCCATGAGGTACTTTGTGAGAACTTTTTAGGCAAAGATTTTGCTCTAAAAAAGCACGACTGTTTGCTTTGTAAGAGGAAATTCTTGTTCCTGTTTCCTTTCAGATGTAGTCCTTCTGTTCTTGGCTTGCCGACTTGATGATATCACTCCCCATGCAGTGGGCAAAAGCTGTTTTCCCTGTATTGAAAGAGCCAGGAGGAGCAGCTGCTATTCTGCCTCTAATCTCTAGTTCTTCACCCACTCCTTTGGCATGCCAATGGGAGCCAGGACCAAGGAGCTGCGTGGGGAACACAGATGCAGAAGTGAATTTGCTGTGTCATCCTTGAGTCTCACAGGCCAGGAGTGATTTGCTGATGTTTGTTCATGAAGGATCCAGAGTTTGTGCAGTGTGTCCAGGGACTACTGATAGCTTGCTATGGAGCACACCCAGGCTCTTTGTCAAAGCCACCTGTGTCAGTGGAGGTGGAAGTCCTCACCATCTGGTGACTTTCCTGTGACACTGTATGGAAAATGAGATCTTAGTATGTACCACCTGCTGCCACAGGATGCCCATTAAGTAGCTGGGGGCACAACAGCATCTTTTTGGTTGCCTGCATGCAGTTGAAAAACTGTATGAGCAATTAATTTCACTTCCTTACAGGCAGCTTCCTTCAGTCAGGTACTCTGACCTCCATTTCTTCCAGAGGACCATCCTCCATTTGGATCTTTGGTGCTTAACTGCACTTATTTTATGTGTTTGGAAGCATTTAAACTTCCTCCTCTCTTTTTATGTCCTTTTCTGATGATGATATCTCATTCTTTTTAAAAATAGAGTAATTGCTTCAGCACTATCCACAGCTCAGTCGTGCAGGTGCCTGGGTAAATTATCCCATGCATGCATCTAGCTTTCACTCCGGCAGTCTTCCGTAATTGACAATTAATTTGTGAATCTTTTTCCATGCTGTTCTTTCACCTTGAGTGCTGGGCGTACTGGATCTCTGCCACCTCATATTTCCTGGATAAAGTCACTGTGGCTTTTTGTCTTACAATGTCTGACTCCTAGCCAGTGCAAGTTGTTGAAAAAAAACCCTGCAAAATATAGTTTGCGTTGGAAGATTCATTTAAAAAGGCAGAATAGTTGCTGGAGAACAGTCTCTGTAAAACAAAGAGGAAGTAAAAAATGTTGGTCTATCCAGAGAAATTTCAAGAGAAGGTATTTACCAAGTAACATAATTAGTCAGTGCCTTTGTCACAAACAGTGCATTCTTCATTCTTTTGTTGTGTGAAGAGGAGATGATATAAATCATTTTCTGGGATGCCTTATGTCCATCCCATTCAGATGTATGAAATTCCACTGTGGTGGTGCTTTGATTTCTAACCTTTAAAAGTTATGAGCTGTGACAGAGAAAATTATAAACTCCCATTTGTTTTGTGTGCTTGCGTGGGGAAATTCTGTCCCAGTCCAAGCACCATGGAGCCTACAGTGCCTTACACTGATTTATGAAGCCTTTTCCTTGATTTGCTTGGAGCTGGTATGTGTAAGGCCAAATTCAGTTACCACACCTGCAGTAAATCAGCAATATATAAATGTTTTCTAACTTGGGAAAAAATCCATTAGTGGTTGAATTAAACCTTTAAAGGACTCTTATTTCCTGAGTGTTAGGCTACTATAACTTTTATGTGTGATTTTAACACATTCTGAAGTGTTAGGCAAACTACAAAGAGCCAGTGAGTATGTAGGTGACGGTTGTTAATGTATTTTAAAAATGGTTTGCTTCTAATAAAAAGGGTTCTGTCGTGTAAATGTTGAAGTATCAGCTCTAATGAGGGTCTTACAAATCAGTCGGAAGTTGGTGACTTGTTAGGTTTTATTGTTTTCTTCGCCTAAGAGACCATCTCTGTTATAATATTTAGGTTTCATTAGGGACAAGGAAAAGACTTTAGAGAATGACAGGAGAAATCAGCCAATTTTACCAAATTTTTGGTAATAAACTTCCCTCTCTTCCATTTTCTGCATCCTGTTTTCCCCTTTGCAGTCACAGGGACCTGAGCAGGGAGCAGAGGGTAACCCACAACCTCCCTGCCACAAACTCTGAGGATGCCCGTGTGCGCAGCCATGCCCTGACATGAATTTCCCAACTGCCCTGAGTGTGTCCTCAGCAGGAGGAGTCAGGGTGCCCAGCATTGGAGTGAGCTGGCTTTTCATGGTGGTAGATCAGGCCAGGCACACAGTGTCCTGTTAGATCTGCCATCTCAACTGCTTGCTTGGGCATTTCCATTGCATTAAAATGAGCCAGAGCTTAAACAGTTCAAGCACAGCAAGTCTTGGATAACTAACCCTTGTAATTCTGCTGCCATGCTGGTGACCATATGGATGCTGCTTGCATGGGCCACTGGGCAGTGGCAAAATTTGGAGGCCTGTCCTACAATTTTGTCTTCTTTCTACTTCTGTAATGCCCTCTCTCCTTCCTTCCCTTTCTCTTTCCTTGCACCTCCCAAAATGTGTTTCAGCCAACATAGCCGAGCAGGTACAAAGGAGTAAACAAGTTGCATCACTACACTAAATTGCTTTCTCTTCCCTTTCCTCCTCAAAAGCACAGAAGGGAATAGAAAAGGAAGATTAGTTGTGTCGGAGCTCCATCCTGGTGCTGTTCCCGTGCCATGGATTGCTCAGAGCTGAGCATGTACGTTTTGTCTGGGATAAATAACAGTGAAGCTCTGTCTCAATTTTCTCTGCAGTTTCTCCCTCTTGCATTCATTTTAAAATTTCATTCCTCACTCCCATTATTGCAAGGCCTGCTGTTCTGTGCCTGGGGGAGCCAGGTAAAACATTTTTATTTACTTTTGGTTTGGTTTGGTTCCACTTGTAACTTCCCGTCTCCAAATTTTTTTGCGTGTTTTTTGTTTTCCAGTGACTTAGGGAGGAAGCTGGGCAGCAAGGAAGAAGTGACATTTTTATACCATGTGTGAGACGCCTTCAGATGTAAATCCATCTCCGGCAGCATTAGACTGCTGGCTAATTCTTTCCCTATAAACTCATCTCAGTCTGGGCTTACTGTCTCCACCACTGGTTGTAGTCTTGATCTCAAAAACATCTACATGGAATGAAGAGCACCAGAAGTTGAGGAAATTTTGGAATTGTGGATTGGATTGTTTAGATTATTATTGGATAATGGGTTATTTGGCAGTTTAGGGGCACCAGTCAAGCTATGATTTTGCAGTCCAAAAGTCTCAAGCAGCAGTGGTTTAAAGACTTCACCCTTTTTCTGTGTATTCATTCTCCCTGCAGCCTTTCCAAGCTGCCTGTTCAGTTGTGCTGATGCTGTAGTTTGAGACATTCCGTGAACCAGATTATCAACTGGTGTGGGCTAAAAATAATCCTTCAGCATAGGGAGGAGGGGATAAGTGGTTTTTTTTTTTTCTACTTGCATCAGTTCACCACTTTGCAGGACGACCCACAGATGGTTGGAACAGGTCAAACTGAGGAACATCACAGTGGCATGCAAGGATAGGAGCAAGACACTAGAGGTTGGGGAGACATAGAAACTCCAAAAACCAACTTTCCCCCAGAAATTTTGACTTTCCACTTGGCAACTGGGTTTTGACGCACCTTGCTGCAAAAGTTTTCAGATGTTCTCACCGTGCATGTCTGTGATAATTTCTGCTCTTGCAGCAGCTGCTGTATTGGTATCTCAGTGCTGTTGCTCTGTAGTTGATACATTAATTCAAGCCCACCTTTGCCAGCAGTTGCTGTGGTTGCTGGGCCAGAGACACACATCCCATTTGGCTGCTGTTGATGTGAGAACAGTAACCTTTGCAGAAGGCCAGAGCAATAACATTTTAAACCACAGACACTAAATCTGCAGGAGCCTATCTGTCAGAACACCCCAACATAAAAGGTAACATAAGCTTCCCCTTCTGCAGCGTGGCTCAAAATTCGACTGATACAGAATTTACACAGCGACTCTCAGATCAGCGACTACACAGTTTCTGGGGTGAGGATGATGAGTATTTTCCTACCTACATGACAGATAAGTGAGGATGAGAAGGAGTTTGCAGAAGAGGCTCAGAAGACCGAGATGCTCTCTGCCTGTTTGTAGTGGAAGAACCACGGGCAAGCCCATGTGGGTTAGCAGACCACTAGACTGTCTAAACGCTCTTAAGGGACAAAGTTCAATCAGCTTTCATTCCAAAGAGCATTATCAGTGTGTTACACTAATCCCATGTAACGGTACTCTAGCTTGACATAGGTACCGTGAAGTAGATTTTGGTGGCATGGCTTGCCCGTGCTGGTTTAGCAAAGACATTAAGGTGCTGTCAAAGTCGACAACCTTAAAGACTTTCTTAAATTGCTCTGCTCTTCTGATTGATAGCAATGACGCTTTGCCCCAAGTGGTTTTCAATAGTTAACATGCCATGAACTCTGTAATATTGAAATTACTGACCAGTTGTTTTTGATCCTTCTGGCTATTTTAGTGTTTGGTTATAGCACTTGGTTTATTATTTTGAGATGTTGGGTTTTTTCCTTTAGCTGTGACCATTGTGCCTTGAAGTTGGAAGCGTTCTGCTCAGTCAGTTGAGTGCTCCTGTCCCCGTGTGCACTGTGCCAGACTGGGTCTAGACAACAGTGTAGCCTCCACTCACACAGTGCAGGATCAGATTTCAGCTCTTCCAGGCCATGCAGTATCATTTCGTTTTTAATTTTAAAGCCCCTGGTAGAGGGACAAGCAGGAGGGAGTAATCCTAAAATATTCACAGATACTTGAATGCACAGACGGGTTGTAGCAGAGATTTCCTAATCTTTCCCTTTTCAGGGAAAGAAATGGAAAAAAATACACAAACAAAAACAAAAACCCTGCAGGTCACTCAAGGCTTTGCTGAGAAAAAGGCGGATTTATTGAGGCTGGAGACATCCTGCTGTTAGGGCTGCTGGGAAGGAGGGGGCCCAAGGTTCCTATTCATGCACAATAGTCCTATTTTCCCCCATTTCTTTCTTTTATTTTCCCTATGCCTTTTTATTGCATTACCATGGTCTTGCCCCCCACCCCTCCCAGCCGAGCGTGCCTCTCCATCGCTGCACATTGTGTTGCTTTTCCCCCGCTGTGCCGCTCTCTTGTGTGCAATGGCAGCAGCAAAGTAAAACTGACTGAAATGCTGATCTCCGAAGCACTGGCACACAGTGCTTTAGAGATTAGGATTTTAGTGCATTATACTCAGCTGCTAGCAGAGCAGAGCGCTGTGACAGGGAAACACAACGCCACAGCCAGGGGTTCTGGCTTGGAGATGGAGCCCCAGTCCCTCCGGGTAAAGCACTTCACACTTCTCCTCCTGCAAAACATCTCTGGGAGCGTATGCATGGATGGGCTTGAGTTTACTCAGTAGACGAAGAGGAATATCCAAAGGCAAGTTGAGAGCCTTTTCATCTAAATCATATCTATTATTAAGAAATTTTAAAAAAACACAACTTACTAGCAAAACAAAAAAGTTTTTATGGCAAGATTTTTGTCATATATTCTATCTGTATCCTCAGTCTTTCTTTTCCTTTGCTGAAATTTAGCTTTTTTTTTTATTTTCCTAAAAGCTAAGGAAGATGGATATTTTCCCTCTTGTTCCCTTAGACTTGCACATTCATATTGCTGCTGTAGCAATTTGCTCTAGATCCTGGTCTCCAAAGTTCTTGGACAATACAGGCATTTTGGGAAATGCAGCATCTTATGAGAACTAACAGCAGGCTTGCTGCTTGTCCACCTTCCAACGAGCCTGGCTGAGTTTTGCTGTGTGCTTGCCAATTGCCACTGGAGCTGCTGCCTGTGAGCAGGTTAGTGTGGAAGTACCCACAGCCAGTTCCAGAAGGTGGACCACAGGAATTTTTTATACTTCAAAGATGGCCATGCTAATTATTACCCTCAGCTAATGCCTGCTCTTCATTGCTTTTGAAAGAATCATTACTTAATGACATGAAGTAATTTTAAAAACTTAGTGACCTCTAATACCTTTATCAAATATCAGATAATCACACATTTTTTGATGTATAGGTTTTCCATTGGCTTAAGGCCACTTAGTCATATAAATATTAACACTTGTTACTGGTAGGTTTAAATCCCATTTAAAAGTGCATTTATTCTGTATTCAGAAAGGGAGGAAATCATATCAAGTACCAGAAGAAATTCTCTCTCCTGGAACAATTAAATGTTTCTCCGGCACAGGCTGAGGTTTGTGCTGCCTGCAGATGCTGGTGAGCATCTGTTTTTCTCAAGCTCTTGCTCATTCAGCAGCTCTTACTGCTCCTTGCTTCAGCATCCCGTTTCTCCTTCTCCCCAGCACCACACTTGGTTCCTCTTGCCTCTCATTTTCTTTGTCCATTGGCACCACTTTCCCTGATGGCTTTCTGCTCATTTTTCCTTTGCCGTTTCTTCACAGTTTTCTTCTGGTCTTGCCTTTGTCCTTGACCTGACCTCCAAACCATAATGAATTTTCTCTTCTTTGAAACTGGCCACATCTTGGAGCTGAGTGCTTTATCACTCTTTCTTTTCTGATCTCCTTCTCTGATCGCTGTTTTATTCCATGCTGTAGGTTTCTTTCCTGCATATTCCATGACTTAAACATTCCAGTCTACTTTTCTCATGTTTGCTTGATGTACCTTCCCTTCGCAGCCATCCTTAAGTGGGGGTTTCCCCTTTTTCCTCTCCTACTACCCTCTTGCTGTAAAGCTGTGAGGCACAAGCTGCAGATTGCCCACTGGTTTCCTGCTTTTCACCTTCTTGGTAGCCACTTTTAACAACAAATTTACTTTCTCATCACATGTAGTCCTGCACTTTAAGTGGTTTCCAGATTCATGGTCTGACAGATTCATTGGATATTCCACCCAGCTGTTGTTCATTTTGCTCTTTCCCAACTTTTCCCAACATTTTTTACCTTTCTTTCCCTTCTCCTCGTTTTGCTACCTTCTACATACTGTCCTCTTACAACCTGTCTTCCTTTTTTGTGTTTTCCATATAAAAGCAGAATCTGGTAGCTTTGAAGCATCCCACAAGTGGCCATTTGTATTTCTGTTGTCTCTTTTCCCTTGTAAACATGAGAAGTCAGCACTCGCCCTGCTGGGGTTAGGCACAGTGGGAAATAAAAAATGAGAGTCCTTGAGCTCTTCTTAGTGTGAGTTGAAGCACACACCTGGCTTCTGTGCATGCAGGCTGGGAATTGCATATGCAGGAGCAATGCCATACTCCATTCCTGTGGCTACAGACATCCCCTCTCTAATCATATGGAAACACTGAGCCCATGGGCTCACACACAAGCCCTGGTGGCCTGCGATCTGCTCTTGGTCCCTTCTGGTCCCCCTGGATTCTGGCTCTGAAGAGCCTCCCCTGCTCATCTCTCTTTGAAAAGGTGCTGAAAAAGCAGCCCTGGGAGGGAAAGCAAGACAAGGCAGAGGAAAATATCAGAGGCAGTAAAGTGGCAGAAAGGTCAAGAAAAGTAGGGATGAATTACAGCCTTTCAGCTTAGCCAGGAACAGCACACGGGAGACTGTGATGGGTATTTCTCTGGAGGGAGGACACAGGTCACAGAGCTTCCAGCTCATACTATGCCTTCTAAATAAATAAACCAATAAATAAGTAATGTGCATATGGCAGAATTTTGAACATAATAGAATTGCAAAACAGAAAATGCCTGAATTTTTCCCCAAATGGAAGTGGTGTACAAGTGATACAGAATACTGCTCTTCATCAGATGCAGCAGATTCTAGTTGAACAGTACCACTGTCAGGGTTGGTCCTCTGAGTGACAGTCCCCAGTCTGCTCCCAACAGACACGTGACTCAGATGGATAGTGAGCTGTCCTGGGCACTCTCTATTTTGTGGAATTTAGTAGCATTTTTTAGCTTTTGCATACAATGCCTGTCACCATATTCACCATCCCTTGTGTGCCATGTCTTCCATGCAAAAGAGCGAGGACCCCGATGGTGGGTGCCCACTGGGGACCCATAGTGACACCATGTATTGTCCTGTGGTCCAGAGGCAGCTGTAGCACATCAGTGCAACTGATGATGTGTTTGAAAAGCATGAAAATGGGGATTTGCATTAGAATTTTGCTGCTTGAAGTAAAATACAAGAAAAGTCATGCAATTCAGAATTTTTTACATTTGAATAACCCTCATCAGTGTTGTTCATACGTATCCCATCTATTGTGCATGTCTGACCCATAGGACTATGTCAGACCAAGGCAGTACCATTGCTGTGAGGAAAGTGTTTGTGAACTGGCTGGATGGGGCTTTGAGCATCCTGATCTAGTGGAAGGTGTCCCTGCCCATGGCTGATTCTATAAACCCCACCATGTTGAGTCAGCTATATTTTTAATTCTTAACAGGAAATATGGGAATGTTGGTTTTTCTTACATCACAGGGAGAGAATATATAAAGAAGGTCTCAGGTTTTCATCTGATTCTTGTGTCTCAATAAAGCTATTAAGGTAAAATTACAAGTCCAGCTCAACACCCCATGCATAAACAGCAGACTTCTGGCACATGCACTAGAATCTCATGAAGTATGTTTTGAATCACTGTGCAGCAGGTCTGTGTCTTCATCAAGTTTGTGTGATCAAAAAATGGCACCTTTCTCTTAAAAATATGTCTGTACCACATTTTCTATGAGCAGCCTAATGCCCTGAATTTAAAGCTGCTGTGTGGACAGTGCTGGTCCCTGACTTGGGGCTTCTTTTTGAACAGGGGAAAGTGAGAAAGGAAGGACTGAGAATCCCATTAATTTATTTAATTTATGTGTATGCTTTCAAAAAGTAGTTGCAATATTTGGGCCAGGTAGTGATTGCTCAGCACTGACTGTGTTTCAGTACTCACACCTGGCTACCCAAGAGTGGTTTTTGAGGTTTTGCCCTTTGTCTCTTAATTTAGGTGATGCTTTGGGAAGGCACTGCTCTGGGTGTGGTGCAGAGCTGGTGCTTGCTCCATGCTGGTTGCTGCTTTCCTCTGGGCTGGCTGAGAAGCTGGTGTGCTGTCTGACCTCGGACCAGCTCAGGAGCAGCTTAGTAATACCAGCGTGGTCTAGTGGCCTGAAATCCTGCGAGCCAGGGAATAATCTGCAGTGTGACGCTGATGCTCTCTGTGCTGTCAGGTCCTGCTGCCTCCTCTGCTCTGGGGACCAGTTGCCATATGGCTGTGGCACAGCTGTGCAGCCTTGCAGCTCACTGCTGTTTGCCTCTGCCCGGGGCCTGATTTTACAGGGCTCTTGCTGCTTGGGAATGAGGGGAAGCCCCAGGGTTTGCTTGGTGCAAGCTGGACCGATTCTCACTCTTGGCAGAGAGGAGGATGTCGGTGCACAGGAGGGTGGGTCCTGTGGGGCACCTGATGCCTGTATGGGATGGAGTGGTCCACTGCTGTTCCCACAGTCACCTGGTGGTACAGGTAGGATTTCTGTGCCACAGCCACAGGGAGCCCAGCAGCAATGTTGTTGTTCCCTACCTGCTCCCACTCTGCCAGATTTATGCAAGAGGCAGGCTAGAGGCATGGCCCAAGCCAACAGGTCTAACCCCTGCACCACTCTAGCTGTGCACGTGTAAAACCAATATATCTGTGCCCACTTGCTTGGGCAGAGCAGTGTGAGTATGTAGGCAGGCAAACCTTGCTTTCCTGTCTTTAGGTGTAAGCTCTGGGAAAGGCAGGATAAAAGCAAAGCAAGAAAAAAAAATCACATCCAAAAAGTGACTTGCATGAGGGGATAGGAAAATGATGCTAGACTTTTCCAGAACCTGGTGTGTTTAAAAGTTTGCTCCTCTGGGAAGCAATGCAGAGAGGTCGGAGCTGCTGGGGCATATATGACACCATGCTGTTGTGCCTCTTTCTCATGAGGTTTTCCTTGTGCCAAGTTTTCTGTTAGTGCTCTGCCTCCTGCCAAACCCTGTGTGTGGCAGCCTTGAACAAGTGGGATGGGATGGGCATGGGATGGGTTGGTCTGGGCATCCCTGAAACCTTTTCAGTGCTCTGCAGGACTTCACATCTTAAAGGTCCAAACCTGACCTTTATTCACCTACACAGAAGCACCTTTTTTTTTTTTTTTCCTGTGGAAGAGAAGTATCCATTTGCTAAGCATTTTATACCTAGATTCTGTACTACCATGAAGTACTGTGACTTGATGCAGGGAAGCTGCTTCCAGATGAAAACCTTCTGTAATGGGCAGGCAAGATCCAGAATCTCAGGCAAGATCCTGGATCATATTTCCCTGAGCTAAGTGAGGGTCTGAGTGGTGGTCACTCTGCTGCTTCTCATGGATGTGGTGATACAGCCACACAAAGGAACTTTCTGCTTTTTAATAGCCATTTCAAACTCTATAAATAACTCTATAAATATTATTGTTTATTTTTAGTTTTACTTGTGTCATACACACAGACATACATATAAAAAAAACAACTCTGACAAGAAAATTACATTGGAGTTGGTCTTTCCAGTGGTTATTTTTCTCCTGCATCTCCAAACAAGTGCTTTAAGCTGTAGGTCATTTTTAGAAACCTCCATGACCATCAGCATCAGAGCAAGGCATCCTGTATTTGTTAAATCACCATCTTCACATGCTTTAGCTGTCTGCCTGGCAGTAAGGGCAGGCACCAGGCTCACTGCTTGCTTACTCACATATTTGTGCTTCAGATGTATGTTACAGGGGTTTTACTCACTCTTGAGAGACTGAGTGCTTCCAGAAGGGACTGTCACTGTGGATGGGGCCTTACTGCAAGTGGCTGTAGTGGATAATGAGCACAAACCTATTAAATAGTGAAACATGAGATTCCCTATCAGATAACGTGGTGCTGCTAATTTGGGTGTGAGGGAGACGATGAGGTCATGAGCACGGGCTATTAGGAATACCAGTGAGTAAGCAAGGAGGGAATAGTCAGCAATGTTGGCTTAATTCTTGTAGAAAAAATAAAGGCAGAAATACATACAGTTTTGTGATTGTTTTAAAATAAACCCAGCTGCAATGTAGAAAACTCCACCAGAAAGCCAGAAGGCCTTTAAATATAGAAGGACTTGAATCCAGGTGACATAGATGGAGTCAGATATGGTCATAATGGCATTTTCCCTTTGTAATTCATGAAGGTTATTTTTTGTAAACTTTCTTTTCATATTTCTGTGCAGACACTGTATTACATTGACATTGATTCACTGAGTTTATTTGTCAGCAGTAAAATGAATGAAATTCTAGATGTACAATTTCAACCACCTGCTGTTGTTTACTAGTGAGACTACCAGTGACCCTTAGCATCTATAAATACTTAACTGTGAATTAAAAGGAGGGAACTATCCAGTAGTTTTTCTCTTCCTCATCTTTCCCAGACACTTTCTTGCTCTGCTTTTTTTTTCCCCTCATTGTTATTTTCATTCTCATCACCACCGCTTCAAGAAAAGCCAAACATTAAGAGGAAGATTTAATTTCTAGTGAACTGAAGACTTGGTCATTCGTTAAAAGACTCATCAAGTTGTTAGACCGTGTGAAGATTTTTCTCTGGTCTGTGTGGTGCTGACTTTTGGTAATGGCCTTTTAAAGTGAAAATTCAGATTAGAAATATCTGAACATTATTTTTAGCTCTCCTGAGCTCGTCGTTCTTGTTAAGGAGAAAGTTGTTTGCAGTCATTGATTAGTTACAATTGTAACTTCCAAATAGCTTTAGGCAATATTACAGCACAACTGCAGTATCCAGTCTCCTTTCTCAGTGTGGAGGATTTTTTCCCCTTTTCACTACTTTTGCAGGTTTGACAGGGACCAGCAGGTTTTTTATTTTATCACAAGACTTGAAAAAATGCACGGTTTTTAGTCAAGCCTACCTCAGCCTTTCGAGCCACTAAGAAAGGCTTTTCTCCTCTGTAGTCCAATCTTTCACCAAGTCAAATTCACCTGGTCCCTCTGTGACATGAGCATCTCAGTCTACAAGACTATTACTTAGATAAAAGCTTGGACACCAGTGCCATCCCCATATCAGAGTTTCTCCAGGCCTTATTAGCTTTGGTTAGAGATTTTGGGCTGGTTGGATGTTCAGCTTTTCCGCCTGCTGTGAGGGAATGCTGAGCTCACAGCTCTGTGCTCTTGTTGTGAGGAGGGAGGCTGCGAATTTGACTTTCATGCTGCTGAACAGGGCAATGCTTCTTGCCTGGCTGTCCTGATTTGGGCTGGGGTGGAGTTAATTTTCTTCACAGTAGCTGGTATGGGGCTGTGTTGTATTTGTGCTGAAAACAGTGTTGATAACACAGGCGTGTTTTTGTTATTGCTGATCAGTGCTTGCACAGAGTCAAGGCCATTTCAGTGCCACAGCCCACCAGTGAGAAGGGGGGGGGGACACAGCCAGGACAGCTGACCCCAGCCTTCCCAGGGGATATCCCAGATCACAGGGTGTCATGTTCAGGATACAAAGCTGAGGGAAAGAAGAGGGAAGGGGGGAATGTTCAGAGTGATGAGGTTTGTCTTCCCAAGTCACTGTTACACGTGATGGAGCCCGGCTGAACTCTCTCCTGGGGATGGCTGAACACCTGCCTACCCATGGGAAGCGATGAATGAATTCGTTATTTTGTTTTACTTGTGTGCGTGGCTTTTGCTTTCCCTCGTAAACTGTCTTCATCTCAAGTCCTGAGTTTTCTCACTTTTACCCTTCTGATTCTCTCCCCCATCCCACTGTGGGGAGTGAGTGGGTGGCTGTGTGGGGCTGTGTTGCTGGCTGGGGTTAAACCAGGACACTGGTGTCACACCTCTAGACTGTGCTGTGGATACTGTCAACACCACTGGGTTGACTAAAATCTCTGACAAAAGGACAGTTTCAGTGCCATTCATAAAAAAACCCTGAAGCAGCCAGATGGAGGTGGTTGCTCTGTGTGGGTCTGTAACGGGATGTGAAGGGAGATCTCACACCTCTCACAGAGCACTGTGAGCACCAGACAGCCCCTGTCAATCCCTGCTGGTAAAAATGCTCCATTTTCCACACGGTGTTTCTGCATTTATGGAGTGGGAGCGAATGAGACACTTCTCTGCCTCAGGATTAGGGCCATTGGTGGTGCTGCTGTCTGTTCACCTACCTTTACACAGAGCAGAGATGCTTCCAAAACAGAAATCTGGGAAGGACCCACCCGAGAAAAGGTGCAATTGTCCAGGATCATGTCTACTTTTACTAAAACTGAACCCAAACCAAATATTTTCTTATAAAAAAGAAAACATCCTTTTGCTTTATGCTTTATGTTTTGGTTAGCCAACAATTTTGTCTCTAAACCCTGTTATTCATACAGCCCCAACTGCTACAGGATTTCAAGTTAATAAACTCCTAAGGAGAGGCAGTGCAAAATTTGTACCAGATCAAAATGACATGGAGCAACACAGTGGGAATATGTAAACCAAAGAAGCAGTCAGGTTTGGGGTTCAGCTGCTTTTTGATCCCAGGCAATGGGGATTTTTCTTCATCAAAATACGTTTCTTGTTTGCCGGTCAACTGTTGTTACAGTCTTTTCTTCAAATCTTCCTACAGGGAAATTTTTCCAGCTACAGCTTTTCTATTTCACCGATGAGAGCATCTTGTGCTGTCTAGAAATAGGGATTTTTACAACAGGGTAGCTGAAGTCATTCAAAGACGTAGCCTTGCAGTCTGCTCTCATTGAGCAACCACATAGCTTGATGAAATGGCTGAATTTGGAGATAGGATTTCCAACTGTCCTCCTTAATTTCCTATATTAAAAAGTAAAAAACCACTGCTTCCAAACTTTTTCTCATGAGAAATTCTCCCAAATTCTACCACTTGTGTCCTGAGTATGATGAGAAGCGTTGTCTTTCCACAATGATCTTTGCAGTATTGTCAATGTGAACAAAGAGATGTTGGTCTCCAGAAAGTTTTGCAGAGAAGCTTATTACTGTTTCCTGGTGTTTTAAACTAGGAAAATTAATTCTAAGCTGTTTTGCCTAAATGGCTGAGCTTTGTCGTTTTACCTACAATTAAAAAAAAATCAACGTTTGCTGAAGGGAAAGAAGATAATTATATAGTAAAATTGTTGTTATTCGCTTTTTTTAAAGACAAAGAAAAATCCATCAGAACAGATGTGAATCCACAGACCTTTAGTATTTAAGAATAATTGCAGTACCCAGTATAAGCCAGTATTTTTTCCCTCTGTAATTTCAATGTAGTTTTTCTTGTGCATTTCCAGGTTGGCCATGCTTTTTCATAAGCTCTTTCATAGGCTGGTCCATGTTCTCTGAGCTCGATTAATCCTTTTTTTTGGAATTGGTGTGCTTTTATTTCCCGTGTTGTTATCACAGCAGGAGGAAGGGGAAATGTGTGATGATGGAAGAATTTTTAACGTTTATGTATGCCACACATGAAGTTAGGGATCCCATGAGATTTGTTTGTGTTCTTGTATATGTGTGGGTGAACATCTGTGGAATGACAGCTTAACAACTTCCTTCTGACATTATAAAGGGGCCACAATGGTACTATTTATTTTTTTTTTGTTGGCTTTTTTTTGTGTTAACGCTTTGAGTTCTGTGCTGATTTCAAACTCTGTTCACTCCATAATCCATTAAAAAGTTGCATTTCCTGGGAGTCAATTACACCTCAAATTTGGAATTAATAATGTCAGAATAGTAAGGCTTGAATCTTCAGGTAACAAGGGTTTTCATCTGAGCTCCTTCCTTGTTATTTCCTATACTGACTTGCTTGCTTGAGACATAATCTTTTTCCTACCCTTCTAATCTCCCTCTCCATGGCCTGAGGACTGTTCTGCAGGTAGTCTAATTGTCAATTATACCTCAAGAACCTGAAGATGCAGAGGTGAATACGCCTCACTGCTTTGTGTCTCATAGAGTCGACATAATTTTGAGAGAGCAGAGAGATGTTGAAGTTCTCCATGAAGTTTTCAGGCTGTAATGCTTTGGAATGCTGGGCTGGGAAGGGCTCTCAGGTCAATAGGTCTGGTTACCATCTCCATCCTTTAATAAACCATTGAAATTCCAGCTTACACCTTGGCTTCTTTTATGTCTTTATCTCAGCTACTTTTGCACCGTGTGAATTAAGTTTGTGTTATTGGTGCATAAATGAGTATAAATGTATCTTTAATAAAGTTCAGACTGGAAATGGGAGATCGGATTTGAAAGCAGCACTTTAGCAAGTTTCTGCATTAACTTCCCAATAGGACTAATAAAGATTGAAGAGAAAAACCAACCCCAAACCCCCAATAACAACAAAATGCCTCACAATCTATTTTTGAGGGCCTGATCCAAATCCCAAAGCACAAACCTAATCAACATCCTAATGATTAGAAAGTCTAATGTACTTTCCTGGTAATCTCTGCCTCAAACCCTTAATTTCTGTCTGAGCTATAGCAGATCTTTTAAGACGTTAACTTGTCTGGTTTACAAATTCTGAGTGATCAAAAGTCCACACCATCCTTATGGTTTTTTTCCCAGTGACTAATTACTACATGAAAACAACCAGTATTTAATATGTATTAACTATTTCTGTCTTGGTTTTAATTTTGCTTTTGTCTTCCCATTGAATCTTCCAATAGATTAAAAACTTGTCTTTAGAGATGCTGGTCAACTCCCTTGTTAACCTCCTTCTCTATAACATTGTGTTTCTTGAGTCTGTCATTTACAAGGGAGGTTTTCTGTGCATTTGCAGATTTTATTTAGTGAATACTTTTTGATTTATTTTTTCTGTTTTATAATAGAGACAGCAGTACTGCTTTTACTAATTCTTTATGCTTTTCCTATATACTGAAGGATTTATTCAACCACAAAACTGCAACATTGCATAGAAATCTAATGCTCAGTTGGTAATTTATGATAACCCCTTCTTAGCGATGGAGTATTGATTTCCCCAGCCTCTTCTAAGGGAAAGAAGGGTAGCTTGAGTATTAGAATTCTCCTACCACGATAGCTCTGTTTAATATTGATTATCATAACCATATAAACTCTTGAGATCTAGTTGATAGAAAGTTGCTGGAAACTTTGAAAAACACATAATAGCTTCCAAGTAAATAGTAGAATACCCAGAATTGATATTTCTTACATCAGGCAATTCAGCTCCTGCATGTGAGAAATATATGTTTATGCTAAAAATCCTGCCATAATTTTCCGCTTGGGGAATTGAGACTTGCTAAAAAAGTTTAATATGCAAAGCTGAAAATCTACATTTTAAAGTCCTTTTTATGCAAAGACACAAAAAAAAAAATTAGCAATTTTTAATACGGGAATATATAACTTTAAGAAAAATGTGCACAAATGGTATGAGTTGTATAGGTGGCAATCACGCGGCTCAGCAGCATGGCATGACAGACATGGAGGTCCTGTGGAGGAGCAGTGTGGCATTCCCTGGAGCAGCACCCAGCCACCCTATGGGACTCTGCAGGGCGGGCGCCAGAGGAACCTCACCTTTAACTGAACCTCTGTGCAGAATGAAGGTGGGAAGGAGGTTATCATCAGAAGATAAATTTGTCCAGGATAGCTGGAGTGAGTGCTGCTGCTCCAGGGTTAGTTGCCATCAGCCTCACTGTGGTGTTCAGGATCTCTGCTCCACAGCTCGTCTGAAGAGTCATAAAACGCAGTTCAGCAGTAAGCACACAACAGAACCCACCTGAGATAAATAACTTCGCTTTAACGGCATCTATTTTTCTTTGCAAGTAGCTTTATTGTTTGCTGTGCTATATAAATGCTTTCTGATATTCATTATGAAGGTTGTATGTAATGTGTTTTAACCAAATCTAATTTGAGACATGAAATGCTTGGGAACTTGAAATCAGTGGAGAGCTTATAAGTCTCCAAGTCTGAGCTAAGAGATGTGGCCGTGTTGTAAACTTACTGAGCCTCCCCTGTGAAACACTTTAGCTTAAAACTGCTGTTGGATAGCTATTCCCCTCTTCTCCTGTCCTGTGGTTAGAAGTTGTTTTGTGATTTCTAACCCAATTCTGTTCAGAGGAGGTTTATACCTTGATTTGTCAATGTTATTTTTTCAGTATCTTTTGTATCTTCAGTATCTTATTCAGGGTTGGGTCCCTGAATTCTACATTATTTTCATCCGCCATGAAAGAAAATACTGAGTTATGTCTTAGAATCCTTACCAGATTTAATGCCTGCAATGAATGTTTAAAATAGAGTCTGGAACACCAAGTACTCAGTTTATAATGAAAAACTTGAGTTTTTGTTGGAGTAGAAGCAACTGCAATTACCAGTAACAGTTTTGCTATTGTAGCCTGCTTGTTCTGACTCCTCTCATCTCTGAAGACCAGCAGCACTCAGAAGCCATGTATAATTCTGCTGCTTAAGGCTGCACATATCCTTGCTGGAGTTCTGAGTTTTGAGATGTGACTTTGTGACTCTGATGGTAGCATTTCCCACTGAGCTTTATCGTGAGGCTTTACCCAAACATCTTATTCAAAACCGAACCCAGTTTTTATTACAAAGGGTTTTCTTTGCTGGTCTACAAGTAAAAGCTGCTTTAGCCAATCTTGTCTTGCTACACAGCCCAGGTTGCAACCCTGATATATATAATACTATGTATTAATTTGACCCTGCAACTCCATTAAAATAAACCATGTGTTTAGATTGTAATCCTGAAAATAGTATTAGAGTATCAAGGATATGGAATCAATAGTCATCTTTTCCATACTTTACAAAAATGTTAACATTCCACATTTAAGGTTGGATTTAGTGGTGAAATTTGGTGATAGGTGAAGTTTCACTTTACCCCACTTCTGGAATTTTGGGTTCATTTTCTGCAAAGTTTAGTATGCAGTTGTGCTAGAAGGTTATTTAACAGTACTCCTGGTTTCAGCTGATTTCCTTAGCAAATAGTTTTGTGTGCTTCACTTTGCTCTAGCAATTTCCATACCCTCTCGGATAAAATACTAAAAAGAATCACATAAGCTTTACCCCTCCCTGTAACATTTAGCCTGCCTCTTTCATTATAACAAAATATTGCATTTTACATGCCAAGTCTTAAAACCTTCTTTCTAAAAATGGTAACTGTATTTAATAACTAATTACTCTAATGATCATACAGAAGTGCTCGAGACCTGTTTTAGTAGTGGTGTCAATTACAACCATCTGCACCATGAATAAAGGAACCGTGGCCCAGCTGTAGAGTTGAAACATGTTGGCATTTTCCTACGGGCAGCCATATGGTACTTAACGAAAGCGAATTGTTCACACTGCAAACAGCTCTGCTCCTGATGAATGATAACGTTTTGTTCTGGAAAATGGTTCCACAAACACCGGGAGTATTTTTAAATGCTGGAAGTGTGTCTGTAAGTGACAGGCTGTAAGTGGGAAGGTCTTTGGAAGGAGGAGAGGGGGTTGAGAAAGGAATTGTTTTGATTGCCTAGGGGTGTTCTAGCACAGCCTTCCTGTCTCTAATAGCAGTATCTTTTTTGTGCATACATAGCCCCGAATCTGTAAATTTTTATTTATTTTTGTAAGGAAGAAGATAATTAGAAATGTAACTCTCATTTGCCATCAGCATGCCCAAGCTTGAAGCTGGTGTGAGCTTTAAAATAGCGAAGCTGAAGCTGTGAAGAATTAATAACTCTTTGCTTCGCATATGTGCAGACATTTTCTTACACTTTGAAAAGGAGCTTTGGAGTTGTCACTGCAGTAAGTATGTGAGCACACAGGTTGGAAACAGGTCCTGGCTTCCCAGCACTTGATGTTACTCAGGGAGAAAAGGGCAGATAACAAATCAGCTGTAGGAAATGTCTTCCGTTGCTTTTTGTTAGGAACAGAAATAGAGTTTCCCCTCCATCCCCCCATGACTGTCAAAGAATGGCTCGATGAACTCGTCATAAGATTGATAACTCTTTAATCCCCCCCCAGATCATTAGCCTCAGATCTGAGCCGAATCAACAATAGGTTGTTCCCATTTCATGGCTGATAGGTAACCATTTGGGTAATGTGTTTGGTCTCAGTTCAGTATCTGTCTTAGAGAAGTAACTGCTGCTAATGACCAGGATTGATCATTTTATTAATCTCGGAAATTGATTTTTTCCGTGTAGCTTATTGCTTCTCGACATGATATATAATCTGGATCCTTGCATCATCTGAATTCCTGTTTGGTTGATTAATAAATACCTAATCTGGGGCTTTTTGTTTTGTGCTGCATGTTCTGGCTGTAGATGGAGTTTGATGATTGTTCCTGAGGTTTTGTGCACAGATCTCACCGAGGTGGTACAGCGCTCCTCCTGGTGAGGTACCCTCTGCCGTTTACCAAGAGACAGCTGGCTTTAGGTGCCAGCACTCCTGTATGTTTGCACGGATCGGAGCTGCTTAAAACATCTTGATAGATCTTGCAGTAGTTTTGCAGAAACAACATGGTAAAAAGCCTCACCAGCTTGTGCCATCCAGGTTCTCATTACCTGCGTCCAGAGCTATTTGCAAATGCACAGCAACACCGGGGCCACAGCTCCAAAGCCCCGTGCTTTTGGTCTAAGAGTATCTGTCACTTGAGCTGAAAGTAAATCTTCCTTAGCTCTCCACAGCAGAGGGTGGATCATGCTGCAGAGAAATCCACAGCAATGAAACCATCGGCTCTAAAGCCTTTTAAGACCAAGTGTAAGAGTGAACACAAGGACAGAAAATAGCTTCAGAATTAGTTGGGCTATGTTTTGTTGCAGCCTCCTTGTAAGACTGTGTTTTTATCTGGTCCCTCTTCATAAATCATGGTCTTATGTTACAGGTATAGCTGGAATGCAAGCAAGGAACCCACTCATGGTGGGGTGCAAGCCCAACCTGACACCCATGAAACACACAGGACTGTGATCTAAAAGGCATTAAGCCTCCAATTGCAGCACTGTGCTCCATCTCCTTCTGCTATTTGATCTGTTACGGCAGCACTGTCTGATGCAATAAATCTTCCTCACTTTTAATTAATAGTTGTTAATCTGTACTGCAATAATTTCAAGTAATGTTTACATTAAAAAGAAGGCATGGAGGTTGTGAGGGGGATGGGAGTGGAGGGAGGGAAAAATGTCTCTAGGCAGGAGTGTAGTAAAAAAAAGTCTTTTCATCCAACTGAGAATCAAATACTATAATTTGTGAGCAGTGCATTTAGTGTGTGTTTTACAGAGGAAAGCATAGCCCTTCTGTAAAAAGCATTCTGAATCAAGCTCAGGTAAAAGATTTCTTTAAGCCCTGCAGTATTATTTAAGGTGTAATTCTGCATTGCATTTCCTCAAGCACAGGGCAAGTTTCAGAGGATCCTGCATCTCCTGTGTTGCAGTTTGCAGCCTGTTCACCTTCCTCTTCTGCCCTCTCATCTCTCCTGTGCGACCTCTCCTTTTTTTACACGACTATATTATCCATTCCATCAGAGAGATTATTTTGACTTAAAATGCAGAAAACAAAAACAAATGTGGACTTATGGTTTCTAAATGTAGAGATGTGTGTGAACTTGAAGTGCGAGGTCATGGAGCTTATAACTATTACTCACCTGACATGTAGTGCTCTAATCTTGTTACAGGTTTCCATGATGTTTGCTCCTGAAGGGAATGAGTGAGAAAATCACAAGGCACAGATACTGGCAGTGTGGACCGCTGGGCCTGCTGGTAGCCCACAGTGCTTGCTCAAAAGGCAATCCACAGAAAGCTGATTAAAGGGAAATATATTGGTGATAACTTTAGTCAACGTGTTCAGGCAGAATGTGTTGGAAGACCTGGCTCAGGATGCTTAAACTGAGTCTCAATATTTTGTGTATTTGTTGCTATTGTTCACTCCTGTGACTTGGTGCTAAAAATGCATTGGTAAAAGCTGGGATTTTTTGGTTTGTAGCCATGTGGTCATGGAGTGGAACTTGAAAATGTCACCCTGTAAATATTATAAGCATAAGAGCTTTGGAAATAAATAAATGAGAAGAGTTTCTGAATCTGAATGCTTGGGTCTCAATTCAGTTGGCTCAACATAGACATCCAGTGCCATTTAAGATGCCTCAGGGTCTCCCGTGGTGCCTCCAGCTTGCCATGCCAGATGGGTATGGGTTTCCTGTAGGTCTGTTGTCATATTTGCCTTGCTGACTCTGTGAAGATGTCTCATATACCCTAGGGGGTCTCAAATGGTGCTAAATGCCTGTGTTTAGGCAACGGAGTCGGCCCTTGTTGGAGAGCAGTGCAGCCAATCTCAGCTGTTCTTATATTCTCAACACAAAGGAAACCTTCGAATTTCAGGTCCGTCTTACTGGCGACTTCCTTTTACTGGTGAAATGTTAATTTTGTGTGATTTCCACTGGGAGGTACAGCAGAGCTATGTCCACCCATCATGGACTGTATCTGTACAGTAAACTGAACAACACCAGGACCCAGGCACAAGCACTGTCCTGCAAACACCCAGGTGTTGTTATGGTTCTGGGCATGGTTTTGGCATCCTCAAAGATCAACTGATGAAGTATAGGCGAGATAGATGGACAGTGTGGTGACCTGAAAACTTGACAATTCACTGCCAGATTGCCCCAGTGGGGGGAGGTAACCACAGCCATAAAGGATGGGGCTGATTATCTGGAAAACAACTCTGCAGAGAAGGACCTAGGGGTCCTGAGATGACCATGTACCTTTGGGGCAAAGGTGGCCAACAGCCACCTGGGCTGCATTGAGAAGCATTGCTGGCAGGTTGGGTGATTCTTCCCTCCTGCTCAGCCTTGGTGAGGTCTAGCTGAGGTGCTGGGTCCAGTCCTCAGCTCGCTAGTGCAAAGGAGATGTGGACTTATTGGAATAAGCCCAGCAAAAGCTGGCAGAAGTGGTTGAGGGCCTGGAGCACCTCTTGTTGAAGGAGAGACTGAGTAAACTGGGACTGTTGAGCCTGGTGAAAACAGGGCTCAGGAGGGGTCTTAGCAAGGTGGGTAAATATCTGATAGAGGGAATAAGGAGGACAGAATCAAACCTTTCTGTGATGCTCTGTGTCAGGATAAGAGACAGCGGGCACAAACTGAAATATGAAAAATTCCATTTAAACCTAGAAGAAAACTCTTTTACTATGAGGGAGGGTCAAACACTGGAACAGGATACCCAGAGAGGTTGTCAAGCCTCCATCCTTGGAGACGCTCAAAACCTGACTGCACATGGCCCTGGGCAACCTGCTGTAGGTGACCTGGCCTTCCAGCCTCTGCAATTCTGTGTTATATGTGATTCTGTGACTCTTAAGGCTTGATCAAATAAAGGATTTGGAGTTTAACAGCTACTGCCATGTGTCAAAGGTCATTTTAGTGATGTGTCAGCATTTCAGGCTTTTCTATGTCCAGACGTATGGAGTTTGGTTTCTGTAAAAAATGCTGTGATCTTTGGTATAATTCCCTCACAGCATCTGCTGAATGCATCAGGAACTGCAGTGATCCACCTCTTCTCTTGAATAGTGTAAGCTGTGGATGGAGGAACTCCATTTTTCTCACTCCATAGCAATGCCTTTGTGGTAATCCAACAGAGCCTGCCTTCATTTAGCAGGGGAGGCAGACAAATGTCTGTGCTGGAGTATTGAAACAGCCTTGTATTTTGGCCTACAAGTTTGGATTTAATCATTGAAAGTGCCTCTTCCCACTCATGCTTTAAAAACAAATTTTTAGCAAAATAGAAATATTGAGCCAATGGAAGATATTTTGTTTGGACTTCAGCAGTTTTTCCACATACTAAAGAAATGCCTCTCTGACTGAGGGAGAGCTCTCCTCCAGTTTCCTTTAGGAAAATATTTACAATTGTTGTTTCAGTTTGGAAACCTCTTCCATATTATGGCACTTCAGCTACATTAAATATTTTAAAAAATTAATGACTGTAGAGCTGTGCCATTGGATAAAAGACAGAAACTGAAACCACTTATGAATAGAATTGAAGCAGAGTAGTGTTCTTTCCAAACAGAGTGAAATGCAGAAACGAAACGTCTAATCAGTAGATACCCTAGAATCATGCTTTTAATGTGTATGTATACATCCCAGAGTATTTTAAAGATAAGAACTTAATATTATATTTATTTAGTAAATCTGAGTTTGTTTTGAGTGCTGCAGTGTGGTACTGAGACAGACAAGCTTCCATTCACTTCATGTGAGTTTCTGCTCCATGTTTTTAATTTTTACTTTATTTTGAAGATGGGCCAAGCAGACCTGCAATGGGAGGAACTGCAGTCCCACGGCCCATGGGCTCTCTAGAGCTCCTATTCGTTTTCTATTTTTGTGGGACATCCAAGCACGGTTTGGAAACTCTGAAGATGAGTCTTGTGACAGACACACAGGGACTTCTGAGGTAGGATATAATGCTGTGGAGCAGCACAAAGTTAATTTTAGGTGAGCAGCAGAGAGCACTGCTGTTCAGTCAGCTTCTGATGGAATTAGAGTAGCTGAAACTCCAGCTGCCAGAATGGATACTGTGTCCAGAGAAAAAAGTAACGATGTTGTACAAAAGAGTCGGGGAACGGTGTCACCTGCTCTTGTTTAACATTTTTCTATCAGTAGTAAATATAGTTGATTATATATTTTGTTTACTTAATCGTACAGAAGATCCCCCAAGCCAGGGGGATCTCCTCGTCAGGAGGTGTGGTATGTGCACGTGGGGTGAAACCAGCATTCAACCTCCCTCCTAGTATCCTTATGTGCAAAGTGTAATGCAGGAAAGAAGGGCTGGGCATGGCCAAGGATGGCAAGTGAGATGGAGCACAGCAAGACAGTTATTCCAAGGGATAAGCAGGAGCCAGAGCACACTGTGTTAAATGGTCACGTCTTCTGTGCGTGGCACCAAATCTTTTTAAAAGAGGGAGAGATTTGTTTTGTTCTGCCCTCAGAGAAGCTGTTCTGTGAATATGTGCAGAGAGCGTGGGCTACAGATGAGTGGCAATGGAGCATTGTGCTGAGGTGGTGAGGGCTGACACTGCTGATCAAAGGTGGGAGTCAGCATACCAGGAGCACAGAAGGGATAACAGTCCGAAAGGGCACAGAGAGCAAAGATGCACACGCTGATACATTGGAGAATGGAGAGGGCAAACAGTCTGGGAAAATAAACCCTGTAGCAACCGTTTGAAGAGATCACCAGGCTCCTTCCTTGCAGCACTTGACCTTGATAAGGTTTGAGATTTCCAGTGAGACAGCCCGAGCTGTAGCTGGAGAAAGGAGACTTTGGGGAATGTTGTGACTTTCCTAAGTGAGACAAGCCGCATGTGCTTTCGTCCCAGGGAACATAAAAAAACTGTTTAAAAATTGATGTGCATACATTAGACCTGTTCCCCAGCCTTTCTCTCCTACCTTGGGTTTCAGAAGTACTAACTGAGAAATAAGTATAAAATTACTTTGAAGAGAAGAAACAAAAAAAACACTTTCAGCACATCAGAAATAGCAGGATCACTTTTACAACATTTGGACAAAATACACGTAATTGACACAGTGCAGTGGTAGCATGAGGCCTCATTTTTAATGCACATAGGGAAGGAACTGTGAGATACACTGGTATGATACAGAGAGAGTAGACTTGTTCAAGCCAAAGCTGCATCTGGGTTCCATAGACCAAATCTAACCCTGTTCTTCTACAACCTCATAGCTTCTATTATGAAAAGAAATATTATTGTGAGCACTGCCAAAAATTACTAGAATTTGTCTTCAGATTTCAAAGAAAATTAATCAAATTGGGTTTTATACTCCAGTTTTCCGGTAAAACCTGCAAGGAGGATAAAGTGAGATATACGTTGTATTTTACTTCTTAATTTGCTTTATTGTTTAGGTTTCAGTCTCATAAATGTCAACTAGAGTGGCCATCCAAGGCTCTGGGTGCCCCTGATGTATGTTGCAATATATAGGAATGTCCCAGATACAAAGTAAAATGGATAATTTAATGATCCCATGAAAAGGCCTGTAAGAGTAGTTTGAGGGATGGTTTAATTTTCATTTAGTGCAGATATTTTTAGTGTCTTTCCATGGCAGAAGCAGATAGCTAACTCATACTAGAAACTAACTGGATGCCTGTTGTAAATGCAAATTACTTCAAGGAAAGAGCTTTTTAAAAGGTAAATTTTTCATTTTTAATTAGTTATAAAACTAAAAGCTGATATGCAAGTATTGTCACCAAAGTAATTAAACTGGACTTCAAAAAATGAGTTTAATTATAGTTGTACAAGTTTGTGTACAGATGGCCTTAATTTTAGAATAAATATAGCCTGTATTAAGATAGCAGAAATCCACTTTTCAAACAGAAAAAATCATGACCAATTTGGTTTTGAAATCTCAGTGTCCATGTAAGTTTGTACGCAGTAATAAGGGTGGGAGGTTGTTTATTTTCAAGTAATTTTTTTCTGTACTAGTTCTAATGTATTAACTGTAAAACCTGTTTCAAGCATTTGCAGTTTTACTCCCTCAGATAAATTGTTAGAAGCGCATAGAAACACTCTTGGACCTCCTTGTCATTTTGTCTCAGATTGTCACAAGAAAAATGAGAAAAGCAAAGGCAAGACTTTATTAAAAATTAAAAAAAAAAAAGACTTCAATGTATTGCATATCTTGTTTTGATGAAATCCCAGACTCTTGCCTGGTGAAATTAAAGCAGCCAGTATAAAAATGCCTGCTAACTCATGCTGGTCTCTGTATTTTCCAGACCCCACGGCACCTTCCTCACAGCTCCTGGTTTTGGAAGGTTTCTGCCTGGTGGTGATAATGTCAAGGAGAACTTCATAACACCTGAACACAGTTGTTATGATTTTTTTGTTGTCCCTGGGGTCTTGAGCAGCATTTCCTCACCATGAACCTCCTGAAATCTTTGAGAATGAAGTTTTATCCTTCTGTGTCCTAGTTTCTGGCTGTAGCCATCCCAGTATGTCTGTGACAAAGCGAACAGGTGTGGTTTAAAAGACATAATTTGCTTTAGCTGCCTCTGGTTTGGGTTTTTATATTCTTAAAATTATCTTAAAAACCCATTAGCTGGACTGACAGCCCAGGTGGGAGGATGGTTTCTCTTCAGGTCCTCCTGGGCCGAGCTGCTAGGAAAGTCTTCAACAAATGTTTTGGAAAGTTCCATTTTTTTGGCACCTCTGATATCTCCAAATGGAGCCATAATTCTCTTGCACAGCAGGAATTAAAGCAAGGAGCTCTTCATGTTCTGTCTGAAGTCTCCCTTGTGTAGTGAGATTTTTAACGTATAAGTATTGACCACCTCAGACGGCAGATAGGATGGTGTGAAAGTAAAAATAATTCCTCAGACGGTGACATGACACACAGTGTGACGTCCAAAGAATACAGAGAACAACTGAATTATTTGTGTCAAAGGGAAGTTTCTATTTAACCTGCAGGAAGCTACCGGTACCACCCTTGCTGCTGTCAGCATGCAGAGGGAGAAGTGGTTGTAGTTAAGTTTGGTCCATAATGCTTGTCCTCTCCCAACCGTTCACTAACTCGACCTCCAGTGGAGAGGGTGGACAACAAAGAAAAGTATTAGCTTTATAGCATTGATAAGGAAGACAAGAAAGAATTTGAATTCCTGACTTTCAATGTGTCTTTTTAATTGTTGTTGTCCACTTGGAGATATCAAAAAGGGGGTTTCTACAGAAGCCTGGGGTCACCGAAACCCTTGTTGAAACAACAAGGAGGTGCAGGTTTTAAATACCTCCTCAAGCCTAGCCCAGCAAAGCAACTCTTGCCTTCTGTCTTTCTCATGGAGGAAAAAAAATCCACATATATTTATAAATCTTTCAGTGCTATTTTAACACTTTTTTTCTCAGTGCTTTAGTATATGCTGCTTAAAATGGACATGTGTGCAGCCGCATTATCCGCTGCCTGAATGACAAATGGTTTATCAAGCCCTGACAGAGCACCCGCTTCATGCTGAACGGAGCAAGGCAGCAGCAAGGACTCTGGCTTCAGAGAGATTAACTTCCAGATAGGAAAATAATAATAAACAACAGCCCATAAGCAAAGGACTAGAAAAAGAGGAATCAAGACCATAAAACGGAATCAACAATGATCCAAATGGACAAAGGAAAGCGGATTTGTATATCTGAGCTTGAAATATGATAAATGAGTGGCAGATTAACGTTGCTAGGCTCCATGACAGCAGCAAGATCTGAGAGAGGGAGATGTGGGGAAGGGTGCTGCGGGAGAGCAGCAAGGATGACAACAACCAGCAAGAAGGGAGAAGAGGGGAGACTTGGGTGGAGAGAAGGGTTCAGGTCCCCAGAGGTGAGACTGGGGACCTACAGCCTCATGGAGGGTTTTGCAGGAGAGGGTGGCATGGTCTGAGCTATGTATGTCAGGGGGTGTTTAAAGCTGGAGGAAAGGTGGTAAGAACATACAGTTTAATAGCTCCAGCACTATAGTTCATAGTGCCTAAACTATGAAAACCCCAGGATTTTAAAAAGGTGCATTTAGAAGATACCCATGAGTTCATGCTTTCACACTCAGGTATTGGCATTCATGCCACTATCAATATGTCTTGATCTGATTTTTCTCCCTGATGGTGGAACATTCTTTTGAATGATTTGAGATGTACGACCCTCTTTGGACCTGGACTGCTGTGTTGCATTGGGCGGTTAAACAGGCAATGGAAAGATACCACCAACCTGTTTACTGTAGAAAAATGGCTCTTAAACTGCTCCCTTGTGTTTAGGGTCCTTCACTGGTTGGGGTGACTTGTAGTTTGGCTGGTGCTGAGCATCAGTGGTGATTCCCAAGGTTATGCATGGGTGTAAGTGCAATCCCTACCCTACAGGGATAGGGATATTGAATATCTCACGCTGTGACATGGGAGAAAGTTCACAGGGAACCACTGATATACTGAAAGTTTAGATAATAGTGTCACATATCACCTGTTAACCTGCATAAATCACCCTATTACACCCTATTATGATCTAATAAGTCACCCTACTACAGCAAAGATTTTGATGTTAGTTCATTGTGCTGATGCATTAATTAGAAATAGTTAATGGAAATAAAACTGGTAACATCTAAGAGCTGAAGCAGCAGTGTGGCCCAGTGGCTGGACTTACATCCCAAACCTCTTCTGTCACTCTGTTCATGACATAGTTTGGGACTTGAGTGGGTCACTCCCTGCCTCCATCCTGCCAAGATCATAATCTGCTCTGCCTTTATGTTATATTCCATGCTCTAGAGCTGAAAAACATTATGTCCTTACTATTACTATGTTTGGAAGAAGAATGAAATGCTAGTGGAATGACTGTGTTTATTTTCAAAGAATTTGATAAAGAACTACAATTCAGACACTTTGGAGTGAACGTGCCCTGGTTTTTGCACCTCTTCTGTGAGATGGCATTGCTCTTGGAGAAATGTTTGGATAATAAAATACTGTGAAATGACACTATTGCCAAATGAGATTGTGATGAATAGAGCACTTGTAGTATTAAATCCATGGGTACTTTACATTGTTATGACAATAATAGTTTGCATTGTTGCAATAAGTTACACTTCTTCTTCTTTTAAAAAATAAATTTAGTTAGACCTTAATGCATCTTGGAAAACATACCCTCCACTGAAATCAGATGTACATCTCTTGGAATAAAATTGCTTTAAACATATATAAATGTACATTGTATGGCATATCATAGGCAATTGTGAAATAAATGATGTTTATCAGTGTGGCTTATATAAAAAGACTGCAAATACATGTTCCTTTTTGTAGTTCAGGTTTGACATAGTCATTGCCATAACTCTTCTACTTTTAATAAACAAAATTACATTGCAACTGACACTTAAAAACTCTTTTATCAGAAAAAACTGAGGGACAAAACCCTGCACTGAGGGGCTGGGGGGTTAAACATAGCATTCTAGAGTTTTTATTCCCCTTTCCCTAATTTTAGATAAGGGGTGCCATGCTTACAGCTCAGCTTCAGAGGCCCTTGAAGGGTTTTATGATTCTGCAGCTGCCAGTGCAGTTGAAAATCTTTCATTTTCATAACAGGAGTTGGGATGAGACTGTATTCCTAAACCAGCAGGATAAAAGTGCTTTGACTTAATAGGTGCCATCCGTGTTAAAAGGATGATTTTGAAGATTATTAGCTGGCATGACTAAGATTTATGATGCAATCTGCTTTTTTTCTCTTCCTTAGTACAGATAAGGGGTGTTATTATTGTTAGTAGAAATACCTATTAAAATAAACCCCATGAAGGAGTTTCAAGGATTTGATAAAAATGAATATAAAGTTGAAGCTCCCAGCTTATCTTTAACTCAAGTGATTTTCATGGGGTTATAACTCTTCTGGCACGGGATGAGGGAGCAGGAGTGTGCTTTTTATCCTCACTCTACAATAGAAAGGAAAACCAGATTTTGTATTCCGTTCATTAGCGCATTACTGCTCAGGTTTGCTTCTGCAAGGGAGAGTTAACAGAGATTGCAGGTAGGTGGGAGTGAGTTGGGAATTTACATGAGTGGCTCATTTTCAGGTTGCAGCCAGCGGTGTCTAAATACTAAGTTCTACAAGTAGTTTTAGGGAGAATCTTTCCTACCTAAGTCATGCTCAGAAATGCTGGAGAAGCCTACGGATGGGAGAATATTTAAAGCATTCCCTGCACAATGCTTTCTGCTGTCAGACATCTGGGTTTCAGGCTTCTAGTCCTGCCTACTGAGTCACCTCATCTTTCTCTCCTACTTTTTGCTTTCTTCTTACATCTTAAGACTTCCATGGCTTGATCTCTTGCTCCAAAGGAATCATCAGCTGGGAATTTTAACAATACGGTGTGTTTTTATGTCTGTCTTGGCAAGTGTATGTGCATCCATCCCAGGTAGAATGGGAGGGAATGATGCTGAATTTGCACAAGAACAATAAGACATAGTATTAATTCTTTCCTTGATTTCCAAGTTCTTTTTTTTTTTTTGGTCTTTCTGATTTTAGGTTTCAAAGGCAAGCAAGTCACTTTTTGTGTTCCTTTTGCAGTTGTTTTTGGGGGTGTTCATTTTGCTGTTGTTGGATTATTCACTCACAACTTTGTATTCTGAAATGATTTTCTAAACCGCACCTACTGCAACCAAATTATTACTTTGATTTAACTAAAAGCTAAAAAATTTAGGGTTCCTTTTTTGATTAAAGAAAAAGTACTGTGAAATAGCTCAGAAAACATTTTAAAATATGTTGTTGCTGAATATGAAAGGCATGGTTTATAATTTACAAGTTCAAGATTTTTTTCCTCCAATTAATACCTAATTTTATTTTAAAAATAAAATCTTTTACATTTATGGGCCTTTCTGAGATTTGGGGGGTATTTGTAGAGTGCTGGGGGTTTTTTGTAAATATATATATAGTTTGTTCAATCCAGATTTTAAATGCTATTGACTTAGACAATTGAATTAGTTTGGTAGCTTTCCTTCTGTGCTGAGTAAGATGTGTTTGCAAGTTGTACAGCTGAGCGTGATCTTGTGTCCCCAACAGTGCTGGGGAATGCTGCATCTGCAAAAATATTATTTTGGCTTTTGACTTCTTGTAGTCTGAAAACTTAACCTGGAATGTAGTGACATTGGTTTGACCAATATTGTTTTTACTTGGCAATGCATTTTTTTATTTAGTAGGGGATTTTGTTTTTGTTTCTGAGTATTCAGCATACTGCTGTTCAGGATTTGTAAAAGCAAAGGAGTTGTGTTCCCAAGGAACAAAAGATTTTGCGTTGGTAGAAAGCACGAGGATCATTCCTCAGCATTCAGATGCTGACTGAGAAAGGAGAGATCGTTACTAAAATCAGGTTTGAGTTTTCCATCCGTCCTGTGGCAGGGCACGCTGGTCCCTGCACAGGCAGGTTCTCCAACGCAGGGATTCCTGTCTTGGCAGAGTTCTGCTATCTTGTTAACAGTGAAGCATCGAGACCTGCCTCTGCCTACTTCTTTCTCAAAAGCCTTTTTGTAACTTAGCCAGGTGGTGAGATGTTTTGGATTAAACTTCCAGTTGTTTGGTTGAAAGCTTCAGTGCCAGGTATGATCCAGTGATTTCTTGGAAGCTGGTGCAGTTGTGAATTCTCTCAGTAGTTCAGGTGGGGAGTTGTATGTGGCATCCCTCAAGCAGGCCACTTCAAGCAGCTGAATGCCGAGACTTTCATTCTCACTTCCCTCATGTTTATTAAAAATGACTAGAAAGAAGTTCAGAACTTTTGTATCTGAGATGTGTTACATCTATTATGGTGTCAGACAACTAAGAAAAAAGTCAGTGGCTAATGAGTCTTAATTGTAACAAAACATCAAATCATTGTCACTTCTGCTGCAGTAAATGGCATTCATTAAATTAATCCACTCCATTACAGAAGTATTTTGCAGAGAATACCATGACCCTACTGCTTCTGTTACAGTAATAAGCTGAACATATCGCTGTGGCACTATTAGGTATACTAGAAAGCAGTTTGAAGCATGGCTACATGACCTGAAGCAACATCAGCAGGTCTCAGGTAGCATGTTTGAAAAAATAAGCTGCCTTAATTAGAGACAGGACCAAAGCAGAGCCTAGATGTGAACATTCCTGTAGCTTAACACAGCAGGAAATAAAAAGCTGGATCGAGAACCTCTTTGGCTCCATTTGTAGAGCAGCACAAGCCAAAACAAAACTTAGACCTTGAATTGGGAACACGGAATTTAGAAATCTGGATATTGCTCCTGTTTCTTCACTATTATGTCTTCCTTTTAACTTCAGAGCTAAACCCACCGTGCTGTCTCTTCCCTTTCCCCCCGGTATCAGAAAACAGAGAACTGCATCTCACTCCAATGTTGTTTTTACAACACTGCCATCAAAAATTTCTGGCAAGAGTTGCTTTGACTTTTAGCAGCATTAAATTTCATACCATATGTGTACATACACCCAAGGATGATATAGCGCCTTTGTAGCTAGGGAATGGCCTGCTTTATTAAACATCCCCCTTGCCAACAGGGAAAATGAACAGCCACAGTAAACACAGATGCAGGGAAGGAAGAACAGTCCGAGCCGTGTCGCAGCGCATTGTACCTAAGGAAAAACATCAACCCCTAATTGGCGCTGAACGCAGCCCACCTACTTAGCGAGAGAGGCTGCCAAGAGCAAATTGCCCCGGTGCTCCGTGCGCCGTGCTGCCTTCCCATTGAATTCAGTCAAATGGGAGGCTTTTGCCTTCGTTCTCAAAACTCTCCATGTGTTGGCAAAAAGCTGTCTTGGGGAGAGGCTCTCTGTCTAGAATAAAAACCTCCTGAGGATGCGTTCCCTGCTTTGCCTCGTCCGAGGGTGGTGCCACTCCAATTCTTCTCAAAATTTGAAGATGACTGCGGGGGAGGAAAGGGGGGTGTATTTGTTTTGGGAAGAGGGGATTTATTTTTTTCTGGGAAAACACATTTTGGCCCAGGAAGAATGAGCAAAATGACAATCCGTCTTGGAGCTCTTAAGCTACTGAGCACAACATTCAGTGCTTATATGTTGTCGCATTGCCAGCAGCGGGTATGCAGAGGCAGTGCAGAAGAGAATAAATTATCATATGCCATCCTTAAAATGATTCTATTAAGAGAGAGTCCTTTGTTTCTACTTACAAATCATAATCACAGATTTTGGCCCTTCTTTTGCACCCAGGTGCTGGGGTGTGGCAGGGATGCTCCTGGAAAAAACTGCACTGTGGGATTTAACTCCATGATTTCCATTGCAAATAGAAATGGTTGGTGGAGTGGCAGGTTTCCCTGCTGGCTGCTCACATTTTCCTTTCTAAGATAATAAAATTAATTGTCCAAAACTAAAGTCCCCTGTGAGGAGTTAGCAGTAGATAGCTGAATTGGGACAGAATGGGGTTGTTGGTTCTCTTTAAAAGTTGTTGCTCAATACCTTATTTAGGAGGGATATTTTTTTGCCCCTGGTTTTCAGATGAAACTACTCTTAGAAGCTTAATAAATCATAAGCTTGTCACTTCCTTCTTATCACCACTACATTCCCACCTGCTTCTTCACCTCTCAAATAGGATATGAGTCCTTTGTTTCTTTTTAGTGGTGTCAGCTTGCCAAACTTTTGGTGCATCAGGTCACTCATGCTTCACCTGATGATTTAATTAGGGGATTTTAAGTTCGAAAAAATAAGGTTGAAAAGATATAAGCACCCAAGTAAGGAAAGTTTTGCAAACCACCTCTTTGGGTCAATCTTGTTTGAGGCCAGGGGAAGGTCTTGGAGGAGTTCTTCCTTGGGCATGAAGCAAAGAGGGAAAGGGACCCGGACAGGAGCACATGGAAGGGGAGGTGATAAGTAGAAATGGGAGACAAAATGGAGATGTGTTAAGAATATAGGGAAAAAGTTGATTGAAAGAATTATCAACACTGGGGGAGAAAACTGGGAAAGGCAGCAGGGGCTGTTGTTGCTCCTTCACCCTCCCAACTGCCTTCCAATCTAATTTGGGACCTCCTTCACTGAGTCTCTCCCATCACCCCGAGACCCCACTGCTGCCAGGGCAGGGAGCCCTGAGCTGCCCCAAGTCATGGCACTGGAAGGGTGGAGGGATGTGCACAGTACCTTTTGAAGGGCTTGTATCGCCAGTGAATATGATAGTCAAGTTTTCTTGGCTGCTTCAGAGAGACAGTAGTTCACGATTAATAAAAGACAGTAACAGCAAACTGTGTTCTGTACATTCCTGAAAAGGACTTTAATTCAGTGGTATTTGGTATTTCCCTAGTTGTGACAACTGCATAGTTATTTTTCTCATCTAAAATACCTCAGTGACTTCACGAAGAGTGTTTGGCTCCCCCTCCACAAGGAATTTTATCTTGGCCATTTTGCTAAGTGTATTAAAATTCACAAGGAAATTGTTGTTTCTTTTTCCTTCCATATGCGCATTACTGACACAACATGACTTTGTATAGACCATACTGTAACCTGTACTTTAGCTGGTCAATGTAATTTATAACAGAAAAGCTACATATTATAATGTCAGATCTTTCATAATATGTGTGTGTTGCCTCCACTCTGCTGTTTCGTGGCAGTGCTACAAAATATTTTACCAGAGTATGTATAAATCCTATAATCTTAAAAATTAAATGGGGAAAAAAAAAATCAAACCAGCCTCCATCTGAGCAGGAAGGCAGAAGCCCGAACCTCATGCAGTAGCTGAGCATGGGATTGCCTGAGGAAGGTAATGGCACTCTTGCTAAATTGCAGAAACACCAGTGTCCTCCCTCATGAGCTTTGGCTGAGAGGTGGGGTTTGGCTAAGCCTACCCAAAAGCTCTGTTAGCAGAGTGGTGGGGACGTAGTGTTCATTTGGCACGTCTTTGGTTGTTTTTCTTATCTCTCTCCAATGAGCTCCAGTGCTCTGTTGAGCTGAGCCCAGAGTCACACAGGGCATCTCGAAGAGCAAAGGATTATACCCACTCCTTGTCTTCAGTCTAAAGCTGGGGTTAAAAACCGACAGCACCACCTGAAAGAGCTCTGTCCCAGTGCTGTGCCAGGTGCATCAGCGTCCAGTTCCTGGCATGGAAACTCTGAGCCCAGCAGATTTCTTTAGTGCCCTATGCTTGAATTAAATAGGAAGCCAAAGCTGGAAACCAGATCCCTCAGCAGGATGAGTCACACTGTATTACCTCCCTTTGGTGCTCAACTCAAAGCATCCCTGTGTTTTGAAGGGGCCTGAGACATGACACCATGAGAATTGGGCCACAGTACCTCATTTGGGTATTTCCAGTGTTCCTGCAGTGATAAATGGCCAAATGATGTTCCTTTTGGCTTATGCAACTGCAGGACATAGGGCACCTAAACGGCTTTATTAGCAATGATGTGGCTTCCTACAGACTCTGAGGTACACAAGCCTTGAGGGATTTTGCACATGTTTAAACTGGATATAATGTCTGAGCTCTGCTTTCCCTACCTGAGGGCTTCTTCTAGGTTTGGTCTGTACTCTCCATACTCAGCTCATCAGCTGAAGAGGAGGGATAACAACAGCTCTTGACCTCAGCAGATTTCATCGTGGTTACACTGGTATCAAGAGCGTTTGTATCTGGTGGCACTGTCACAATGTAAGAAGACAGAACCCAATGGCACAGAGGAGGCAACTGTGCAATATGCAGATTTATTTTTTTGTTTATCTTTGTCTCCTGCCATTACCATGTTCCTCTAAAACTGCTGAATGTGGTTTTGTACTGTTGATCTTGCACGTGTGCCTGCATTTCCCAAGAGAAATCTTAAACACATCCAGTGTAATTCCAGGAGCACGTCCTTCATGTGAGCAGTACTGCAGACTCCCCTGCTGCTTCCCACATGTGGTAGCAAGGGATGCTCTCACATTGACTGTCGGTGGATATGGCACTTACTGTCATGGTATCTAGGGCTGGATTTGGCTTTCCATTCAGACAACGGATGATGTTTCCAAAAAAGAAACTTCTACAAAATGGGGAGTCTCTGGGAGATAATTACGTGGTTGTATAAATAATGAGTGAGATATTATCTGCTAGCTCTATAGTCACATCCATGGAGAGAAGAGATGAGCTTTCTTCGAGGGCAGGAGAGTTCTCTCAGCTCAATTAAATGGACGTATAGTACCAGCCTGACACTGAACATTTGTTCCCATAGGACCCTGTTAAAGGGAAATACAGTTAGTGTTGCATACAGCCTGTGTTTAGACCTCCTGCTTGGATTATGAAAAATGTTAAAGCTAAAAAAAAAAACCCTCATTATTTGAGTTCCAAAAGCTGCCTGGCTCCTGCACACTCCCTGCAGCAGGGCACACCTTTCACACTGCCCGATTAGCTTCGTGTTATCTAGTTGCAAATGCCTGGCTTCACTATTCCCGTACTTTATTTTAAAAGGCTTTTGCTGTGTTCAATTGAATATACTGTAATCTTCTTATCAGATACCAAAGCTCTTTAGTGATGCCATTTTAAAGCGTACTTCAGTTTTTAAATTGCAAATTCTTCTCTGGCTGGAAGGTCTCTGTTCTTGGTTTAGGTAGTGGTTGAGAATATATATGTGTGTGTGTGTATATATATGGCTGTATATAAATGTCTGAAAACATGCTGGCCCCTTTCCTAATATTGTCCAATTGTGGGTTTCCCTCTAGAACTCTGGCAAGGGAGAATGTGGAAAACACAGTTGGTAGCTGCCCTCCTGGGCCATTCTGGGGTGCTTTTCCTGTATTTTTTTTTATTGCATTTAGAACCTTCAGAGAGATAGAGAAGTTCTCTCTGAACAAGAGCAAGGTTTTTCATTATTATTTATATTATTTTAAGTGCAAGAATGAGGCTGGTCTGATTTTGAGTATGGAGCTGAAATCAGAGCTCGTATATTCTGGTCTCACATCTGTCAGTAACTTGTGATGTGACTTGAAACAAAATCACTTAACCTGTGAGTCTGCTTCCCTACCTGTAAAATGGGGTTGAGAGTAAGAGGGATGCCATGAGCATTAAATATTTAATGTTTGTAAAGTGCTTTGAAGACAAAGAGTGCCACATAAATGCTTATCATTGTCTTAAAGTATGAGGAACTGGATAATCTTGTGTAGGAAAATTTTGCTAGAAAATGTAACTTTGGGAATGAAGACCAAAGCAGGAGAAGAAAGGACATCTTGCAAAATTGAGTATTAAGAATTTTGAATGAAATGCACTGGAGAGTCTGTCTCTAAAGAATCAGCGGAGGCAGTCTTCAGGAACATTAAAAATAACCTTTGGAAAATCATATGATTCAGTAATCAAAATTGGACTTTTCTGCTAATAAAGAAAAAAAAGAAAGGAAAGTTCTAAACAAATTACTCTGTTTAGCCTGGCCACGGTAATCAAGCATGTAATGGGGCCATTATGTGAATGCTGGGAAATAAGACATCTAGTTATAGACAGGCATTATTTTGTAGTGTATATCTAATCCATCCTCAGTGGATGTTATTACTTACCTAGAAGATCAAGGAAATAGAATGGATATGTACTTTATTCAGGGAAGCAATTGGTAAAGCACTCCATCTGTGAAGATCATTCCAAGCAACTCATACACTTACATCAGCTTAGAAATTATTTACAAGTGGATAGGCAAAAAGATAATGATAGAATGCATGGAGAAAAGTTTTGAAGGAAACTGGGAATGCACATCTTCAAAGCATGAAATAAAGCAAAACCCCAGCCTTCGTAATAATGTAGGAGTTCTTCCCCATGGTGCCTTTCATAATTACACAAACATATTGCAGATAGAGAAGTATTCAGTCCTTTCTGTCCCTCCTCCCTGCTACTACAGAGGATGAGTGCATAAACTGCCTTGGGAGATTCTGGCAAAAAAAATTAAAAAATCAGTTCTCTTTTATTGCAGGACTTTCCTCAGTGTGGTGGTCTTGCTGTGGCAAGAATCCAGACCCCCACCCAGCCACTGTCTCAGTCCCCCTCCTCAACAGGACCAGGAGAGAAAACGATGAAAAAGCCTGCGGACAAGATGAGGACAGGGGGATCTGTGACCAAGTACCACCATGGGCAAAACAGGCTTGACTTGGGGAAAATTAATTTCTGCCAGTTAAAATAGAATTGGATGGTGAGAAACAAAGTGATAAATTAGATGAACTTCCCCCACCCCCCATCTCTTCTCAGGCTCAACTTCATTCCTAACTCTTCTACCCCTGCATCCCCCATATGGGAGGGTGGGGGAGGGGGATTGTGGTCAGTCCATAACATATCCTCTCTTCTGCTCCTTCCTCCTCGTGTTCCTTCCCCACTCCAGCATGGATCCCTCCCATGGGATACAGTCCTTCAGGAACAGCTCCAAGGGTTCCTCCCACAAGCTGCAATCCCTTGGGATAAGCCTGTTCCAGCGTGGGTCCTCCACAGGCCACAGGACCCGCCAGAATCCTGCTTCAGCATGGGTTCCTCTCCATGAAGAGAGGTCATCCATGGGCTGCAGTGTGGATATCTGGGGGAGAAAAAAAACTGGAGAGAGACTTTTTATAAGGACATGTAGTGATATGACAAGGACTAATGACTTTAAACTAAAAGAGAGTAGGTTTAGATTGGATATTAGGAAGAAATTCTTTGCTGTGAGGGTGGTGAGACACTGGAACAGGTTGCCCAGAGAAGTTGGGTTGCCTCATGCCTGGAAGTGTTCAGGCCAGGTTGGATGAGGCTTTGAGCAACCTCGTCTAGTGGAAGGTGTCCCTGCCAATGGCAGGGGGGTTGGAATGAGATGATCTCTAAGGTCTCTTCCAACCCAAACCATTCTATGATGATTCTGGGATCAGCTTTCATCATGGTCCTCTCCATATGCAGCAGGGTCACCCCTACTCAAGTACCTGGAACACCTTCTTCTTCTTCTCCCTCTCTGACCTTGGTGTCGGCAGGACCATTTCTCACACTTTTTTCCTCATTCCTCATTGCCTGCGCAGTGTTCTTGCCCTTTCTTAGGGACATTTCACAGAGGAGCTGCTAGGAAGAAAAGTGTTGACAAGTACATTAGTTCAATGATCAATAATTTTACTTCTTTTCCTTTTTTTGAGAGGGAACTGTTCTGGTGCTTATGGGCAAGCTTAGGCATATATTACAATTTTATATGAGATATTCCTAGTTGCTCTTTGTGCCAGACAGGCTGCTGTATGAGCTGGGAGAGCTGTGCTGTTCAGAGTCAGAGCAGAGTGATTGTAACAGCCTCCTGTGCTTTTTGGCCTTAAAAATCTATAAATTCGTAAGACTAACAGGAATGGTGTTGTGACTCATCCGTGCGGCAATCAAGGTGTCGCAGCAAATCAAAAGTTTCCACCGCTTCTTTGAGACGGGGATTCAGAGAAAATGCTGACGGTAATTAAAAGAATTGCTCATCCCAGGCTGTGAAACTGCGGTGTGCCTCATAAGATATGCGTCTTATCTCCAAACTATTTATGGCTCTGTCTTGGGTAGTACGTGCTGGCTCCCAGAGCTGTGGAGCAGGACGTGGCTTCCCAAAATGCTGTGTGGGGCTGGCGCTTCGTATCACATGGGACTGGATTTGGCATTCAATGCTTTTCCCTAGTGTTCGGAGCTCTGACTTTGTTCTCTCAAGTGCCATCATCTGTTTGGATTATTTACTGGGAGCACAGTACCTGTGCCTGATCTTCCCGTGCCCGCGTCTGTTGATGCCTCAGAATTGCTTAGATGATGGTAATTCACAGTATCAGCCTTTGACCACTGTTTGTGCCTTTACAGAGAGCCTGATTTTCTAGCCAGATTGATTAGTTAAAGCTGAAACTACTTCATTGGATGTATGCTTTTCGTAAAAGCTGTTAGGTTTACACGTGAGAAATAACTGTGATGTCTCTGTAATATATTCATTTATGTCTCCTTGTCATGTTTGAGATCTCTGAAAACAAACTCCTTAGTTAGTTTCGTAGCAGTAATAAAATACTTTGCTTCAATGTCTCGCTATTAGATGTCACAACATACTTTTGGTTTTCCTTCTCATGTTTGTGGGGAAATGGCAATGTGAAGAAAGATTAATCAATCAGGAAAATGTTCTGTTATTTCCCTTCTCATCTATTGCAAAAACCTGATGGGCTGCGAGGCTGTGTCTCTAAGCAATGCATATAATGTATGCGGTTACTGCATGCTCAACAGCCAAATGCAAACATTGCAGAGTAGAAACACAAGGTTTATCTAAAAATAAACAAAAAAGAAACAGAAATCTGTACTTCAGATTCTACACACAAGCTGTTCAAACAGTCAGATCTTAATAGTAGATTTAAAAGTGTCAACAGCAATGGCCTTGTGTTTTTGCATGGTTAAAACTTGTCAGCAAATTCAGTCTTTTGAGCGATAATAACACTAAAAGGCTTACAACAGACTGTCCTTGGTGTATTGCAAAACAAGGAAAAAACCTCACAGGAACAACAAGTATCTGTTGACCTGGGGTCGGCGTGGGAATCTCAGGTCACTGTTGTAGGCTGCGAAGCTTCTTGAGGAAAGAGCAAAATCCATGAAATCATTGCATTGCTGAACCACATAGTGAAGAGTAGGAAGGGAACAGACCTCTTCAGATTATATTTAGTAACTATGAAGATTTTGCTTGTAATAGTTGCTTTGCACCGCAGAGTATTTTTCCCCCCTCTCCTCCCTGCTCCTCCTCAGAAAAATTTGGTCTGATGCAGTCCGAAAGTAATCACATGCTCATCAGCAATTTTTCAGCAGACCAGACAAAATTATTCTAAAAGTGGAAACCAAATTATTTTGCTCTACATATGTTTATTGACAGATGGGCTAGGCCAGATCCGTTCAGGAAGATGCAGGGATGGGACAGTAGCAAAAAAAAATGCAGTGCTTCCAGATATTCCAAATATTAAACTATCCTCTGATGTGCTACTGTAAATTGAAGTGACTACTGTTGCTGTTAAGGTTGGCTTTACACGTATATTTTGCTGGTGTTGACATCTACTGGATAAATTTGCTACTGGCAGGAGGAATATGCTCTGTTTCAGGGAACGGGAGAGTGCCGTCCTCTCCTCTAGGGAAGCTTGCACTGCACAGCTCTGTATTCCAGAGTCATATACCCTCACCCCTGCCTTTTTTTCTTGTTTTCTTTTTGTTGACTTCTGTTTCCAAAATTGTCCTGTAAGCAAAAATTCAATTTAAAGATAGTAAATGGCAAACACATTTGGGCAACAGACTGACGAAACAGCTGCTGTCTTTCTTCCCTAGACCTGGATTTTTCTGTTTTGCCCAAGGCAGTAAAGGGAAATTAGTTTATTAGTTTCACGTTGGTCACTGGTGAATATCATCCCCCCTCACAAAAATAACACTTTAATTCTGCTTGATTTGAAATAATTGACCGATCAGGAATGAGGCATGTGAAGGGACTACCAAGACAGAATTACACCGTAGGGCTGGAAGATCAATTGTTTGGGAGGAGAGCTGAGACACTGCAGCCTTATATTACACCTGCCTGTTTATTACACTTGGCCTGAGGGGAAAGCAATGCACCATTCTGATCTGTTGCCTCGGAGAAGAATGGATGTAAAATGAATGCAAAATAAGGGAACAGCAAGTTGTTTTTTTATGTTAATACATTTTATATTGATATTGAGGACATTTGAGTAAACGGAGCTTCTAGTTTATAGAACAGCATATGTGTTTTTCCTTTTTTCTATGCCAATATTCTTTCCTAAATGTGGTTTAATTTTTAATTTTTTTTTTTAGCTTCTCAATAATACTTGTAGTGATTGACTGGTAGCAGTAGCACAAATACTTTGTAAAATTAGTCCCACTGGAAGATTACTCAGATGCTACAGCTCTTCTTACTCCTCCTTCCTCCACTCTTTCTGCCTGTTTTAATGATTTCATTTTAAGAAAAACGACCTCAGGCACAGCAGAGAGAAAAAAAAAAAGTCACAAGAAAAAACAACGGATGGACTTATGCTTTGGCAAATCCTGGAACAGAAGCGAGGCCAGATGTTTGCTATACAGGCATTTGGCATGTATGTAACAATCTCGCTACAAGACTGCATATAAAGTTTTTGACAGCTTTAGTGGAATGCAAATGAATGATTGCTATTCAGAGTAAAGTGCAAACACTTTGGCCAGTGCTTGCAAATCTCGTAGTTTTCAAGTTATATTCTTGACTAGATTCTTGGTATTCTTAAATGCATATTTAAGCAGGTGCTTGCCAAATAAGATTTGATTTCTGTCTGTAATATTTAAAGGTTCTGCATCACCTAACATATCTTGAGAGTGTGGTTCATGAGCTGTTTCTTATTTGATCATGTTATTTCTAAAGCAGCTAATTAAAAGCTGCAGACCTCTGGCCTAGAAAAGGTGGGCTGCTGATTTACTGCATTCAGCAAACAGCCTTCATCCAGCAGTTTGAAAGATAAAACATGAGTCACTGGTGGCAATTCTAAGTGAGAAGCAAAAAAGGGTGGTGGAAGAAGTGATAACAGGAATAGCTTTTAAGAGGCAGAGGAGCAGTTAACTTTGATACTGGCTGTGGTATTAATTCATTAGGAACTGTCCTAACGGTTCTTGAAGCATCACCTTTCAAAACAAAACAAAAATAGCAAGTGGATGTAAGTGATACTTACTTTATTGTACCAAATGAAAATAAAGTCAATCCATTTTATGAAACATGGTTAGGCCATGAGAGGTGATGAGCTGTGACTGCAGATGGACAGATAAAGTGGGCTCTGGCCAACTCCAGTGACATGCACCGGGATGAAAAGATTTCTATTCAAAAGTTCCAGGTGTCTGGGGGTGAGCTACAAGTCCAATATTTCCAGCCAGGGAAAGGGGGGCTAAGTACTGATGGAGTATGAATGGTACCAATGCCATGAAGCAAAAAGATGGAAATATGCAGAGGAACTCCCTTCTCCAAGCACTTTTCAACTTCTAAAACTACAAAAAGAATATATGTGGCTCCTTAAACAAAGAGTGAGGTTGCTTGAGAAGCTTTGTGAGTGGAAGCTAGTGACAGTCCTGCCTTTAGGGCACCACAAGTTGGAAAAACTAGTTATTCTGCTTAGGGTAGGGATCTTGCATAGTCTCTGGGAATTCACTTTCTTAGTGTAGGATTGGGATAACTGCACTTCCCTACCTGAATGTGCAGCAAATCGTGTTAAAACTTTGAAGATTCTTGGATGCCTGTTGCTATGGGCTGTGCTAGTCTCATGTTCAGTAAATTTAAAAGACATGTGGCACTTAAGGACATGGTTTAGTGGGCGGGCTTGGCAGTGCTGGGTTAATGGTTTGACTTGATATTACAGGTCTTTTACAACCTAAATGACTCTGATTCTATGATTTAATGTTTTGGTTTGTTTTTTTTTTTTTCTAAGGCATTTTGCATATAATAAGCTCTTTTAATGTACCAGATGCTTGGGGACTGTTTCATGCTGTAAGTGTAAATGTGCTCTTGATTTAGGGGAGTGATACATGTCTCCTTTCAACAAACTGTGTGTCAGAAAATTCTCTGTGGTCAGAGGGCATCAGTCCTGGAAGAGAAAATTACTAATTCCCCAGGTACTGGCCAAAGCTTTTTAGATGTGGACAATGACAGATGTGGGATGACCTAAAAATATCCTCTAAGAGGGAAATTTGAAGTATGGATTCTTAATTATAGCATTTTGCAGCACTACGGGTGACCCAGAGAGCTCATGCTGTAAAATATGCTGCATTTAACCCTTATTTTTCCAGAGAACTTTCTCCTGTATTAGTTTTGACTGATTGATCAGTCTTCCTCAGGGCCTGGATGATTGGAAACAACAGGAAATAAAAGGAAATTTTTCCTGCCTCATCCAAGATGTGATTTGAAGACCCAGTCCCCTTCTCCTCTACATCCCACTCCCACCAAAGAAACCATCCCCAAAAGAGCCAAAATCTTGCTAATTAAATTTTTGAGATATTTACTTTGTGACATTTGGCAGCACTGACAGTAGCTTATTCTACGTTTCTGCTTTATTAACTATGAAGTCTTAGGCGAGATTAGGTATGTCAGGTCCTGGCAACCACTTAATGTGTTTTGAGAAGACGGCCCATTTCCGCAGAAGAAATCCCTTTGTGTCCCTGCCTTCCCTCCCCACCTCTCCCGGGCAGGAACCCTTGGATCCTGGCCACCAGCTGACATCCAGCCAGGCCCTGTGCTGGAAGTCGAGGTGTTTGGCCACCGGCTCTGCCATGCGAGTCTTCCCACACAAAACCCTCCACGAGCTGGCCTTTAACACGGCAGCTCTTGGCATTTGGTTTTCCTTCGTTTGCTTTTCATGCTAATGAGATAATTTAATTAGGGAAGTCAATGTTTTGGGCAGTGTTTTGCAAGCAGGAGTGTTACAGAGGGACACTGTGTTTTTCTCTCTCTCTCCGTTTTTAACAAGGCTGGGTTCCAGACACTGCCAGCTACCCTGGACCCTGCGGAGACATCTGAGGAAGTTATTATGCCTTTGTGTAAAGGTGCAGTGGATTTTCATTTAGGAAGCTGCTGCGTTAAATTCCAGTTGTGTTGCTGCAGAAGGACCTTGGAAAGACCAAGAATCTGCAGCAAATGGCATCAAGAATTGATTTTGGGCCTGGAGGGGTAGTGAAGTTTGAATTGCGCTCTGAGCTTTTTTTGTTGGAGGAGGCACTGATGGTTTGCAACAAGCCATGGAGGAGAACCAGATCAAGTGAGAGATCTTTCCAATAAAAACCTGAAGAGAGAGGGATGGAGTTAGGCATTTTCTCCTGGATTTAAGAATTTTCTCAAGATACTTATCCCAAACCAGTATATTTTGATGTATTTTCTGTCAATTAATAGTTGACAATCAGGTTGTAAAAAAATTAACACCTGAAAGCAAATTACTGCATATAGGAAATGATCATATTGAAGATAAATTTCCTAGGAGCTTAGTAATAAAACACAGATTTTTTAGTAACCCCTTATTTAGGAAGGTCATATTCTCTCAACTTTGAAAGAAAGAAACGAGATTGTAAGGTGTGGTTTCACTCCCATCGTGGCTGGTGTTTTTTTAGTTGGATAGTCTAGTTTATCTTTTTACTTATCTAAAGGGAATAATTTCATATGCATCTGAGGTACTCAGAAATAATAAGTGTACACACTTTTCAGCAGTATTTCAAGACAGAGAAGCAAAAGTCTCATTTTTGCTTCTTCCATAGTAAACTTTCTGCTAAGAAGACACCGTTGTTTTTGATGCTTTGTTTTTTTTTAATATGTCCCAAAGCATCACCTCCTCTAGCATATATTTGGAAAATTAAATCCTGTATAATCTCTTAAATCTACTGCTCCTTTATCACTTACAGGGTTAGGATTTGGGCTTCTTTTTTCCTTTTTTTTTTTTTTCCCCAAGATCTGATTGTTGCAAAGCAGCTCAAGTCTCTTTGCCTTGTCTTGGATTTTACAAGAGCTTTACAGCTGTTTACAAGACTAAATCAGGGGTTTACAAAAGTAGACCTTGCTTGATAATAAAGTTGTTTCCTTGCCTCTCAAATATTTCTGGATCTTATCTTTCTACACAGCTGCTTGTAGTTCAGCTTTACAGAATCTCTTGATTGGATTCCGTCTGCCTTTGTCTAACAAAGAGTTCTTTCACTGAAGTCACCCAAACAGAAAAAAAAGTTAAGTAAAAATTGCGAAAATGGATTAGTCAGATCCATGTAGGCTTGTAACAGTGATTCCATATGTGTCTAAGAAAGTCTTTGTAGGTTATAAATAATGTTGAGCTCAAATAAAACATTTTGTTTGGCACACTGCTGAAGTGAAGAGTGGCTCCTGAAGCTACCAGGTCTTCTGGTACCTTGTTTTATTTTGAGTTTCTTAAAAACATGTACATACATGGCCTGATGATTGAATTATATGCAGAATTTATGGTAATACTGATATATTTCAATGTGATTTTGATGCCATATGCATAAATTATATGTTCAGACCTGTGCCTCAGGAGAGGTTGTTGTGTCGGTGTGCTCTGATAAAACTGCATGCCGTAACATTTTCCCTGCAGCATATATCTGAAATCAGTCAAGCTTAGGTACTTAGACATCTTCCTCTTTATCAGTTACAGTTCTTCATGCTAGATCTGATTACAGCAAATCTCTCTTCTTCCTCATTTTTTTTGTTTGTGTGTGTATCTCATAAAATACTTAGGCCTTACATGCACTTAACTGCTTTTGAAGCTCTCTAATGGGCTATTTTACCTGTGCTTCCATTTATCCAGTCTGAAAACGCGTAAGATTATTTAGCTGCTTATTTTAAAGTTTCAGGCTCTTTCTCTCTTCTTTTGTGCCATTTCCCTAATGACCATTTATCTACTTCCATTGCTGTCTCCCAACCTCTCTTGCCTATCATGTTTCTCTAATGTTATTATTTAAAAGGTAAATTTAGAAACAAATGCTTACCCAGGAAAAATTTAAATTAAAAGCTTGACCTTTATTTTTGAAGTCACTTAATGAAGTTGACTAATAGTCTAAGAAATCTGATTCTCTAGCTTCAGACTGGCCGAAAGCCTGTTTTTCCTTATATTTATATCTGTGGGGACAGACGCTTTAAGGAGACCTTGACTAGATAAGCGTGGAAAGCAGAGAAGAAGCTGCTTCAAGGCTCGAGCCGGACTGTCATTTAGAGGAATGTGAATAGGAAACATTTTTTCTTCAGAACAGTGAGTGTTTTGGGCTTGGGGGGAAGAAGGGCTGTGTTTAAATGTATCGAGCATAAAATGAAATGTTAACCACTTCAGTTTAATAAATCTGCAGCAGTGATCTGTTTGAACCTGGTAAGAGGCCTGAGGATAACATGCTGCTATCTCACATGCCGCTGGTCTTTTCCTTGCCTCTGTGCATGTGTGTGGAAGCCGTGGAAACAAGGAACAAATGAGCTTGCCTTAGAGATGTGGGGAAAAATGAGTACTAGGAGGAAGATGTTTTTATGCTAAGAAGGTAGGAGGATTTCTAAATGGTCAAAGTGTTCAGGGTAAATCTGGAGGCTGGATGTTGTCATCTGTGTAGGTGCCCTACATTTGAGTCCTGAAGACACCCGTGTTTTGCAGAAAAACCTTCTCAAACTTTATTGTTGAGCAAGCTGTTAGTATGAGACATTTCTAAAACTCCTGGTTGTAGAAAAGGTTATGTTCTCTAGCACAGGGGTATGCTCACATTTTACTTACCCTTGAGAGGGATAGATTTAAAGTAATTTCTTTTTGTAGTCTCTCACCTGCTGCATTGCATGTTTTGGCCTTGGACAACTGGGAGAGATCCTGTCTCATTCCTCAGAAGGTGTCTGGTATTGCTTCATTGTTCTGTTACCCTTCCCTGATCTACCCTCCCAATCCCATCCTTCTGTGAAAGTAAATAATGGAGGAAAGAGTTGGGTGCCTGTATAATCCTCATGCCTGGGTCCTGCATAACCTTTGTCTGAAACCAAGTGGGCTGTCTGTTTTGGCATGATTTTTGCAACACATGCGCAGTGATGCAGTCTTTGGGACTGAGATAGGCATTCTGTTTGCCTTGCCATATCACTAAATCTCATTTCAGAGTTGTATTTACCTCTGGTTGCTCGATCTCTCTTCTTTGGCTTATAGCCCTTTCCACAGCTCTCCCTTAATACCAGTTTGATCTCCTTTTTGCTTTCAATTTATCAGTTCAACCAGTAACTATTATGGATTTCTCTCTCTTTTTTTTTGTGTCTCTTTAGTAGGGTGGGGTTTTTTTCCCTCTAAGAGAGGTTTTGTTCCTTTTGGCTGCACAATAAAATCCTTTGATTCTATGTGACAAACAGGAACACGTTTCCTTTCTAGTCGAGATTAAAGACACCTGGCTACTCCAGTGATTACGTATTGAGTAGAGAGTGAGAGAAGGCCTGTCTCACTGACTTTACCACCTTCACAGGATAGTATGTCAGCTGAATTGGGTGTACAGAGGAATTTTCATCAGTAATAGCATACAGTATGCCTCCTCATGGACTACTGTTCTGAGATGCACAAATCATACATTCTTTCTATTGCTGGCTATGTCTGCATCTCTACATCATGGTTTTACGGCTCTGATGTAGGGTAAACATATCTGAGACAGCTCTAAGCTTATCTGCTCTGGTACTGGCTCTTAAAGCAGTGTGGAACTTCATGCTGGCTGAAAAATCAACCCCAAAACTGAGGTTGATAGATCTATAATTAGCCAAGACTTAGCTGGCATGGTGACTTCAGTGCAGACAGCACTGGGAGCTCCCCAAGTCTAAAAAACAACCTAAAAACCTTCTTTCTCTTCCTTAGTGCTGTTTAAAGGGACGTGAAGCTAGCTAAAATGCCTGCACATGAATGTTGAGGAAAACTTGCCTTAAAAAGGTAAAAACGTATTAATTAATTGTAGCTGTTGATGTTGGTATTTTTAAGTATTAGGTATTGATCTTTCTCCATCTCACCGTCTCTGCAACAGAAAGGGTTTTGGTTTTTTTAGGAGGGGTTGAGAAAGGAGGTTTATTACTAGGGGAAAAAAAATTCTGAAGAATACATGACTGTAAAATTTTAGTCTAAAATCAGATAGTTTGGAACTAGTAATGATGGGGTTTGGGTGACAGTTGGACTCGATGATCTTAGAGATCTTTTTAAACCTCAAAAATTCTGTGATCTCTGACTGCAGTGACTGCTGCCCTTGTTGCTGTTTGTGTAGGTTTCCACTGGCCTCCGTCTCTGCTGTTTCTCAAGATGGTTTATGCTGCCCTGTGTCAAGTTCTGTGCAGAGGAATGCGATGATTATGCTTGACTTGGGACACAGTCTGTTGGAGAAGTTTTTCTTATGAGTACAGAATATGTTTGAAGCATTATTATTATGGTTATGATCCTTGATGAAAATAGTCTAGACAAAGCATAAACTCTGGATCTAAAAATATATTTAAAAATTAGCTCGCCTGTTCACAAACCATTTCTTACCTCACCCAGCAGCTATTTATGAGAACATTTTCTATTCTTTCTAATTTTAAATAGCAAGCACTAGCAGTTGAGTACTCATGTATTAGATAGTTATCCCCTCCGGTTTTTCTGCACATCTTGTTGCTGTCAAGTGTCTTTGTACCCAGCCAAAAATGACATGTTGAAACAAGTAGTGTATATTTAATTCAGTGTATTGGAAAAAAAAAAGTGTGACATTGAGCCCTGGCTTTTATTTTTTTATTGGAAATACCATGAAATAACAGTCGCTGGACTGAGAAGTGAATTCACTCATGAAGAGGGCGGTAGGTTTTAAGTAAACTTCTTAATGCGTGGCTTAGTCACAGGCTTTTTTCCTGCTTGTTATTGACGTAATTGCCTGTCAGTCTCATCTGATAGTAGAATTGCTGGGGGCATGGTGTCTTGGATCGTGTGGCAAAAACTGCTCGCTATTGACTTATGTGCATGTGTGCCGCTGCTCTCCGCTGAATTAAATGTCAGATGTACTCAAGTGTGTGGGTGGGTGGGGGAGATGTGATTTGGTTCTCTCTGGTTGCCTTGTCAAGGAGTACACTAATACAGCTAATGGAGATCCTCGAGCTCGGGAGGAGAAGGGTATTCAGTTGACAGCCAGCATCCAAACAGTCAGGAAAGATACCTTCAAACAGTGGTGGAGGCTGTGGGGATTAAAAAAGAAACTTTTTCAAAGGCAAGGAATAATAAAGGATATTTTGAAATTGCAGCTTGCAGTTTACAGACTCCCTTTTTGCCTGACTTGGCAAAATATTTATAAAACAAACGAAAGCGGGGTTATACCTGTGGAATTCTAACCTTTAAAGACACTATGTTTAGGTACTGATTTTATTCTGAGATGGTTGTCACTAGAGGAAAAACTTGCTTTCTTCACCTCTACTGAAATAAAAGTTTCTGTTTTCACTACAGCACCTTTCACAGCACTGGTGTCTCTGGTTTTTGCTGTGGTCATTGTACAGCTGAGCTGTCATTCCCACATGGTCCTCTGGAAAACACAAAATGAGCTTACTGAATGAAAGGATCAGACGACCACAAAAATACAAGACAGAAGAATCTAAGTAAATATCAGTGAATCATTAGCCCTCAAATCATCAAGTCAAACCTTGCGTCACATCCTACCAGAGGACAAAATAGCTGGCTCTGTTGGTTTAAGAGGAATGTTAATTTTGCGGTCAACACCAACAACACTGATGTGGTCCCCAGTATAAGCTCTTCTTGTCATTCCTGCAGAGTGGCAACGTAACCATAACAAGTGCAGCTTCTTAGGAGATTTGGTTCAGCCTTTAGTTGAAAATAATGATTGTAGGAGGGAATTGGGGGCTTTTTTTTGTAATACACATTTATATTTTTGAATTTTTAACTGAGGAAGAGTATTCTTCATCTCAAGCTAGTAGCTCTGGTGAACCAGTTAAACCTTTCATCATTTAGGCATAATGATTGGTTTTGTTTGCTTTTTTTAAAATTTCTTTCAGGTGAATAACAAACATTATTGTTAGGCGCCCTGGTTTATACCACTTCTAAGTTTTATCTCTCTCTAGAAGTTTCTTATGTCTAAGTTTCTGGCTGAGTTTGGTTCCAGCTTCATACATAGTCCTTATAAGCAGATGTTTTTACCATCCATTTTTATATCTAAGAATTTGTGAAACAACATTGCTTCCACTGACCTGATATTATTATTACAAAGAACTTAGTGGATTGTGTGATGCAAATAAAATAAATCAGGTGCTGCAGTGACCTAGATACTCATTATTTATTTATGGAAATAAATATGTTTACCATTTACTTGTACTCTTCTTCAATTGCAAATGCTGTAAACTTTCACTTACTCAGAACTCTGCTGGAAAAATAGCATTATTGCAATTCTGCAGGTTAGGAGACCTTGGAAGGAAGCCTTAAGTAACTGCTTTAGACTATGTAACATAGAATTATCAGAACTGGGATTAGATGTTGGGAGTCTTGACTTCCAGCGTTGTGTTCAGAGGTCTTGCTCTTGGCAGATAAAATCTATGGATAACAAAGACTGAGAGGGTAAGCAATGATACGGACAGGATGATCACACAGAACAACTTGGTCATTTGATCATTTTACATGTATTAAGTGTTTTAAGTCTAGCCAAAAGCACGGGAGGAGACAGAACATATTGGCCTGCCCTGGAGAGCATCCTCTCTATGGGGAGCTCTCAGGCATCATGGAGTGAAACCTTCCTGTAGGAGCTTCCAGTGAGGAGGTCAAAAAAAAAGGAGGGGAGGGGGCTGCATAAAGCAGTATTTGGCTTTGAAAATAGAGAAGTAATGGATAGATTTAGCAGGTAGATTTTTTCTCCCTTTGATCTTTAGGGTTAATATTTGGTCATGTTTAATAATAGGATTTAATAATAGGATTAATATTTGTGTCAGGTACAGGAAAGAACTACAGAAATGATCTGAAGGCTACTGAGAAAACTGCAAGAGGGAGCTGTTGGAAATGTTTTCCTGTTATCAAAACATTGAATGATGACTTCCTTCTATCTTGGCTTTTCATGATTTGCATGCTGTTGCTTGTTACTCTGCTGAAGAGTTTGGGCAGATGGTGTTTCCTCAGTTCTGTAGGACTGGGCTCTCCCACTGTGACATTGTACTTGTCCAAACTCTTTCATTTGTGTTCCAGATTATCATTTACTACAACACTGCTCTCTTCCTCCTGATGTTTAGCTGGGAAAAGCAGAGAAACAGTGCTCTCCTAAAGCAGAGGAGGCATGGCAGGGTCTTGCCCTGGTGGTTATTGAGTACAGGCGTGTGCTGGGACCTCATTCCTAACTCCTCTTTGGCTTTAATCTTTCAGGCAAGCTCTCAAGTTCCCTTTGAGACAAAGCTGCCCTCCACCGAGATGTCACGGCACCACAGCCGGTTCGAAAGAGATTACCGTGCCGGGTGGGATCGCCGGGATTGGAGCTCCAATGGCAACCATGTCAGCAGCACCAACTGCAGCAACGCTGCCAGCACCAACAGCAGCACCCGCCCGGGGCTGCTGCCCCTGCCCATCGTCCCCTCCCGGCTCCCCACCCCGGCCACTGCCGCCTGCACCACCGGCAACAGCGACGTCATCACCAGCCTGGTGGCCAACTCCTCGCCAGCTTCAACTACCAAAGTAAGAATTCAGCTTTTCTTTTTAAGGGGTTGATCTGCTAAAGGGGCTGTTAGAGATGGAGCTTCACCCGTCCCTTTGTAAAACCTGTGTTTGTGGTATAGCCAAGAGTAGGAAAATAAATTTCTGTGGGCAGTGTGTGTCTTTTTTATTCTTTTATGTGTTGTGCACACACTAGAGTAGGTCTTTCTCTTGCTCTAAGACTGGCTCATACTTCTGAGAGGCCCAGGCAGAGCAAATGCTTCTTTCCTTTCAGCACTGCCTACATTTGGGCTTTCTGTGGCTTTACCTTGAACACATGGTTCCCACTTTTGCTTTTGGGAATGCTCTTCTTGTCTGTTGACCAAGGTAGAGCTGTGGTTGACAACAAATGGATATGGTTCTCGTCCAGAGGGAGTGGAAAGTGACTAAAGGGCATAATTTTGGCTGAATGGTGTTTTTTCTTCTTTTTAGTTGATAGTTTCCTACAGGGTTCTCAAAGCCTCGTTCTTAGTGCAGGTGGGAGTGAAACAGTGCGACTGCTATAACCAGGCTCGCTCATTTGGGCAAAAAAGGCACACTGAGGAGTAAGAAAATGTTAAACATCAAAGAACTGAAATCACTAGTAAACCATTGGGCTTTTTTGTTCCAATATATTGTTGGAGGAAAGAGGCTTACTTTTCCTTTTTACAAAAAAGAAACAACAACATTTAGGTCTTTTAAATCTCCAAAGTACAAGTTGATATTCTAGGAGAAAGTTGGGGTTTCTTTCTGCATGTAGATTCAGGTAGAACAGCTGGGGAACAAAAAACCCTGGCAAATGGTAAAGGTGACCACAGCATTGACAAAGTGAGCCAGAAGCACTGCTGGGTTTCTTTTTATGATATTTAACATTTTCTTTCAACTTGGTTTCATTTTAATAACTGCAAGTGCCAAATACAGCAGATGCAGACAGAAGGAAAGGAGACAATAAAGTTATTTAAAGTAAGCCAAGAGCAAGCTGAAATTTTACTGCAGTACCATTATTATATTGATTTTTTTCACACTGTAGAAAAACAAGGTCAATGCTGCAGAAGGAAGCTTTAGGCCGAAGCGTGATTGGTTGTAAAAATTTTCCATGGCATCTTAAAATTATTTTCATTTGAAAGAAGCCACTCGGATTCTGATCAAAACATGTTTAGAGTTCTCCAGATGCTATCCACAGATAGATGCATTTCAATCATGCTTTGTCTGGAGATGATTGAGGTAATTTTGGAGCCAAAGCAGAGGTTTCATTTATCACGACCTTTGTTCCTGGGTCTACTTAGAGTCCAACGATTGTCTGGAGCTGATCAGCCCTTTTCCCAGATGTTCAAAAGCATTTTGAAGCTTATCAGTGCTAGTAAACCATGTGTTTATTAGGGGAGAGGAGGCAGGAACAGCAAGTTAAATGCCTTTTGATCATATGCTCAATGTGAACCGTCTTCTAAATTACCTTATTAGACAATTTTCTGATGACTTTCCTTAGTAGGAATGTTTTGGCATGAATAGATCAAAAGCAATAAATAGACAAGAATGGAGGTAGCATGGGACATTTTTTGTTCTGAGAACTGTTAATCAGCGGTGTAATCTCCCATAAAATAAATGTGTAAAAATGCATAGAGTTTTTGCCCCAGCTTCTGCTGCTGTGAATCAACTAAACAGCTCTAAAAATTCAAAACTGCATGTTTTAAAGAGGAAAAAACGTTGAAAAAGTGAGGTAGATAGGATGAACAGAGATGTAAGGGTGTGGTGGCTAGCAGGCTTCCAACTAATGATATGAAATGGTGTCAGAAAAAAAATCAGATGCTCCCACACACACCTGTTCACCCTGCCTGACTGTGTCTCTCTCCTTCACACGCAGCAGATTTACACTTGGGGTCAGCAGTGTAACCAGCCAGGGCCTTTCTCTTGTAGAGTCCAGCTAATTGTCAGGCATAAAAAATTATATCCATATAATGAGGAAATCACGAGTCAGAAGAATAATGTGGTTGCTGGTTTATTTAAAAAATAAAAATATAAAAATTAAAAATATAAAAATATTTTAAAAATAAGCCAAGCATGTGTTAAGTTTCCATGAGCTATGGAGAGTTCACAGCCTACTCTCTGCAGCCATTTTGTGAGCATGTTTATGGGGTACCAGCTCATGGGGGACAGATGTCATCTTAAAGCTGAATTTCTTACCTCTATTTTGTGGATATTTGATTCCTTAGCTTCCCTTCTGCAGGGCTGAACCTTCCCAAACATTATGGCAGGTGTCATCAAGCTCAGTGGCAAGGGTGTGCCCTGGTGACACGAGGGAATAAACTGTCATGGTGTTGGGAAGCCAGGAGATTGAGAAACTGGTCCTCCTTATCTCATTGTCCACGGATATGGGTACAGCCAGTAGTGTTCCTCCACACTGAGGACAGAAAAAACTCTCTGTGCCATCCAGTTACCCGTTTTGACTTTACATACCTTCCAGACCTGGTTTGAAGATCTCAAACCATAGGGGCCAACCATCCATCTCCCTTCATTTTGTGTTCCTGCCAATTAGTTATCCTCCCAGTTAAAAGTTTGTTTCACTTCTTTTGTAAGTCATCTAGTCTGTCTTCAAACCTTTGGTCCTTGGTTCCTCTAGTTTCCTGCTGTTGACCAGTCCTGGTAGCCTCCACATAACTGTGTCTTTTGCATCATCTCCGTTCTTCATTTGCCTTTGGAAATATGGATGCTAAAATCATATAGGTACCAAAACCATATGCATCCTTTCAGTGTCATTCACCATTCCCTTGCGTGTTTCCGTGTCTGTGCAGATAATAACTGCTCCAGACTTTTTTTCCAAAGTGCTAAGTCAATAGTTATTAAAAATACATATACATGGCATCATCCTCAATTACATGTTATCAAACAGAGTCATAGTCTTGTCAAAGATTGAAATTAAGTGTGACAAGACCTGTCTTCTGGATACCTGTATTGGCAGACATTGGTCATATTCCTGTCCTTCAGCTCCTGATTAACTGAATCCTAAAGTGACAAATTCAAAACAGAGGAAAAAATTTATTCTCTCTCTAACATGTAACAGAATTGTAAAACTTGCTGAGCTGGTGATGGAATTGGTCAGGGAATTCATAGATTAATTGCTTTAAGGACCACTAGGCTACCTAATCTGGCTGAACCATTTGGTCTTTAAAATTATGTAAATGTATGTAAGATTAAAGACTTCACCCCGAGTTATGTGATATGAACGGAAAAAGCATTGGAAAGGAGAGAAAAAAATTGATCAAATTAATTGTTGGAGGGAGATAAAACCATCTTCAGCAGGAAGCTTAGATGTAAGACCAGCCATGAGGGGGGTTGGATTTGGTCTATGTTTTTATGCTTCTGGAAGAGCTTTTTACTTCTTTCTGTGGAGGACTTTAGAAGATTTTTGTTACTAATTATTAATGTGTAGGAGAACTTTAAAACCAATTATACTTTGCAGACCTTTGAAATTTATTCTCAAAGCGTACCTGTAACCTTCTTACCACAGATGCTTTGGTACAAATCACACTTAGTGGATCTGCCACATTTAAGTGGTTACGGATGTTTAGTTTGAGTTATTTAAACAGAAAAGCTGTCTCTTCCTGAGCTTTATTTTTTGCTGAACAAAATGACGAGGAGACTTTGCACTGCTATAACCCCTTTCATTGGAGGCTACCAGAAAACATGAGAAAAACTATTTAGACCTCATCAACTTGTAAAAAATAGTTTAATGCTGCACACCCAGTATATCGACAGGGAAAGTGAGGTACTCAGAGGTAGGGATTTTTGGTTTTTTCTACTCATTCTGTGCCACTATGAGCAAAAATTCAGCTCTTATACTCAATTTGGTTTTTTCTACCCTGGTGCTATATCTGAAGAGTTGGACCACAGACCAGCACCAAGAGTCATCACAGTTTGAAGGGATGAGTCCTTCGCAGGAGGTACTTCCTCAGCCCCTTGAATGCCTGAAGTAATCAATAGGAAAGTGCAAATCCTGCCATTAAACTCTATGTTCAGATCAATTTGTGAGTCACGTATGATGATTGAGCTCAGGTTTGGGTCTGTCTGTGCATGGTGGGGTTTTCTGCAGTGAGGTTATTTATTGCTCAAAGGGAGCTCTCCAAGAAATCCTTGTAAGACTACAGCACTGCTTAAGATATTGGCAACAAACAGTCTAAAATTCATTTTTAAGGATGCTGCACACCATTCCAGCTGTTTTTTCTGTTCATCTCAGCAACACCTTCATTCTTTGTTGCTTTTCTGAATTACTTTGCGAGTTACTTGTACAATTTTCTCCATCAAAGCTCCTGTATCACAGCTTCAATTTAGAAGTGTTGTCATGGGCTGTAATTTGAAATTTTATTACCAGGAGATTTTTTGGTTACAGAACATTTACTTTTATCATCTCTATATTATTTTTAAATGCCTGAAAAGATTGATACATCAACAGAATCTGTGCAACACCAGGCAAGATCTGATTTTTTTTCTCAACCTTAATTTTAAAAACCCTTTGCTTGAAACATAAATTGATTCCTAAGCCCCCCACACACTTAATGATTTGTTATTCTCAAGGTTAAACCTGTGACAAATTTTACAAAAACACCAATCTTCAGTTTTGATAAGATTTTCTCTAGTTGAGCTCAGGGATAGCTGTGTAGTTTTAAGTCTTTAAATAGCATAACAGAGATGTGATCCTGGCCTCCTGTGCTCACAGTACTCCCATAGCATTTAAGACTCGCGTGTTGTTGCTACCGGAGTTTGTCCTACTGTGGTTAGCCACAGTTATGATGTGGGAGGGAAGACAGTGATGTTAAAACATCTGTTAACCTCTCTGGAAAGTCAGGCAAGGATTGCAGGGAAAAAAACAGCCCCCACTGTCTTTGTGTATCAGTGCAACTAAATAGCATTAAAAAATAAGTGGGGAGGGAAGAAAATTCTTATGGTAAAGGAAAAACAAGTCGGCATGGCTGAGGAATGCACAGTAAAAAGGAATAAAGTGGAACAGCACAGAAGTAAAGTGTTATATTTTTCTTTCCTTCACAGGCCAAAAAAATATAGTTCCCTCAACAGCAGCCTGTCATATGCAGATGATTTGCTGTAGGTTGCAGGATTTGTGTTGTCTGTTCTATTTCTCTCGCTTTGGAGGTTATGATTTGCTAAGCTGGTGTATGGTTTCCACAAATATTTAAAATATTGATTAAGCAGAGGAAGAATAAACACGAATTGTTTTTCAAGTTACGCCTTATGTTGTACATGACTAATTACATACAACAATTTGCTCTGCTACGGTAACTGAAATTTATGTACTCTTTTTATTATAAAACATAAGACGCTTGCATAAAGAGAGTGATTATAAATATTGGAATACAACAGTTGCTACAAAACAGTCAAAACATGCAGTGAGAAGTATATGGGATTTGCTCTTCCAACTTCTCTGTGCAAAGCTGCTCCTCCATAACCCTAGGGTTTGCATTGAGAGTTGGCTTATTTTTGTCACCATTTCAGAGAGTAGCCTGGTGATCTGGACACGAAGCAGCAGTCTGGCCCAAGTGCAAATTCTTAGGATGGGACAAAAGGCTTCAGTTGCTGGATGGCAAATAGGGAAAGTGATTTTTTCCTGGGAGCATAATTTTACCTATGGATAAATTTTTAAAATAGACTAATGTCCAGTTTCATTGGTAAATGAGATGCAGGCGTATTCCACCTAATCAGAGGCTTCTGATGCATATGAAGCTCCGATTATGGCAGACTATTACATGAATGTTTAGGAAATCAGAGCAATGCCGAGACTATATAGCACTCAATGGTTTCTGATAGAATACAAGGACAGGTTTTCCCTGGCACCCAAATCACATTCTCCTGGTTGTTTAGGTTTGAAAGTTCAATAAGCTTTGCACAATTTACCTTTTTGGGCTGACACACCATTTAACTGGAGTCCAGCTTCCAGACTGAGCCTTTTGTGGTGCCATCACACTGGCCCAGGTAGGCTGAAACCAGCAGATTACACCACAAAAAGATACCATTGTAGTATCATCCTTATATCCTCAAATAATTTTGAGAGTCCCTTTTGAGGAATCAACATGGCCTGTACCAGGAATGAGAGGAGGAAGCAGATAGATTTGGTCATTGACTCTCAGGACACTTTTTTTGCTTTCAGCTAATTACAAATTGACCAAAATATCTGTAAATTGAACTCAGCAATGACTTCTGCTGATTTAATCACATTTCTACAAAAAAGTTACAACTCCTGGGACGTATTTGTACCACCAGGGGACAAGAGAGCAAAGGGAGATCAGTGGTGGGTTCCAAAACGGACGTGATGAAGGCCTTGAAGTAGAGCAACCAATTCTTCCCTTTCAAGGAAGTGGAGACATGCCTTGGGTGTTTTTCAGACTCCTCTGTAGAAGCTATTCCTAATGATCTGTGGCCCTTAGAGAGGGCTTAAATTGTGCTGATGGTCTACTACTTCCTCTTAACATGTCATTTTAGTATTTTTTCTCAGGTGTATTTGTGCATATTTGTAGTGGTATAGAAATTGGGACATACAAAATGTGGGTCTAGTTTGTCAAGTTTTACAGATACTTTATTGGGCCAAAATTGGTTGGAAAGCTGTGGCATGCTCATTAATCTGTGAAGTCATAAAAAGCCACTTGGATTTTTTTTACTTGCAGTGTGTTTATCATCTGTTGAAAGAGCTAAGAGGTCTGGCCAGTTTCTAGGCCCAGTTCCATTTGAAGATGAAAGGCAGCATTTTTGAAGCACTAATTGACATCGCCAAATACTTACAAGGTCGCAAACATGACAGCTTTGGATAAAGAAAAAGGAGTATTTCTGGGCTTTGGCACTTTGATCAAAAAGTTTCTTGACTTCCAGAAGGGATAAATATCAGTAATAAAACCTAAACAAAATTTGTATTGGCCAGGATTTAAGTGCTTGATTCTTTGAAATTATTTAGAGTTCTTTTTTATTTTCTTATTTCTTTTTTTGCCATTACTTCGTTTTCATGTGTTTTAGTTTCAGATTATCCATTCAAAATGCAGCAAAATATATACTTCTATTGTTTCAGGAGTCATGGGGGTCGTATTATAAAATTTGTCCTAGCCTCCTGTCAGGCTGAAAAAGCCTGGGAGCTGCCTTGCCTGTGATTTGATGTGGGTTTATTTCCAAGGAGCAGTGCTTCTAAAGGAGGGCAGGGCAGGTTTCCTGGGTTATAGATGCTTATAATTGTAAGGTTGGTTGTTGTCATTTGGGAACATATTGCTGTTGTCACCATCAAACGTAGCCACAAAAAGAATTTTGCAAGGAATCACTTGGTGGTTTCCTATTATTTTTACTGTCAATACTTGATAAGTAGGGCCTGGAAATTATTTTTGACAGAGCTGATCCTTTCTCAACAAAGTAGTTTCTGATTTTGGTGTTGCATGAAGAGGGTAATGTCTGAGAAATCATTGAGTTGATGAGGGGATGAGTTCATTAAGGTATAGAGGAGCCTGATGCAAACAATTTGTTAGAAGGTTGCAGTACTGGTTGGGTGGGATGTCTGCATACCATAATTTTTATTATAACAGGAGCACAATGGTAATTTTTAAAAACTACAGTTTTGATGCATAGCAGAAGAAAAATACATTGTATGCCAAACATAATATTTTCTTGATGTCATTGTTTTTTTCAGCTTGCTGATTGATATGTAGATTTCAGTTTAAAAGTTGCTTGCAAAACAAATGAACCAAATGAATAAAAAGAAAGAAAAAAATAGAAGGGAGCCAAGCTTCACTTCTCCCTGTGATTTTTATGGGCCTTGGGTTCCTGCTTGATATGACACTTGTCTGTGAAGCTGATAGACATAAAAATAAATTTGGCTCTGGGAGTGATAAACAGGAAATTAAACTCTGCTCTCTGGCTCCTTTTACTGGGAATGCTGCACCTTCAGATACTGGACTCAGGCTGATGTGCTCCAGGCATACCGGGAAGCTCTGATCAACCAGGGCTGACACTCCAAATTGACATTAAAGCATCACCACTGCCCTGTATACAATCCTGAAAATCCTCTTGAAAAGGTGCCCAGACCTTGAAGAGGAGCATGAGGATCTTGTGACTCTGTGGCATGAAGTGTAGGCAGCCTGGGCTGTTCCGTTGGAGGATTGTTCTGTTGATGCCACAGCAATGCCAGGAGTCACGTTACCACAGCGATGCTGAATGTGCTCCATCCCATCCGAACAATGCACACAAGGTGCTGCCATCTTCTGCAGAAATGGACATACAGTGACTCACTGCCTTAGGGGTGTGCAAAACAGGGCTCATTGTCAATGCCTGCGAGAGCACAATAGGGGAGACCATGGAAGGAATTCCTCACACTTTTTCCTCACTCTAGTTTCACTCTGTAGAAGCAGCTCTGATGATGATGTATAATCTAACATTCCTTTTAAAAGTAGCATGTGAAAAAAGATAAACTTATGGGTATATTTGTTGGGTTTTCTCTTGAAATTTGAGGCATTACTAAATGTTCAAGTGTTGGTTAGCTGCTGTAACATTCTGTTCTTGGATGAAATGGGCACTTTTCAGGAAACAAAATGCACATTTATTTGGTTTGGAGGAACAGACTATTCCAAATTCTCCCAGAAGTTGGTCTGCTCAGCTGTTTTTGGTTGTTCTCTGCTCCTGTCAAGCTGAAACATATGTGGTTGTTACCCAATATAATTTAGCATCACCAAACCAGTCACTTTGGAAAACAAAGCTTGCAGAAGTTCTGCAGAGAAATATATGCTGCCTGTGAAGTGGTATTTGTGTGTAAAGTGATATGCACCCACTGTATAAATAATGAATAATAACTAGTAATAAATTCTTCATATCATAGCATTATTTCTTACTGTTCATGATTCCGGGTGTTTTGTGGTAATCCTGAAACAAAGCACTGAGAAGTATATGAATAATATTTACTACTGCTAAGTTGTTGCACAAACATGTCAGGAAAGAGAAGCTTTTTTGGCTGTGTAATTTGAATGTTTAGACTATATATTGTTTATATTATAATATTTTATATGATTAAAGTTATCCTTTAATTCCAAAGGAACATAAAATGTTATACAAAGCCCATGCATTCAAAACCACTGAAGTAATGCATGCAGAAACATTTGTCAGCCGACAAGTGAAACAGCCCTGAAGAGTGATGCTGGGCATAATTTGACCACGTGTTCCCCTGCAAATCCGTATTCTTTTTCAGAAGTGCCAGTCATTGCAAGAGGAGCTTACAAAGGTCTTGTACAAGACCATGCAGAAGGATCCAGTAGTTCACCAATGACAACCTCCTGGTGGCACAGGAATTGCTCAGCCCCTGTACAAGAGCCAAGCAGGCACAGCTGGAGGCCATCCTACCTGAACATGGAAATCCTGAGCAAGCTCAATGAACAAAGGAAGTGTATAGGAACAGGGAGAATCACAGAATTTTTAAGGTTAGAAGGGACCTCTGTAACTTCTCTGGTCCAGCCCCTTTGCTCAAGCAGGGTCACCTCGACCCAACTGCCAAGGACCATGTCCAGATGGCCTTGAATATCTCCAAGGAAGGTGACTCCAGTCCTCTGTTTGCCACCTGTGCCAATGCTCTGTCATCCAAAGAGCAAAACAGTGTTTCCTGATGTTCATAAAATCACGGAATCATTTAGGTTGGAAAAGATCTTTAAGATCATCAAATCCAACTGCTAAACCAGCACGGCCAACCCCACCACAAAAACATGTCCCCAAGTGCCATATCTATGTGTCTTTTAATACCTCTAGTGGTGGTGACTCAACCACTTCCCTGGGCAGCCTATTACAATGCTTGATAACCTTTACAGTGGAGAAATTTTTCCCAGTATCCAATCTAAACCTCCCCTGGTTTGAGACCATTTCCTCTTCTCCTATTGCTTGTTACGTGAGAGAAGAGGCCAACCCGCACCTCGCTACAAGCTACAAGCTCCTCCTGTTTGTTGCCCATGCTATGTGTATTAGTGTAGGTGCAGGGACCAAAACTGGAGCCAAGTCCCAAAACAACTCTAGAATCTCCATGGTAAACGCTGCAAACTCAGCTGCACATGACCAGGAACAGTCTGGTCTGATATCCAAGTGCACCTTGTTTTGAGCAGGAGTGGGCCGAGTGATTTGCGGAGGTGCCTTCGAACCAAAAGCATTCTGTAATATCCTGACATTATCCTAGAATTGAATCACCTTTCAATATACTTCCCAAGATGGGGTTTTTGTCAGTTTGCTTTAAAACAATACCCAGAATCCTCATTGGTCAGTAACTACTAGAACTTTGGATTTATTTTAGGTCTTCTGAGCCTAACTCCTATCTTGGCATAGTCATCACAGTTTTGCTTTTGAACAGCTTGTTTCCTTTATAGTTTTTGCCTCATGCTGGGATGGAGTAAGACTGAATAATTTATCTTCCTTTTCCTCAAAAGCCGAGCAATAGTTATACCCCACATGGATTTGAGACATTATTATCTTTCTAAGCTTCCATTAATTATCTTTATCATCCTTGCTTTTAAAGGTCTAGCATTTATCTTTGCAAGGTTCTTCAAGCTGGATTATAGAGGAAAATTTGAGTGTATTAATTCCATTCTTGCTTATGAAGTTTTAAACTCTATTTCATAACATTTTTTCCACTGCTCGTAATAATTCTTCTGGTAGTTTTGCTGTGACCAAAGGGTCTGATGTGTAGAATTGATGGCTTTTAGGGTCATCATGCACATGCATAATTATCTCAGATGTACTGCTTTGATTAAAACACACAGATGGATACAGATTTTGAAGATATGGATCACACATACTTTGTTAGCCACATACAAAGCTGCCATTCACCTTGTTTTCTCAGCCTGCTTAGAAATATGAACTGCTTTACAGTAAAGTTGAGCTCTGGAGCAGCGCAGGATAATGCTATTTCAAGTTTTCTTAGATGTCATCTCAGCTTCATTTGTACAACTGTTTCAAGTCTTGCAATAAATCAGTCTTCATAGAGTCATAGAACCATAGAATGGTTTGGGTTGGAAGGGACCTTAGAGATCATCTCATTCCAACCTGCCTGCCATGGGCAGGGACACCTTCCACTAGGCCAGGTCGCTCAGAGTCCCATCCAACCTGGCCTTGGACACTCGCAAGGATGGGGCATCCACAGCTTCTCTGGACAACCTGTTCCACCACCCTCACAGTAATGAATTTCTTCCTAATACCTAATCTAAGCCTACTGTCTTTCAGTCTGAAGCCATTCCCCCTTGTCCTGTCACTACATGCTCTTGTAAATAGTCTCTATCCAACTTTCTTTTGGGCTCTCTTCAGGTACTGAAAGGCTGCAATTAAGTCTCTCTGGAGCCTTCTCTTTTCCAGGCTGAACAATCCCAGTTTCTAGAGCTTTCATTTCCATCTTCATGTTAGGTAGATAATTCCCAAGTTTTCCTGTAAGCTGCCATTGTTGCCATCACTGGTTGCTTTGCAAAGGGGCAGGGCAGCCAAAGTTTCGTGTCAGTGCTTTGTAAAGACTGTAGAGTGCTCTTTGATGCAGTGCACTGAGTGGAGTGACAAAGGACCCTTCTAAAGTAACTACAAGTCAAAAGTATAGCAGGACACCTCTAAATTCACCCAGACAGAAAAATGGCTTACACTGAGAGTAGCCAGACACTGGCACAAGTGCACAGAGATGTGGCTGCCTGTCCTGTGGTTATGCAAAATTTGAGTGGACAAAACCACAAGCAATCCAGCGTTGTCTTTGCCTTCTCTGAGCAGGGGATATGCCAGCTTTCAAAAGCTCATTCCAACAAAACCAGTCTGGTTATTATCTGGTGGTGAAAGCGTGCAAAAAGCTGTGGACAGGAGTCTCCTAAAAGGTTTCCTTCAGAGAACAGGGGTGGCACCTGCCACACAAAGGTAGTTATGGAAGTTACCTTGATCTTGGCTATAAGTCTGCAAAGCCAGTCTTTCTTACCCCACCTTCTGACCTGTTGGTTAAGGGAGTGAATTTGCCCTGCAGCAAAGACCTTTCGTGTCATTCTTTTGGTATGGGTGATTCAAAACAACTCAAATCAGTTGTTGAGCAGTGTACCTTTTTGCATCCAACTCTTTGAACCAGGAGATAAAGCAAAGCTTAGGCAATGCGGCAAAGTTTGTGGGCCAATTCATTTCATTCATTTATCTTTTCACCTTTCTGTCTCACTCTTCGACATCTTTCTCTTCTGCCCCATTTTCCATCAGACACTTGATTTAAACTCTTCTGGCACTCCCCACAGCATAGCTGACTGTACCTGACTGTTGGCAACTGCCACTGATTCGTGGTAAGAAATGAAGCACACTTGGTGCTTACCACAACTATTTTGACCTTCTGTTGTTTTGGCAAATAGAACACCTCGGTGGAAATAAGGCTGTCTGGAAAATAAAGACAAAAAAGCAAAAGAGTAAGGAAGGGAATCATGACAATGTTTAGAGATTTTAAATTTGGTTGCATACTCTTAATTCTTTTTTAGTGTCTGTGTTCCAGCCAGCCCTGCTCACAGTACAACAGCGTTTGGCGAGGTCCGCCAGAGCAGATCAAGCGGTGCCAGGGCACGGGCCCAAGAGCTGGAACTTGACCATCTATACCATTAAACTGTTAGCACAGGCTCTGCCTTGTGCTCGGTCTGGACTAGCTAATGCTGTCATAAACAATTCTTGGGCATGGCTTGGGGATTAGCGAGGGCCAGCAGCCATTCCCAATTGGCAGTTTGGATATAGCCACCTTGTTTTGGAGGGTAAAAGTGTATAATCCTGTGAATGTGGCCAGGCCATATCATTTGGCCTCAGAGCCATATAATAGGTCCTGGCCCTGTTTTGTTTTCTAGTTACTGGAATGGCTTTGTGTTTGAGGCAAGTGTAATTGGTTTTACTTGACTCCACAGTTTCATACTTGACTGAGTTGTATCTGAACAATAAGGAGCACAAGTACATCTCGACTTTGTCTCTTTAGGCCAGCGTACCTGTGCACTTAGTGTGGTCTGTCCCTGTTATAAATTGTCACAGTAACTAGAATAGTTTGTGAACTCACTTTTCCATTACAAATACAAATACACAGTCTAAGGGGGTCTAGAAATATATCTTCTAGGGAGTTTTTTCAGCTGGTTTTCAAAAATCTTTGTCATTGTTTTGAACATGGGCCACCAATTGCTGGCAAATTCAGTTGCTGTATCAGAATCAATATGGTCTGCATATGTGCCTGGTGCCAGGAAATGATTTTTATATTTTCTGTTGTATCTGGAAGTAAGAAATTGTGTTAGATATTGGGCAGATGTTAGCATACATCTGGTATGAAAGACCATGTTAGTTATTAAATGTTGAAGTAGAAACACCTCTCACCTACCTGCACAATTGGTTTTTCATTTACTAACCCGTCTATTTTCTTCTTTTCTTGCCACAGCAATGAATAGAAAATAATGCTACTTTCTGCCAGTGAAGGCCCAATAAACCTGTGCTAGTTGCCAGGCCTGGGGAAATTCCAGGTTATATCCTTTTGTCCTGCCCTGTTTTCATCTTTACGCTTCCGTTTCCATCTGCCTGAGGTACAGATATGTACTCATCTTGAGTTTTTTTGAGATGAATTATGGATCCTTTTATTAATGGAAGTTGCCTGACTCTGTGAGCAGAGAGCTCCAGACGGCCTTGCTGGTGCATCCTACTAGCCCTGTAAGAAGAGAGACCTGAGATTTTGATTTACCTTCAGCATTTTAGTCATCATATGAACCAAAATTAGTGTTTCCACATGTGGCTCTCTCAGACTACACACTCCCTCTTGCAAAACCACAGCCTGGGCAAGCAAAATTAAAGTAGCATGATTAATATGTGTGTCCCCATGTGAGGTGGATTGGGCCTTAATTTTCTGCCAGTGCGACAGATTTGGAGACTTTTCAGTGCCAGATATTTTACCCAAAGTATTTCTTGAAGGATATGTCTATTGGTGCATTTATGATGGCACCTGGATAGAAATCCATGACCATATGTTATATTTGTGATAGTGCCCCTCGGAAGAGGCTATAGAAACAAAGATTAGTGCACCTCACTGTGGTGTTATGTCTTGAAGACCTCTGGGGACTAACTCTCTTCATCCCCTCAACCATAAAATCTGCCAAATCTACCATACCTTTGTAGAGGAACAGTTCACGAGTCTATTTGAGAACATCTGAAGGGTTAATAGTGGGGTGTTTTGCCAGACAGGTTCAGTCAAATGTAACACTATTAGCCCCGGGTAGTCGTTCAGTGCAGTTGGAAATAAGCTTCTGTTTCTCAGCTCTTTTCCCTTTGTGTTTCTGCTTCATTGTGTTTAGTGCCCTGGCTGTTTTCCTTTCCTTTGGAGGTGAGTATTCCTGGACAGAATGAAAGTACATAGATGCATGAAGTGTGTACCACTGCTGAAACCTTTTTACAAGAGCTACAGGGAAAGAAAGGAAGGAAGAAATGCAGTTGCAAGAAGCAAATCTAAATAAGCTCCCACTCCACCTTTTTCAATTTACTGGAGGAAATATCTTTCTTCATATCATTTGACTTTTTGATTGTTTGATCAAATTGAGCCAGTTGGAATGAGCCTTGGTGATCAGAACACAAGTTCTGAAAACCTCTGTTTAGCTGCTGGTCTCCGTGCAATTGGTTTGCTTAAATTTGCTGTAATAACCTTTTAAGAGTCGTGTACCCATTCTTCACTGAGGACCCTGCTGTGCATTGTGATTATGTTCTCTGTTGCCTCCCTGAATATTTAACATCATCAAAGTTTTGTGTTGTGGGGCTTAGTTTTGGGGGAAGTTTTTCTTTTTGTCTAGGTCAGTCCCATGTCCCCAGTCTCCTCCAAGCTTTTAATTCCAAAATATGAAGTTGTGTTGCTTTTTATCTATTACTCCCTGGATCTCAGTCCTCCTTTACTTCTTCTCCACCCTTTCCCCTTTGAAGTATCTGCTTAGTAAAGTATTGAGCAAGCATGCTGAGTAGCTCTGATAATTAGGCAATTTGAATTTGGGGATGGATGCTGGATGTTAAGTCATGGGATGGACACTGGTTGTGTTGGAAGGCAATGTACTCTGGGTAGGAAAGAGTCGAAATGCCCTTTCTATCAGTGGCACTCACCAGTGAGCCAAGGGGAGAGCGTTGAAAAGAAACACGATTGCGTGGCCCTGTCCGCCCTCTTTCCCAGGGAAAGCAGCATATGTTGACAGTGAATATAGTGAAGTGCAAACGAGTAAAATAATGAACTGAAGTGATAGTTTAATGGAATTATTAATGGGATTTGTGTTCAAATAGTGAACAAGGATTGATTTTTATTAACATAGGTTTTAAACATGTAAACTTATGCAAAAGATTATACCCCACTCGCTTTCCTTTCTCTGGAAGAGTGTTTATACAGTACACTGTTTGTGCAGGGTTCTCCAAACTTCTTTAAATATTGCCCTTTCTCTCACTTATCTCCTGGTTCTTCTCAATGTGTAGCTCTTCATCTAAATCTGCATAATACACCCAGAGATTTAACTGAACGACGAGGAAACCTTGGAAGTAAAACTGAAGTAGTAGGTGTTCGGTGGGAGTTTGGTGTTTGCTTGTTCATTCTCACCAGAATAAAAGATGGGAACATGACAGATAGCTCAAAATGCTAAAGTGCAGCTCTCCAGAAGCTGTGAGGCCTTTGCTAGAAGGGGCTCTATATGTACAAGGTGGTGGTGAAGACGTCATAATTATGAGCTGACATTTAAAGAAATGTCAGAAGCATTCAAACAACCCCCTACTCAGCTTCCACCCATGTATCTTTTTGTGTCCCCAATCCTGCCATCTGTTATCCCAAGGACTCGGGTTTTGATTACCTTTTTGTTTGCTTTTCTGATAAGTGTTTTGTTTATCCTCTATGCCTGGCATGTGCTTCCAGAGGTTTTTTGGAAGCCCCTTGCTCTCTTTGTATGTGAATTTCTCCTGAAGAACTATTTACCACCCTGATGCTGGCAAAAACTAATCCTCTGACTGTGGCTGGACTGTGAGTATTTCTGAATGCATCTGTATTTAGGAACAGACTTTGCCAATACCTGTTTGGAGTGTGTGTGCAGAAACATATGGTATTACTCAATGTTGTTACCTGTCAACTTGCTTGCTTCTCGTGTTATTTTCTTCACACGTTGTTCTCTTGTCCTTTTTCGATGTGAGCTCCTCAGGGCAAGTACCAGACCGTTCTTGGCATTTGGGAAGTTCTTTGTTTCATTTAATAGATTTTTATTACTACATGTCTTTTGAAAATCAAAGAAAAATGCTATATTGCCTTTTTGCCCTGGTACTGCAAGGTCTGTGCAAAGTTCATTGGTGACTATTAAAAAGCATTTTTTTCCAAAGCAGCTGCCATAGTTAACTGGTGTTAGTGATAATATTAAAGTGTGTGTTAGGCTGCTAATCCTGATTTAGCCTATAAAAGATGAGAACAGTCATGGTAGGTGAGACTATGCATTCATACAGCTCAATACTCTGGGTGGAGATTGACACTGCAGGTACACTGAATGCATCCTTGCCTGGAATGTACTGCCTGCAGTCTGCATCTTGGGGATTTCATTAACCACATGTTGTATCTTCCTCTCTCTGCCATGTGGTAAAACATGAAGCATATGCTTGCCTTCAAGCAGGCAAGTAGCCCCATTGAACTCAGGATGGCTGTTCTCATCCCTACTGCTTAGTAGGGATTTAATCGTTTAGATGGATTGGTAATTTCTTAGAGAGAGATATCCATGGCAGGTAGCTGTTGGTGAGCAAAACAAAAGGATCTGAAGTGTGATTGAGTCTACCTGATCCTTAAAATCTGTTTTCATAAGGGAGAATGAGTTCCTCAGGCACGTATCAGCATCTGGAGGCATGAACAAGAGGGACAGGACTCGGTCGTGTCTGTTCATCTTCTATTCCCTGGCCCAAATGACCAAGTGATTTCTTAGGTAGAGGAGGGAGAGCTCGCTAAGGAAACCTTGACTTGCTGCTTGGAAGACATAGTTTGACCCTTTCCTAAATACTGGCATTTTGACAACCAAGCTGTGTCAGGGAAGAAGAAGGTTGGATATTAGGAAACGGTTCTTCACCCAGAGGGCGGTTGGGCACTGGAACAGGCTCCCCAGGGAAGTGGTCACAGCACCAAGCCTGACAGAGTTCAAGAAGTGTTTGGACAATGCTCTCAGCGCATGGTGTGACTTTTGGGGTGTCCTGCGTGGGACTGGGAGTTGAACTCAATGATCCTTGTGGGTTCCTTCCAACTCAGGATATATGATTCTATGACCATAAATGTGCATGTAAATTATGTCTGATGATTTTGTAGAGTTAGATGGATGCAAGATTGAGGTCAGAGACACAGTGATATAGGAAGACTAATCTCTGATGGCTGTGATTTCTATTTCTGAAAAAAATTGCTGACTATGTGATTTTTTATTGTAGAATCACGTTAGTCCAGGGGTAGAAAATATTGGGTAAAATATATTGTACCCATAATTCATATTAATGGAAATTCAATAATGGCAACCTGTCATCCAAAGAGATTAGAAATGAGTCCAAATGTTGTGCTATAAAAACATTAAAAAGGCATTATGAATTACAATCTATTGCACCATGTTTTGCTCGTTATAAATAATGGAGGGAAAAACTAGTCCTTGGAAGTTTTTGGATTGTCCGTTTTGAGAGAAGCCAGCAATTACTTTGTAGAGCTGACTGTGCACCATTGATCTGACTTATGGATTTCATAAATGCAGTGGTCTGCTAATTTAATAAACTTGCTCAATCTGTTTTTAAACAGAGTACAGAACTTTGAAAAATGATTTCCTTTCAAACTAAAATTAACTCTTATGGCTTTTAAATATTAGACTCAGATATTTGCTTCCAGATTTTCATTAAAATACCTTCTGGTTTCACATTTTTCCTGGGATGGGCTAGACGCTTGCGGCTCATGTTTTATTATATTAAATACTCATATTTCACTTATGCTAATTTGGCATCCAGTTATGAATTTGAGTTCTTAGGCAAACCTTTATTTGGTTCTACATTGTCAGTAAAGCTTGCAGCTGCTTACAAAGTTTGCCACTGCCAAAAGCTTAGTTATATACATGTTCAGTAAAGTAGAACTTGCTGTATATTGAACAGAATATTGATAGGCTAGATGTGATGTCTACGTAGTTTGTATGTAAAGCTGCAAATTTTGGGGTAAAACTCACAGTGTTTATAATAAATTTGCAGCAAACTGAGTAAAGGAAGATTTCCTTCTCAATTTAATGTGTACATTCAAGCATGAGGTGTGATTTTTTCAGTCTCTATTTTAGCTGTTGTAACCACAGTAAACCGTAAACCAGATCAAGCTGCTCTTGCAATCTGCCTGCTTTTATCAATCTAAAATCTACCTGTTGGACTTCAAATATAAAGAAGTCAAATGGTGTGATGGCAAAGTATATCAACTGAGTTTCAGGATTTGGTGATAGGATATCCATTAATGTCCAGGGAATCTTGTAATCTGAATTCTTTCCCCCTCCATCTGGAGACATAACTACTGTGTTGGAGCATAGAGTGTAACTAAGGGCCAAAGTCTTCCATGTTAAATTCTGAACTTTATACAGTCTAGATCCATTCTTCCTTCCCTACACCAGTCTATGCAAAATGTATGGTTTCCTGAATTAGCATTGACAGGGTAACTGAAGGATCTTTGGTCAGGTGCCAGGTTTAATTCATTTGTTATCAAGACCAAGAAGTGAATGTGACAGTGACAGCAATAATTATCTTCTTCTGTAAAGAAATGCAATACAAGCTTACATTTTGGTTTAAGGGGGGATAAGGAAGAGTAAGGCAATTATACCTATCATACACTTTTGGCCTGGTTTTTTTATCAGTCTTGACAAGCTTAGAAAGTCTGATGGTGCATCCTGGCCAAGGAACACCTAAATTCAAATAAAATAACTTTCAACTGATACCATATTTATACTGCAGACTGATAAATTGCTTTTTCAGAAATCAACTCTGTTGAATTTTTTAATAAAGTTAATGGGCTAGGACAGACAGTAGTGGGTTGCTGTCTGCTTAGTGTATTCTAGATACAAAATGAAATTCCCTCAGTCTTATTTAATATTACAGGTTTGGGGTTTCAGAGGAAGAAAATGAAAATCAATGGCATTTGCAACAAAACACAATATTGGAGCAGCAGGATTCAGGGAAAGTAGACTGTCCTTGAGGACTCCCACTAATTATATTTTTTAACTTCCACCTCCTGCAGATACAGGACTAATATTATTTATTTTCCTTTATTCTGGCTCAGTTGGATTCCTTGAACAGCTCTTATGAACTATTTGAACAGGGACACCTTTGAAATTCCTGCCTAGGCAGAGGTCCAGTTCTTGCTGGTAGTCAGACAATTTTGGGATGTTTACATCCTGAAAAGTCTTTTGAAGAGTCTGAGAAGTGAGTGGGCACAAGCATAAGTGTTCTGAAAAATTGACCTGAGGAAGGAGCCTTCTACTTGACGTAGGGCCATGGTCACATAATTTTAGATACTAATCTATCTGGACATTTAGATACTGTTACAGACTTTGGAGCCTTACTTTGGAAAACTAAATGGAGATGCTTCAGGAGAAGTGTCTGCAAAAGTACAAGCTTGCAGCAAGTATTTTGATTTGTTCTTATAGGGGGAAATATAATGATATCAGGCCAGTGGCAAAGCATGAGTGCTCCATGCTGTGGTTTGCTACCAAAATTGAGCTTGTCAGTCCTTGAGAAGTTTAGAAGTCAGCTGAGAAGTTGACAGTGTCATCAAGACCAAGCCCTGAAGGTCTGGCCAAGAGGATTTGTCTGTCATCTGAAAGACTGAACTCGTGGACTGTGTCTTGTGGTAGGAACGAACAGACTCGGCAGTATTTCCCTGGAAAAAGCGATCTTCCTGAAGACAGGAATCCCTCTGCTGCTCATTGGGCCATTTGGCACATCTACATCCTCTCCTGATCCTGACAAAATGTCACTTCTCTCTGCTCAGTTTTCTACTGACTCATCAACCCTTTCAGTTGTATTTGTGCTCTTCCTAATGAAAAATAATAAAAAAAAAGAAAATAGAAAGAGCTGTTTCTTTTTAATGAAATTTCTTGTATGAGGACAGCAAATCTCAAATTGTTTCATTGATCTTCTTTGTTTTGTTTTATTACTTAAACATTAAAAATGAAATAGATAAGACATAAATGAACTGGCTCATCTGTTGTTTCTTTCCTGCTCTTGGAAGGCCTTATTTTTTGTGCCTGCTACACGGATTTGTCATATGTAATGCACTTTTTTCTTGCTTTTTATCCATTTCCATGTCTTTCCATCTATTTTTACCTCCAAGAGTGTTGGGTACTTGGAAGCTCTGTGTTGCATTCCTGGAAACAAGCTAAATCTAGCAGAAGAGGCATAAAGAGAAGTTTAGGGAAAGACAGAGCCTAATACTGTTTCACTTGGCAGCTTCTGTTGAATCATTGAAGCTTTGATTCACCTTGTATATCTTTCTCCATCCAAATGTTAAACGTCTATTTATAGCTGGCTTGTAGCCTCTCTTTTCATTCAGCAGAGAGGACCAGCACTCTCCAAAAGATGATTTTTTTCTCATCCTACAAAAGGTGGTTTGAAGGTCTCCTTTGGCATCCTTTTCTGTTCCCATTGAATACACAGGGACTCTGTAGATCACTTTTGGATATCTGATATTGAAACAAAGCCTGTCCTCACATTCTGTATCATTTTATCCATCTGTGTCAGCAAAAGCTGTATAAGTACTTAAAGATCTAAATGTGAAATGAATGCATGTTTTGCAAATGGTTATTGATACTGTAATTATTAATATCATTATTATCCACCTGCTGAGGGAAAAAAAAATCACATCTTACTTATGCTGAATCATTTGAGTGCCAGAAACTTTGCCCAATGTTTCACTGCATACATTTATTTCCCGTTTTTATTTTGCTTTTCCTTTTGCTGTTCTTCATTAATGCAAATTTTTCTCATTTGTGATGCTGGTAGGAAGCGCTTGGCCCATTACACATGGCTTAGTCATAAACAAGGTATTTGCTCTTTCTTATGAATAGAAAAGTGTCAGGAAATTTCATTCTGGGTTGTTGGTGACATTATCATACTGGAGTTGGCTGTTAGAAAATTATTTTCTCTGCAGAGACAGCACTCAACCTCAAGATTTTGAGGTAAATCCACACAAAGAGAGCAGTTTGCCATCTCTGATCAAATTGCTCTTTTTCAGTTTTGTGGGAAGACTATAAAGGAAAGCGATTTAGAATCTGTGGAGGCTGTGGGGAAGCTGGAAAAGGAATACAACGAACAATGGAGTTTTGAGGCTATTGAGGAGATGGGACACAGTTTTCAAACTGAGTAGGGACAAAAATTAGCAAGACCCTTGGGCTGGCTTTGAAGCACTGAGGAGGGAATTCAGCTACAACAACTACAGCTTGTGCTTCTTTCCAGAGTGTCTGTTGTCTGATGGCCCACCATGCTGAATAACACATGCAAGAGCTGCAGTTGCCTATTGTAAGTGTCAAACCTCCATGATTATGAAGGCAGGTAAACCTTTTCTGTTGCTGTTACCTGGTAGTGAAGGATCCTGAATGGTGCGGCCGTGGAATGGTGACAGAACTAAGTGGGAGATCTGAGGGGTTTGGGTTTAGCTCTTGACTGTGATCTTCACAGAGGTCTTGGACTTGCGCAAATCATCCAGGTGTTTGAAAACCTTTTGCCTTCTGATTTCAGTAGCATTTAGGTGTGGACAGATGTAGAGCTGGACTTCGGTGTTTTGTTTCAGTAACTGTAAGAGAGGGGAAAGCAGCCACATCAAAGAGGTACTTGTGAGGATAAACACATTAAAAATTATGAGATACTCTAAGGCTTCATCCATACTTGTATCCTGAACAGTCAGGGAGGGCATGGGCCCAATGTTTTAAAATTCCTAGAGCAGTGCAAAGACAAATTGTGCTAAGAAACATGAAGGTAAATTCGTTTAAATGTTACCAGGTGCTATCAATTATTAGTATATCACCATTACTAGAAAAGAATTACAACTGACTAAAGGGAAGATAAAGGGACGTGATCTAGAATACTCCATGTTCCAGGAAAAGACAAAATAAGGCAGCAAGAAACCAAGATGCTGTGGCGTGGCTTTAGAATGATTCTGTTTGCAAAAACATGATTCTAGGCTTTAGAGACATTGGGAAGAGTTTCTAAACTCTGGGACACACCGTGGCACTGTTTTTAAACATGACTTCCTCTCATAAATACTCAGGTGTCTGCCCCTTTGCCACAGGTTCACTCAGAGCAAAGGCTGCAGGGTGAGGATATGTAACTGCAGCTTGATTGCTTGGGCTGTGGGTTTGGTTTATGAGTAGAAATTCATCTTTCTGCATAAAGCTGGTCTGCTCAGCTGCTGCAGTTGAAGTTTGAATGCACCTTCTCTTCTGCTGTCCCGTGAGATGGACTTCTGGAGCCAGCAGTGCTTTAGACCTCGTGGCTCAAACCACCAGGACTTATCTCTTAAAGCCCTGGGGAAAGGGCATCAGAGCTTCCAAGATAATCACCTCCAAATTAGCTGTCAGTATAATAATATAATTAATGAGGGCCAGCAAAGAACTTGGTTGTAGAAAAGGAGAAATATTAACTAAAAGTAGAGAAAGTATTTTGATTAAAGTCTGTTCTATTAGTAAGGCTGATGCTTAAATACTCTGCCCAGTTCTAATGTTCTTGATTGAAGAAGATGAAAAAATCCTAAAGTGAGTCTTAAGGAGGACAATAAAAATTATCCAGGCCTGAAGAATAAGCCATAAAATGTGTTTCAGTCTATTCAGTTTGCTAAAGGGAGGTTGGAAGATCATTATTTAGGAGCTGACAAATGGAAAAATAGCTGAAGTGGGGAAGATGTAAACCTTGCAAACAATACTGAGTGACTGGAAAAAGCAGTGAGATGTTACTGGGAAGTCAGGTAGTCCCAAATGATGTTCTTCCAGCATTAGGTGGTGAATCTAGAAGAATTAGAACACTTGATAAAAACTGCACTTTAAAATGACCAAAGGACCACAGTCTTCCATCTGGGTACTGTAGTGTCTTCTGATATCCTCTTGAAAGGTTTTCATTTGAGTAGGTCATCGCTTGGAAGATTTATTTTGCAATAGCAATAAATATTTAGCTGATTCATTTGGAATACAGTCACTTGATTGCAGAAATTAGAGGGAAGTAAGTTATATATATCTATATATATATATATATTAATTTTCTCATGAAAGCTCTTGATTTTAAACCTCTTTCTATTCCTTCTAGAGATTGCAGTGCATGCATTAGAGCACTGTTCTTGTAATGCTAAATTATTGGATGATGTGACATGAAACTCTTTGCAGGGAAAATGACTGAAAATGAAACTCCTGTAGCTGCAGCACTGTTTGGGATCTAAAATTGTGGTTAGAAAATGATGCTTGCTGTGTTAATCCTACTTATGACTTTACCATGTTTTTTACCAAGTCTACTGCAAATATCAGGTTCTCAGTTGCTAAGGGTCCACATTTGTCTTCTTCCTTTTTTTCCACCATTTTTATTTTTATAATAGTGCTTTCTTCCCAGATTTTTTTCCTGGCTTCATAGTTCTTAAATATTTCTTTTAATCACATCACTCATTTTATTTTAATGTCAGTGAAATGGTAACTAGGATTACACTCAGTTATCTGTTAACATAATGTACAATTAACCAGATTGCACTGAGTGTTTTAGGATCATTCCACAACAAGGCACCAGAGAGACCATTCCTTGTGTCTGACAATATATAAATGCATGTAGGGCTTTCTGTAAGACGTGCATGAAAGGAGAGGGATGTGAAAACAAACTTCATAACAGATGCTAGACACTGTCACATCACTGAAGGTGATGAAGGTGACTGGCATTTGGTGATGTTGTTGAGCTGATGGTGAGCGGGGCATAGGTGTCCATACAGGATAGTATAGTCTGGGGCTCAGCTTTTGGATTTCACCTTGTTACCCCTCTGTATTTGGCCTGACATTTCTCTGGTCCAAACTTCTGAGAGCCATCTACATAGGTGTATTGTGATAGTGTTAAAAATACGGACTTGAAAGATGTGACAAATCTCATTTAGTCTCTTAACAATGAAATGTCAATGAAATGTTTACATAGTTCTAAAATACTCAGGCATCTGCCCTGTTGAGGTACATGTTGCTTATCTATTTTACCACATTTTTCATCCCGTTAGTATTAGTGACTTCTAGTGTTGCCAACTCCAGATGTTGTGACACAGTCCCCAAAATCGTAAGATTTTTACAACATAATACATTTAGGGTTGCTTTGATTTCCTTTATGACTTCTGAGGTTTTGAAGTATGGTCAGGTTGCATTTCACATTACTCCCTGTGACAATCAGAGTTAGAAAACGTTTAGCAGTTTTTAAATGAAAACTGAGGTGGCCTTTGAGAATCATTTGTAGCCACGTCACTTGCAGTCATCCATAAAAGAAGGTGCTCCCAAGTGGAGGAGGTAAGCAAAGTTCAAAGACCAAAATCCAGAGTTTTAAACCTAAAAATTCCTGCTGCCTAACCCTAGGGGTAACTACAAGCTCTGCAGATGCCTTAGTTTTTGACATTTCAGAATACTCCTGTCATCTTCAGCTATACATCTGTGTGTGCCAGACCCATCCCTAGCTTACATTTAAACTTGTCTGGGGCATAGAAACCAAGTATTCCTTTACCAGAATTCACCAAGTGGCTTTTTTCAGAGTATGCCTTACAAAGAAAAAAAGAGATCTTAAGTAAATCTGAATACAAGACTTAAGGTCAGCAGCAGTTTTCTGTTTTTTGTAAACAGCGTAGCACCAGGAGATCTTAACATTGTCAAAAATGGTGGGGAACGAGGATTTTGGATGGAGCATTCCAAGTGGCAGGTTCATCATCTCTGCTCTGGGGTCAGATGTGCACTCTCTGGAGAAGCTTTTTCCTTTGAGGCTTGGCAGTGGATATTCTGCTCATATTTACGAGGGAAAGGAAAAAACCAAGGTCTGAAGAAGAATGAAGGGATATGTCCTGTATTTTACAGAAGAAATGAAAGCCTGATCCTGCTGTTTAAAATAAAAAAAAAAAAAGAAAAGAAAAAAAAAAGGCAAAAATTAAACACATACTGCTAGGATAAGGCTTCAGACTTGCAGAGCAATTTGGGTGTTCAGATCCTATGCACAATGAGATGAAGGCAAAAGTATTGGAAACTGGGGTGTTTCTCAGTCACTGAAATTGATACAGCACAAAACTCTGTAATGTTGCAGTTAAGACAGGATTTTACTGTAATTATACACTTAATTTTAGTGGGTTAGGGTGAATTTTTTGTAAACATGATTCTGACTCTGCAAACAGAATAACACTTCTGGTCTTGCAAGAATATCCTTGTGATACTTTCCCTCTCAAGTCTGTTATTAAAAGTCAGACTGAAGCTTGCAAATCCAGGATGCATGTGTCCTTTGGAGGTGAAAAATCCAATTACAGCGGCATGCGTCGGGGAACCTACAAGCCTGGGAGGTGGGTTTATCTCGATCTGAATAACGAGGGTTTGTAAGAGAGCTGGCATCACAAGTTGCTGGGCCCTGGAGAGAAGCAATTCCCTCTAGATATAAGCCAGGCTGCTCTTGTAAAAGACAGAAAAGTTCTCGGTGCACCAGTCAAGCCCCAGACTGTTACAAGTACTGAAGCACTGTGAAAAAAATACTTTAATTTTATAAAATAACCACAGTATCAGACCACTAGCCTATGAAATAGAAGACCTACTTCAGTTGCCTCCTCAGTTTGAGGAGATTCAGACTTACACTTCTGAGTCTCCAGGGCTGTTTTATAACACACCAACGTTTCTGAGCAGCATTCAGTATTCTGAGAGCAAGGATACAAATCTGCCTCTTAGCTCCCCATCCCACGGTGGGGTTCCATAGCCAGACAACCCCAAATGAAGTGCAGGAGAATTTGAGACCCACTCCTTCCCCCAGCTTTCCTGTTGAGCTGCAGATACTTAATGAGGTTCTTGCCTTTTGGGAGTCTTCATCTGAATTTGCTGGCTTTTGTGAGACACGCATATATATGTATGTATAAAGGTATCTACAGATGGTACATGGTACATAAAGTCTGAATGCCTGACTCAGAGTTCTCTTCTTTGACCAGGAAAGCAGAAATGATCAAAAAATCCTGTGTCCCCCCATATAAGATGAAGCCACAGAAATAATCTCCAATCCCCAGTCCTGCAACATATTCAGCAGTGTAAAGCTCTGGTTTCAGAGCTTTTCTGGTTAAAGTCTGCAGCAGTGTCAATAGTGCCTAGAAGGGACTGGAAACAAGCATCAAAATATTTTTAAGTGAGGTCTGTGGTTACCAGTGCAACCCTGCTGACAGTGTTGTGGGTGTACACCAGGATGGGGAAGGATGTCATGGTGCTTGGCCAGTCCAGCATGAGCCACTGGGGATTGGATGCTGGAGGGGAGAATGGATAAGTATTAATGGTGCTACTGTGGTGCCACAGGTTAAGAATATTTTTGCCTTTTAATTTCTGCTTGCTTGGAGTGAACTTTGCTGTGAACTTTGACTTTTTGCCCCATTTCTTACATTGCTGCTATTTGGATTTTTCTTGGATTTATTTAGACATAGAGGGTTTTTTGAGGATATTTTTAATTGGATGTTAAGATCTGTTTTTTGGTCCATATTTCTGTCCACAGGAAGTAAGCCTTTGAATCTTATTGAAAGCCCTACAATGTGGTGCTTTAAAAGTTACCTTCAAGCGCAGCTGAATTATTCAGCTCTCTATCCTGTTGCTGTCACCACTTCCACAATATGAACAGATTAATCAGTATCAGGTATTTACTTTTTGATTGTAAGAAATTACCTGAGCTGTAATTTCTCATTGACTTTCTATTTCTTTTTAGGGAACATTGTTAAAGGGAAGTCCTGACTGTTTGAGTTTTTTACTGTGTCCTTACAATTCTTAATAATTCCATCTCTGTCAGTGGAGGCAAATGGCAGAGCAATGATTTTTGGCTCAGATAGAAAGGATGGGACTCATTTTCCTTAAAAATAAGTTTCTGCAGATGCTGTAGATAAAATAGGGTACTTCAGCTTCACAAGGGTGTAGATCTCCTATAGGACCTGTGCTGTATCATCCAGACTGCTGCAGATGTCTGAGTTACCTCAGGCATTTAAATCAGCACTAGACACAAAAGTGAAGGCAGCTGAACCTCTACCACTGCTAATTTAATTTGTACTAAATTGTGAAGCCTTTTGCAAAGGCAGCAGAAATGCAGCAAGTCAGCAGGTTGCTGGGATGAGTCAGGCAGCAGTGAGGTACCTGAGTGTCCCATCATCCAGCCATTGACCATGGACATGACTGTCCTTCGCAGATCGGCAACAGAGAATCCCCCCAGTGAGGAGTGGGATTTTGAGGACTTAAAGAAAAATTGGAAAGGGGACAACTTCAGTCCAAGCAAGGGGGAAGCTGCTATTAGTGAGCTTTACTGTGATGTGGAGGAAACCCTCTTACTCTTGACTGCATAATTGGGTGGGTTATTGCTTCAGAACCCATATGAAGGGACAATCCTGCACTATCAGTAGGAACTGGGTAAGCTAATGGCTGTTTTTCCTATGCAGTGCCTCTGATCAAATCAGAAAGACAATCTAGGTGGCATGAGCAAAAAAAGAATTACGTAATGGATTTCATGGAAAATTAAGGCTTTGGGTTATTGTACATCTCAGTAGTCTTGAGTAAATCTAAACCTGTAGATATTTGCTGGCATTTTTTACTTTTCTCTTTCTAAATCTTCAGCCAGATGTAGTTCCTTAGATACATTTTTTTATTTCATTTTATTGTACAGTTGAGGCAAATATTTAAGGAAAAGAAGTGAGGGGTTGGGAGAGGACCAAAAGTTGATGTTATAGCTTTTTAATTAGAAGTCTTTTAAATTACAGCAATTTTATACTCTAGTAAGTTTTCAGGGCCATTTAGATTCTAAAATACCTGCCAACTGGGAAACCAGCAGTTCTGTTGTTTTATTTTTTTCCTCCATTACATCTGCAGCAGAATGTGACTTTTATAGGCGTTTGCTTTTCCCCCAATGTTTCCTGCTGATGTGTTTGTTTGTGCCACTGCAGTGTTCAAAACGCTGATACCATCTCATTGCCGTGTGTTCAGCACTTCTAATCATCTTTCTTGGGTTTTACGTGGGGAGTTGGTTGTTCTTCTGGGTAATGCTGTTTAAGGTGATCCACGGCTGCAGGTCTGTGTGCTTACCAAGAGGAGGAGACATCAGTTAAATATTCCCATGTGCCCATTCCCACAGTTCTTCCTGTGCTTGTGCACGGTGGGTTTCTTCCCTTCTTGCCTTGTTTGCTGGTGTGCCTGGAAGAGTCATCTGGAAATGGTGACATTGCCATTGGTACAGCCCAGTGGTGTGCTAAATGAGAGGCAAGTCCTGTTAACAGATTCGCACAACCCTACACCTCATGAATATTTTAGTTTACTGGCAGAGCTCCTGTTGTGCTGTGCGGCCCATACTGTGTGTAGCAGCAGTGCTCTGGAATATAATTGGTGAACAGGGAATAAAATAGTGTTTTGTATTTGGAAATTTTCTGTTATTCTTAGAGATAAGCTTGGTAAAGTAATGTAACATTGACAGGAAAACACAGGGGAATTGGTTTCAGTCAGGTCAGATTCATAGGGCATCAAGTGGTGTCTGATATGGGGATAGGCCAACTCTACATCAAACTATTAAACACACATCTAAAATAATTCAAAAAGTCGGAAATACTGAAAGCAGATAAGACCCAGTTATTATCACCCTGCGTTTTGATGAAGAAAAGAATGTTCAAAAGCAAACAGGCAAAAGCACCCTCAACGATTTGCTGTGGGAGTTTTCTCTTTTTAAGCTTAACAAGAGTTTGTTTTCCTGAGGGTGCAGGAGCATTTGGTTCTATTCCTTAATCTTCAGAAAGTGTAGATGAGGCAATGGGAAGTAATAATCAGAGCACAGAGCCCTGATCTAAGTAGATCAGACGCTCCAAAGAGCCTCTCATTGCGCTCAGCAAATGCCTACAGTATCTGTCAGTGCTGGTTTGTATTGAAGTGCTGGCTGACGGGGCTGGGATGGGACGTCAGGGAAGGTTACAGGACGCTCGATGATATGTGTGAGGCCACCTGTTGTATATGGACAAGATAAGATCTGACATGAAAGATAGCTGGAGGTATTCCTGTTGTTTCCCTGGATTACATTCTCGTTTTTTTAATGCAGTTACATTCTTACAAAGAAATATGTACATTCTGGTTTTGTCTTAGTTTGTCTTTCCCAAGTGGCTTGCGTGTGTGTGTGTGTGTGTGTGTGTGTGTATCAGAGGAATCTCTATAGTCTTCACTTATTTTATTTATAGCTTGCTGGGTTAATGTTGCTGCTGTTGATTATTCATAAAGAGTTATTTTATCAAACTGTTTTCAGCTAGGTAAAATTGGAGAGGGAAAAACCTATATTTAATTATTAATATAGCCAGGCTGGTTTGTAGTAGATGTTGTCAATGTGTTTTCTAGTACAAGAAGAAAACCTTGCTTGAACACTTTTTACTCACTTTCTGAGCTACTTTCTCAAACTAGATGCCTTTTGTGAGTTTCTTACTTCAGGGCTATTTGTGTGAACCCTGGCTGAAGGCTGGCTGCAGGGATAGACTACTTTAACAGGATTGAAAATGCCCCCATTCAGTAAAATACAACCCTTGAAGAAGCCCCAGCTGCCTCAAGCCCCGTCAGCAGGCTTGGAGGCGGTCACCAGCATTTGGGTGAAGGTGGTAGGCACAGTGCAGAACCTTCTTCCAGGAACATGGTCAATGCTCTCCGTTCCCTTTGCACACCATGACCTGATTTTCTTTTAAGTTTTTCTGCATAGTAACACTGAAAAAAAAAACACCCCCCAAAAGAACCGTTATGCTGTGTATCTCCCTCGGACTCCTAACCCAGAGGTAAGGGTCTCTCCTGGCTGACTGATGTCCCTTCAGCCAGGGAAGAATTTTAAAGGGTCTGTATGGCTCAGATACATCTCCGGCTGACAGCTCTGTTGCACAGGGTTGTTTTAAATGCGAGTTAACTGTCAACACTGAAGCACACGGCATGAGGAGAAAACTTAAGTAGTAAACTTAAAAGTTTGGCCACGGAGTACTTTCCAGGCTTCGCCGGGTGCGCTCTGGGACATGCCGCAGCGGGAGCCCACAGGCCATGGCTGGGCAGAGCTGCCACCGACAGAGAGGAGAAGCTGAAACCAGGCACTGCCTCCCTCCCGCCTGTTCCTCTGCTGGAGCGTTTGGCTCACGTGGCCTAAAATGAATGAAAAAAATTTGGCAACTTGATTGGCAGGTCACCCCTGAGAGGCAGCCAAGATCTATAGTGGTTATCAGGTCGATCCTGGGCCTGGCATCACCCGCGCCACACAATAAACACAGATGTGGCAAAGACAAATAGCGGGCAGGAAGCAGGATTCGAGTGGGAAGTAAAAGCAGCTTTTGCATGGACGCGTGACTGGAAAATTTAGTAAACCAGGCAAATTGCTTACCAGAAGCTTAAATAGGATTCCTCTGGTATCCAACAGGATTCACGATGAGTGAGCGATTTATAAACCAGCACATCCACAAAGAGAAATAGCTTCACTGAAGCCAGCCAGCGCCTTAGCAATGCACTCAAATCACTTCAATAAATAACTCTTTTTTAAAAAAAAAAAATACTTTAACTCTCCAGATTGTTAGCAGCATATTTGTGTAGCCTTGAACTTTGCAAGTGTGTTTTAAAGCAAAATATTTAAACAGCATTTTCTGCATTTGTAAAGTCCTGACTTGAAAGTGATGCTACAGCTTGTGCAGGGCTTGATGAATCACCAATGCCCAAGGCTGCACAGAGGATCCAGGCTGGGCTTTGTTTTAGGTGTTAGTGGTTCATCAGTAGGTTCTGGGGAAATAAAAAAACTGGAACCCTGGTCAGGTCAGGTGTAAGAGCCTTCTGGTTCATCTTTTAATCCTGGAAGATAAAATAGATTTCCAACTAAGAAAAAAAAAGAAACGGCAAAAAATATTGCATGAAAGCAATAGAGGGAGGATTACTCTGAAATCAGCAGAGGAGAGCAGTTGTCACTCCAAGATAAGCAGTGGGTAAAGGCAGACTTAATTTTGAAGCTTTGTAGAGCAGTGGACAAAAGAGTTATTTGGCCTAGATCAAAGGTCTGTTCCCTACTCTAGCTTGTTAATTGTTGTACTAGATGTTGCTATTTAGGTATCAATTTTGTGACTTTAAGAATTTTTCCAAAGATAATGAAAGTGTCCCCAGTGAGCCTTGCCAGACCAATTCCACTCGGTATTAATGTATTCATGTGTATGGAAATCTCCATGGTGAGGAGAATCAGGTCTAGCATCCTGTGACTGAAGGACCTTTGCCTTCTGTAGCTGGAGTGGAAAGTCAGAAGGCACCAAGAGCAGGGAGAGGGGTTTCCTCTCTGTTTATGGGTATGGCTGAACTGTAGCCACTGCCAAGTTCTTGAGCATTTGTGACCTTCTCAGATGGGTTTTGTAGCCCTGTGTGAGCTGGGTTGTAGAAAGCATCCTTTGTTATTGCACATCCGTTGTTTTCTGTGCAATGCTCTGCAACACACAGGGCACTGAATCTGCATTTGGTCTGAGACAGCTGATCCCTTCCTCCCTCTCCATCAGCCTGATTTGTAATGGCCATGCTGCTGCCAGAACCAAGTTAGCTGATTTAAAGGCACTATAACCATGGTGGAACCATGTCTTCAGCAGATCATTTGACATTAAATATCTGAGAGGCAATTCCTAGCACCAGCCCTGACTGAAGTGTGGGGATGAGTCAGCTATTGGGCACATATTCATATTTAGTTGTAGCTTTTGGAAAGAAGATGCATTTTTCTGCCTGCCTTGTTTGTTATAAACAATGCACATGTTATCCTTGTGAAGCAGAAGTAATACATCTGCCAAACAAACTGTTGAGAGACTGAAGCTTGACAAATGCAGATAAATTCAGAAATTAAGCCTCGATTTTCAACAGTGAGGGCAATTGACCAAGAGGTCAACATACCGAGAGATTTTTGCACTAAATCTTCATCACTGTTGATTTTTATATGAAGATTAGATGCTTCTTTACAAGATACGCTATAGATCAAACAATAATCAATTCAGGGAAGTTCTGTGGCTTCTATTATGCAAGAGGTCAGGTTGGGTAATTTGAAAAGGTCCCTTCTGGCCTTCTCTATGAAAAAAATAACATTCAAAAATCACAGTTTATATGAAATACAATTCTCCTCTTGTCTGATGCTAAATGAATTGAAAAAGCATGTTTGAAGAAATCTAGCAGATTGTTCAGAACACTATTAAGAAATTGCAGCTGTGCTGGAGACTGGGACACACTGTATTTTGGGATTAAGCCAATAAAATTTGTTTCTAGTAGGATAAATATGTATTCATAACCCACGTGGTTATAATTTATCTCACTATCTATGTTTTTGAGAACATAGTTTTAGAGTAGAGATTCAAAGTCCTGTGTCACTTAGTTCATGTGTGAATTGCTCTTTCATCTCCTGTACAGATCACACTGACGTGTCCACTGCAGATTACTGTGTTGGGAGCATATGCTGTATAGTACTGTGGGGTTTGTTTACTTTGTTTGGTTTACTTTGCAGTCATCCCTGTTGGTGATGACAAGGTCAAAGAAATTTACCGTGCACTTGGAGAATGGTGTGGGGTAAATAGCGATGCTTTTTACTTCCCTGGAGAGGGGCAGGATTCCCTTCTGCAGCTTCCTGGCCACAGCACATTGCCTTCACCTGACAAGCTGAACTGTTGACTGCCATCTTCGTTCAAAAACTTGGCACAATCTTTCAAGTTTTCAGAAACAAGGCTCTGAAACAGCTTAGGCAGAGGTCAAGACCTTGTATTAAAAATCCCTTTTGCTGGGAAAGTGAAATAGGAGACACAGAGAAGATACGTTGGACCATCCTTGTGATGGTTGGTTGGTGCTGCTGAGGGTGTGCACCACAACTTGAGTCGTAGCCACGACCGCTGTACACTTCCTAAGGGCACTGAGCCGACTGCTCTCCAGCAGGGAATATTTTATGTTGCTTCAAGTAGCTCAAAGTGTGTAGTGACTGCCAAGGTGCCTGCTCTGGTCCTTTCTGGCATGTGCCCTGAAGGTAAGTGAAGAGTGAAGAACAACAGATCTGGCAAAAGTCCCTGTGATTTTATTGTCATGCTGGAAAGCAATGGCTGCTCCAGCAAAATACTGTATGGAACAGAACAGGATATATGATACAGCCCCAGCATCTCTTAATTACCATTTTTAATATCTGTTCCAGAGTTTAGGCTGTTGATGCAATAATCTTAAGTTGTTCTTTTACATTCTTCCCCCTGTAAAACTCTGTAGTCACCTAATAGGTTAGGCAATATAACTTTTTTATTATTTATTTATTTATATTATTTGTTTTCATTTCAGTTGTCTTTTGGTTCTTGTGCTCCCTCAAACACATATTTTCTAGAGACAGTTTTGTAGATGCTGAAGAAGAGAATACAGAAACCCCACCTCAAATCTGAGAGTAATGTAGGCTAAGGCTCATGATTTGAGTCAAATTTCTTGGAGATGAAAGACCTAACACTGGCATAATAACAGGTATGTGTAACATTAAGGACTGTTACCACCAGTTAAGTAAAGATATTGTTATTATTTCTCTCATCCATGAGCCCAGACTGATAATACCTCTTGTGTTGGTTTTGCAGGACTTACTGCTATACAGCATCCAAGCTTTCTTTCTCTCTTCAAAAAAATTCCAAAATTAATTATTTTTATTCTTGATTTCAATGGTTCATCATGCAGTGTATAAGTGACAAGATGGGGTCCAAGCAGCTCTTATCTGTGTATCACATCAGGCAAGTCACAGCACCTTGTGCATCTCTTTCTCTGCCATCCTCTCCCTGTCTCTTCATTTTTCTGTAATTTTTTTGAGCTAGAGACTCTCTCCTGAGGCAGGTACTTTTTCATATGTATTCCTGGTGTGTCTAGCCCCAGCTGGGATTGTAAGATGCTGCTGTAGTACAAACAAACAAATAATAATAACTAGAGATAAGAAGAAAAAAGTATCTAGCTTGAAATATGGATCCCAAGGTGCTTGACAGAGAGAAAACTAAGGAAGTCTTAGACAGAGGTCATTGAGGGAAAATAAATAAGTATGCTCAGCTGCCAGATTTACAGGCTCCTGAGAAAGCTGCAATTAATAAAACACATTAATTGAGAAGTGTGAAGAAAATCTTAAATCTTAATGCATGGAAAATATGTATGTATATCCCAAGAATAAACATTACATTGAGAAAAGGAAAAGTTTATATTGCATAGCATAACCAAGCTCAGAATGAGTCTTGTAACTAAGTAAAACTTATGATGCTCTGACATGAGGCACAGAACACATTATCAGTACATAATGTATTAGTCCTTATGCAGTACTTCAGTGTTTCTAATGGAGTCACCAACTTAAAACCTTTTAGAAGCTCAATATGGGATGGCTGCTTGTGATTTCTTTTTTATCAATGCGGCTAAAAAGCCTTGAAAGTAGCTGCTGTAGTTCTTGAGGCTGTAACTTATTTCCACATGGACATTTAACTTTTTCAGAACCTCCTGTTAGCTGTGGAGTTTTTTTCATTTCCATCAAACACAGATTTCTTGTTGCAGGTGAACATTTAAATTGCAGCTTTCCCTACATTTCCTATAGAAGAAAGAGGAGGGAATCGGTACAACTTAACCTCTGCATTTTCCTTTAAGTCAGTCACAATTTCTTTACTTTGTCATCACTGAAAAAAGATATTTTATGCGGATCACAGTTCTGTTTATCATCAGGTTGATTGATCCCTGTATATTCTTTATATGTTTTCTGCTGGTGCCTTCCAATGGTTCAGGATTGGGACTTAAAACTTCTTTAATTAAGTAGATTTATTATATTTTTCATTTATTTCCTCAGCTACATGAATTAAGCTTTTGGAGTGATTTTCATAGATTTTGTTCTTTAATCCTGAAAGCAGCTTTGTTCTCTCTTGTACCTTAACTTCAGTTAAAATATTTGTTGGGAGGAGAAAGAGGAAGGTTTCCGACTGAAAACAAGGCTAGGACTTTGCAGACTGAAGAAAATATGATGATTAATCAGAAGGTCTTGTCTTGATATTGTAATGTTTTATGATATAGCTGCTCTCACTAGAAGAAGAGATAGAGAGAATCTGCTAGGTCACAGAGATAACATGTCCATCAGTGTTACCACTAACTCACTTCATTAGTGTCCATATCTTACCTTCTTCTGTCCCAAAATTAGGATCTTGAAAAATGTGGCTTCTAGATGATTTGAGTATCAGCCTTAACTCTGAATTTCTGCTTGCATTTTAAATGCAGCCCGTGACATTAATCTGGGTATGCTTTTTGTGATGGACTAGTTTTTTTAGCTTTTATTTTGCGACTGACATTGGTGCCTCAGCCCTCTGCCTCTCGGTCGCTCTGCTGTTTGACTCTTCCCTAACATTGCCATGGTGTTTGAAAGAGTGAATTCTGCTATTACTCCAGGGCACTTTCAAAGTCCTTCTTGTGGTCAAGTTCAATTCCATTTATTTTTGACATGTGTTTCCTACTTGAGAGACCGCATTGCATTGCTTTATATTTCTGTCAAACTTTGTTTCACAAAAACTTTATGATTCTTATTCATTGTCCCACTTTCTGCATTGCAGCCCTTAGTTTTTATTTTTTTTTAATACATGGCATCAATCACAGACTAGGGTAGAGGATTAGGATGAAACATCTATACCCCATTGTTACCAGGGTGGTGAATTAATTGCTTCATGTTTATTTTTTATGCTTTTGTCTGTGACTCCTATCATATTGTGGTGTAAATTTCACAGTATGCTTTGAGAGACTCAGGTGCATCCCATCTAACTTCAGACACTTAAATGAGACACCAAAGTTAGGATGATCCCCATATAATCAGGGGAGGGTGCCTGGTGAAGATCTGACCCATCTCATGACTGATCAGAGAGGGAGTTTTGGGAACCAACATGTCTGAAATACCTTATTCAAATGCTTAGGAAATGAATCCAAGCCAAAGCTTCCCAGTTTCCAGTACTGGAGTACCTGAAATTGCTGTGTTTCTAGATCATTTACCCGTGTGTTTGCAGTCTTTTCACATAAATGTCCCACAGCTTAACTTCACATAAATTCTGTCACAGACTTCAGTGAATTAATCAAATGTGCCTTTGAGAATGGTGGACACTCTGCATTGTGTAAGAGTTTGTCCTCGATGGGAGGAGGATTGGAAGCAGTGACATCCTCATGCTACCAGAGAACATGGCAGGTGGTGAGCAGAGGAAGAGATGGGGAAGCCAGCAAGAGAAAAGGAAGTCAGTAGATTTCTGGGAATTATTTATTTTGCAAGGAAAAAAATTAAAAGATTTTGAATATTATTCCATATACCATCTTTTGTCCGAGTGATCTGATTCAGAAGTTGCTAAAGTAGAAAGAGTGCCAGAAGTGAGATATGATTATAGTTAGGAAAAAAGGAGGAGTTGAAGGGCTGTCATTGAGTGCTCAGTTAGGCAGTTACACTTGGGTATAGTCATCCAATGACTAAGGCTGGACTGAGAAAATATGAGTTCTTTTCCTCAAACCAGCTCTGTAACCTTGAAAAATCTACCTGACTTCTGGCATTGACACCTCCTCCCGGGAACCATCCATCTCACCCATTTAGGACATAGGGGCACTGGAGTTGTGCCCAGCACAGCCGAGCTCCCATTTGGACCCCGAGCCATGTTGAGAGCAATAATACTTTAATACACTGCCAGCCCAGGCTGGAGGAAATCGGGAACCGCTGTGTGAAAACTCGGAGTGAAATAACTGCTGTTCTCCCAGCAAACCACCTGGGAGATGTGTTTTGTTTTGCTTTGATAGCTTCTGACACTGTGTCTTATATTGCGACTTGTCAAATTATGTCAAAATTGTGATATGCTGCCGTGTTACAAACCATATTTATTGCTAATTTCACACTAAAATGTTATTTCATATCACTCCGTAATCTGGTGCCATATTTACTGATTTCTGTATTCCATCTGGAACTTATCAGCCTGTCCATGATGTCTGCCAGTAGCCCGAAAGTTCCTTTCTTGATCTTCTCTAATACCCAGGGATAACTTCCATCTGGTCCTAGAGATTTGTTGCTTTTAAATTCCTCTAGATTATTTTCCTTCTGTCTCACTGGTGCTGAAATCAGCTCGGATTGTGGATGTGACATGGGCATTTTCCCTCTTTTTTTGAAAGGCATTTAGAATATACTAATTTATTTTTAGCTTTCTGGATATCCTGCAGTTTTCTTCAATTTTCTCTCCCGTTTCTTCCCATGATTCCAGTTCTTCCCATGATTGAAATTCTTTTGTAATTCTCCATTAGGAATTAGTAAAACAGCAAAAGCAAGAAATTAATGTCCCTAGCCCATGGGGCTTTTCACAAAGTTAGATGAAATTAAAGCAAAATAATGAGTAGAGACACAACTGAGTTTTTACATTCTTTGATTTTCCTTTCATAATTTATGTAGTAAATAATTTTTTCTTTCTCTCTTTTTCTTTTTTTCTTTTCTTTTTTTGAGATATGCGACTTGTTATCATTTGAGTGAATTTACATACCAAATGGATTTTCATGTTGTTTTGCTGCTTAGGGTCATGACATGTATTTATTATTTTTGAAACACAAGTAGTTTTAATTATTTTGGTGCTACTCATGTAATTCTGGATAGCTACTAGCAACTGAACTTTTACGGTTTTGTTCGTGTTATTAATAAAGTATTGTTTTTAAATTTATGAAGATTTACTGCAGCTCTTTCATGTAAATTAAAACAATCATTTACAGCAGAAATGAAGCTTTTGGTCGTACTCCAGGAGAGTCCATTTTGCATTTATTCCAGGTCATATGTTTGTTCTCCACTTTAACCACCCTCTTCTGTCAGAGCAAAGTTACCCACATTGGTGTGTCAGGAGGTTGGGTCACAAAAATGTTTCCATTGCCTAAACATCAATTATCTTGATATCTTCCACTTGTAATTGAAGTTGCCAGCAGACTTTACATCGCTTACCGTAAACTTTTCTGCCTTTTGATCTAATATTCAGTCCTTTTGTGTCTCCACAACCCCAGGTGACAGCATGGGGCTCTGCATCTCTAAAAATATGCATTTTAGCAGGATGTATCAGCTCCTTTGCTTGCACCAAGGGGTGCAAGATACCTTGCACCTTTAATCAGTGGGATTTAGCACTGAAAATAGCAGGAGTGCTTGAGGGGGTGAGTTACTCCTTGTCATGAGTGAGTGTGGATGAACTAACGTCTAAACTGAATTTTCTCTTGGAAACTGTTTTCTCTGTTGATCTAAGACTCCAGTTAATGTCCTCTCTGCAAGGAAGGTAGTGTGAGACATTAGGAGCTTCTCTGTTGTTGAGGTCCCCATGACTGGACCCCTCTGCTCTGTACATTTGTGGTCCAGAGGGAGGTGTGATTGGCTAAATGTCAATAATTATCGCTACTAGTAATAATTAAAAGTTGCAATTCGTACTGTTTATCAGCCACATTTCTGTTTATCTTTCTGGGAACTCACTGACTGAAGGACAGCAATTTGATCACAGGTTGAAATAGGGCTTTTGATTATGAAAAAAGGAAGGAAAAGGATTTTAAAGTGGAAGATCAGAAGACTGTTGCATTGCCATTTCTTCTTTGTAGACACCTTATGTCTCTTTATTAAAAATTCTCCAGTAGAGATTATACCTTAAGCAGAGTATAAATTAACTTGTATTAGATAGAAGTATCTTATTTCAAAAAATCGTCAGTTAATGCCACCTCAGAATAACTCACTGTTTTTAATTAGTCTTAAGGATGACAATGGAATTTCACTTTGTTTTTTCCATTTGGGTCAATATTTTTCTAATCAACTTTGTTTTAATCCAGATAAAATTTCATTGGCAATTTTCTTTTTTTAAACAACTTATAAACATTAAAGGTAAGCTAACTTAGGGAGACTGAAGGAAGCTTTTCAAGGGAAGCAACAAAATCAGCCTTTGAGGCAGTCAGTACACTAATACTAATGATCTTATTTTTTCAGAAGGTCCTGCCCTTCCTCTCTCTCTGAGAAGTAATAGTCTGTGCAACCTGGGATTTGACAGAGAATAACAAAAGCTGTTACTCTGTTAAATTGCAAAGATATTTCAGTATGCCATTATAAAAGCAGTGAAAAAGAAATTAAAAGTAGATGGTTTATTGGAGCTTATAAAGCTGTTAAAAAGGAGGGGGAAATAGGAAGCAAAGAAAACCCAAATGAAGCAGAAGTACTTTGGTAAGTACCTTCTCACCAGTGATGTTGAAGCCTAGGTGTTGTTAAGGAGGTGCAGAAGTGCAGGATTTGCTATTTCCTGGTAGTGCCATTGGGTCTTTTGAATAGGGATTGCGAGAGTAGGTCAGCAGCAGGGTTGGGATTGCTTTTGTTGTTACAGTGAAAAGCTTTCCATCTTTTCTTTGATCAGTTAATTTTCAGAACCCGCTTCTTAGTTCTGTCAGGGGTAACTCCAATCAAACCACACTCCTATTCCCTAGCATTTTTGAGTATGCATTTCTTAAAGTGAGATTTCTAAATTTTCCAAATTTCAGCTCAACTATTTACTCAATATATTAATATCCTTTTTCCTTACTGCTCTTTGCAGAACTAACTCTTGTCTTAAGTTTCCCAGTTAACACAATATTTTATGCTCAGAGGATGCCTCATATTAGAAATTGTCTATAGCATCAAATAAAAACAGCAAAAAACATCTTAGTATTTGTATAAATGTAATCAGGCAGTTAATATGGAAAATCTGCATTCAAATAAAAGTTTTTGTAAATATGCATCTAAGGAAGAACTTGTATAATCCTTAGCACTGCAAACACTGTAGTAGTTGATATCCCTGAGAAGTACAGTTTTACACCTATAAATGGTTTTCTAATAGATCTAGAAACACAAAGTGCTTATGTATGGATATTTTAGGGGTTTTTTTTTGTTTGGGTTGGGGTTTTTTTTGAGGTTTAAATTGGAGCATTATTTTTCCTTGCTGAAAGAAAAGACGCAGAAAGACCTGACAGTTTATAATTCCAGTATTTTATCCTGTGCACCATTCCTCTTCTTAATAATTCAGTGTAAAGAAGATCCTAAAGTTCTTTTTCATCACCAGGCACTTTCCAAAGGTACAGCCATCTTACAAAGTTCTTGTGATAATCTCCACCAAACTGCTATGCTGTACATGAGGGCTGTGTGGTTCTTTTCTGATAAGATGCCCTTGTTGGTTTATTTGCTTATTGTCAACATGATTTCTGGATTCCCTGCCTGCTATGTAGTGTGATTTGTAATTAAGGATGCCTCATATGAAGTAATCTACAGAAAGCACCATGGTAACCAAGAGACATACAAGTATTTTAAGGTCAGGTGTAAAAAAATACGTAAGTGTTAATTCCAAAATTGCATTTGGGATCCTCTATAATCTCCTGCTATAGTAAGAAACCTGGCTTTATGGCTAGGGAGGAAGTGTGATCTTTGGCACTTTTTGTCTGTCTCAGGTTGGTGGAAAGAGATCCCCATAGTTTAAACATCTTAAGTGGCTCCACAAACCCAATCTGGGTGAGCCCAACACTGCATGAGGAGGTGCTAATGCAGTGTTAATTCCCTAGGAATATAAGAATAATTAAAAATAATATCATCACCAAATACATTTGCTCATACACCACACATTCCATTAGCTGCAGGATGGAGGAGTCTGATGAAAGTTCACTCCAGATTTTTCCTTTTTCTATGCATATTTAGATTTTTGCTTGCAGAAGGAGCAGCACTTAAACACCTTTCTGTCCTTACACCCTCTACTGTGTTTTACTTTGGAAAAATGCAGTGTGCACATAAATATTTGAAACAAAAATGCCCCTCAAGCTTTAAATTTCTGCTAGACTCTCAGTGATAAGCATGGCTCTGCTGGAATTTGCTTGCCCTTTTTGCAGAAGCACTTGCATAGGTAAGATAGCATCTAGTGAACCTCTGGGAAGGGTATATGCTTGTTTGGCTTCCTCTTATATAATGCAAAGCAAACAAGAAGATAGAGAAGATATCCTGTGTTTGCAGGAGCAGTATTGGGCACGTGGTGTTTACTGCAGATGCACAGAGAAGTTTTTTGCTTTGCATATTTATTTAGCATTAATGCACCTTCACTTCAGCTCTACCTGAAAAGTTAAAGGTCATTGTGTATGGATTTAGTGCTGCTGGAGTGGGATTTGAATACGCATTTGTAGTCCTCATCCGTCTGAGAGTCTTCCCAGAACCTCCAGACCTCTTTGCATGTATGGAGTTCAAAGTTGGAGGTAACTCTAAAGGATATTTCTGTTTCATCACCAAGGCTGGATTTGCTGGCAGTAGCTGGGAGGTTATACCCCCCTAGCAATATACGTCAGGTCATCTTCTCTGTTCTAGATGCACTGCAAGGTGCATTTCTTTTGCTTGCATTTTCTAGTGTAAACAAATATAGCAAGAAATATAATCACAAGAAATCCAAGCCTGAGAAAAAAAATTCGGCAAACCAAACAAACTCCGCAAACCTCCTACATTCACAGTAAAAGAAGAACACATCAGTGTACAGTGTACCAGTGAACACACATTTTTTACTTGAGTTATGCAACCTGCATGTACCAAATATGAGCCATTGCTGAATGCTCTGCTGGGAGCTGCACAGGTAGGGACGGTATAATAAAACTGGTGAATGTTTGGGATGGTTTAGGATGGGTTCAAAACTCTTTAAGGATTTATATGTACATTGTTGTTTTCATTATGGTTTGTTCAGACTGAGACAAAACCCAGCCCTTACCTGTAGAAGTGTAGTCCCAACCCAGCTGGAATTACTGACTTGGTAGAAGTCAAAAGTTTTATCCCACATCTTAGGTAAGCACAGAGACTCCTGGAAGTCTGAGTTACTGTGGCAGAGTGGGAAGAATGTCTCTGCTCCTTGACTATATAAAACACTCTTGTTCATAGTCTTATTAGAGGTACATTTATGGAAAAATTGTGATCTTTAGAAGGGTTCCTGAAGACTATTTGTCACAGTAACAACACTATCATCCACTGTAGTGAATGAAAATTGAGATTATGTTGGGCAAAACTCAGTAATTCAGCAGATCACTTAGTTCTTTGAATGGGAACATTTTCCTTCCAACTTTAGGCTGCGAAGAATTCTTTTGCATGAATTTTTTAAGCTACAGCGAAATGACTTCAAACAATGGCAGAAATGTTCTTCTTTATGCCATTAGATTTGGATGATTCCCTTTTCAGGAAATGCAGAAAGTAAGTCAGCTGCTATTGTCTGCTTCACCTGTCTTATTTTCTTTCTTGTTTGTTATTGTTCTTAGCCAGATAATCCTACTGCTTGATCAGTGTCCTCATATATGCTTTGTTTTATTGCACCTACTTAGAATACATAAAATATCTCGGTGGCACTTGAAGAATAAATCTGGAGTTAATTTGATTACAGTGGTTTTTAGATGTAGCAATTAAATGCAATCATTTTTAAATAGTATCATTTTATAAACATTGTATGAACATAATGTAAGCTGCAGATAACTCCTGCAAATTTATAGTAAACAACTTTACTGTTTATTTTGACAAACCTTCTGGAAGCTTAAAATATTAATTTAAATTTTACAAAATTTGTTGTTCACAGCAATAAGAAAAGAAAGCCCTTTATATGTTTTAAAGAGTGCACATTTAGGACAACAGCCTGAGTGTTTTCAGGAATTTTTTGAGTAACTACTTTAGATTTCTTAAGCAGGGTATAAAATTTCAATTTTGGGATGGCTCTAGTGTGTTTACCACTTCGAAATTTCTTCAGTGTACGTTGCCTGGTAAAGGAATGAAAAATTATTCAACACCAACCATAAACAGCCATCTCAGCGAGAGACATGCAAAATTAAATGTGCTCTCCAGAGTGTCTTTGCTACCCTTGTTGAAATTCAATAGTGAGATCTGTCCCCTGAGCAGATGGAAAAAGTCATCAGAACAACGTGGAGCTGGGAGAACTTGAGGAAAATGAGAAAGTAGCTCCTGAATTAGGGAAGGTGTATTTTAATCATTTGGCTTATTTTTTTTTCACTTTGGACTGATTCTGTGAACCATCATTCTCCAAAGGGAAAGGCAATAGTCCATTCCCTTCAGTAACATGAAGATCCCTTGTTAGTGATGCTCTTCTTCACTGTTTTTCAAGTTGTGGGCACACGTATAAATAAAAAATGAAGAGCTCTCTAAGTTAAAAAGCTTGCAAATATAGAGACAGCAGGTAAGCAAACCTTTTTATGAAGGATTGTTTTAAATAAATGAGGAAATAGCAGAGCCTCCTAATTCAGTGCTTCACTGGCGCTCTGTTGAGGCTGGTTTAGCTCCCTTGGGAATTTAAAGTCACTTTTTAACCTGCCTCACTTCTAAAAACAAACAAGTTAGCTGAAGTCTCAAATGTACATATGTGGCTCAAGCTCATTTTAGTTCTCCAGAGGGGCACACTAAGAGAAAACACATGATATGTTACTGCAGCTTGGTTATTACTTGTTATTTTACAGTAAGTCAATTGCTCATGGTTGTCTGTGTATAACCTTAGTCCTGTGTAGAAGAATTTATTGTAATTCCAAAAAATTTTGTTAGATTCTCATTTCAGTTCAGCCTTTGTAGATCTGGTTATGGTGCTGTTTTGCTTATGTTGTGTGTCAGTCCAAAGGTCTTCCCCTTTCAATTTTACTTGCATACCTGTGCTATCAGTTGGGTAGGAAACCACAGGATTGACATCAAAAAGTAGAACTGGAACAACACATACTGGTTAATGTAGATCAAGGATAACGCAAGTTGTTTTTCAGGTATAAAAATCATTGTTACTGGAAGTTGAGTGCCATAAAATCTACGTTACATAGAATGTAAGATTTTTTAACCAAAATCTTAATGCACAATTTAAAAAAAAATGTTATAACAGCCTCCATCTGTCAAAGACAAGCGTGCTTTCATATCACTGACTCCCTGCTCATTCTCAAGCAGGCAAGTAAACAGATGTCCCTCAGAATGATGGGCAGTAGTTGCAGTCTTCTAGCAAGAGACTGTTTTTACTTCTGAGATGTCTAATTTTATTTTTTTTTCCCTAAGTTTAAAGTAGTAGCAGTGGAACCTAGAAAACAAGAAAACTGTATCGACCAACTTTATCAAGTGAAGTAATAATAGTATATGTTTCCTATAACCTTTATATCAGAGGGTTTTTGAAGGTAAGCATCTCTGTATTTGGATTGCTTTTTTATCCCCTCAGATCCACAATGGCTTCATCCTCTTGGTGCCTTGGCTGCAAACATAGTCTGTAAAGGCACAAGCCAAAAGGAATCTTGGGGTTCTGTTTGCTTTCCATCATATAAACAAGCCTAAATTTGGACTTCGGCAGATCACCTTCGCAGTATAAATGAAAAAACAGATTTCTTCCCCTTCTGGTTTTCTTGCAATGGGTCATTGAAAGAAAGCCTGAAGGGAGATTCTGGAATGCATTTTTCTTCCTCCTGTCTTATTTTGTACATTTGAACTACTTCAGCGATTTCTCTCCTTTTGCTGGACAACTCCTCAGAGAAATTAAAGAATTATTTATTTATGATTATTAGTTTCCTTTCAGCATTTTAAAAAATGTCTTCAATGTTTGAAACACCCCAGCAGGCATCGCAAGAAAAATCTGTAGCAAAGGAAACAACAATATAGCAAAAATAGTGACAAATTCCATCCAAAGAGGAGAAGGGAGGAGAGTTGTTCAGCAACAATAACTAACAAAGTCTCTCCATGGTTGAGATGCCTCTGGAAACTGCCTGACAAATTGATGGGGTTTGGGATGTGCCCTGAAGATGGAAAGGTCTGAGCTGTTTCCATCACAGCTGAGAAGGAGAGTGGTTAGCTCCTACGCCTATATGGAGGGCATTTATTTTTATAAACTCCTCATTAGCAATAAAAATTAGTGTTAATCATGTTTATTAAACATTTCTCATTGAAAGTTTCTTGCAGTCAGGGAATGTGCTCCCATTTCAGGCAAGTTTCTACTGGGAAGCTTTTCCTCTTGGAAACCAGTTACAGAAATGCTGTTCCATCCCACAAGTTCATTCATTCTGGGCTATTTGAGTATTTACAAGAGAATGCCAGCTCCCCCAGCTCAGCTTTCCTGCAGCAGGTCATTGGTGGAGACACATCCCAAGGGACCATCTCTTTGAGCTGTATGAAAAATAAAGCTGGTTGTTGCCAGCCTCCTAAATTCACTTCATCTTGTCTCCCAGTTTAATCTCATAGCATTTTCCCTTGCATGTGAAAGAAGTGAGGTTATACCTAATCATGAGAGGGGCTTGCCTTCTGGGCACTTTCTACAGTTGGTGCCTCTTGATCTGTTTGGCTGGTGGCAGCTGATTTTAGCTGCCTGATTGTAATGGGAATTGAAGTGTAAACTCGGGGCAACAAAGGACAGGGGATGCTGGTGAAGCTAAAATAGTTTCATCATAGTCTATCCCACAGTCTTAGACAAAAGACAAGACAAGATTAGATTTTGGTCATTGAAGCAGAGGCTGAATTGCAGCTTCCAAGAGACCTTGGTCTCACCGAAGATCAGAGGTGTTAACAGAGCCCCTGAGGACCCTGGATTTCTTCACCTTTTAGCAGCCACTGACGACAGGATATAAGGGACAAGAAATCTGTAATTGATATTCCCTTCGAACATCCAGATGTGTGTCCATCACATGTAACCAGAAACCAGTGCTACTCTAAATCATGTCCTTCATTTCATCAGTTTTTTCTCTTCCCAAGATCCAGCATCCTTGTAAGGAGTGCAGCTCTGTTTGGCAGTTGTAGGGGACACAGAGAGGAACCACTTGGTCTAGTGTCAAAGGCAAACATCCATTTCATTATGGGCATTTAGTTTCCTACAGACAGTCTGAACTGTCAGAGGAGCAGGATTCTCTCATGGCAGAAGCAGAAGCTCCCACTACAGCTCCTAGCCTTCAGGGGTCATCTCAGAGATCCTCACTGTTTCTGATCTTTCCATTGTTAAAGCAGAAGAAAATAATTTCTCAAATCTTTCTGTTCTATTTCCTTTGAATATCCCCTTCAGATATTGCAGAATAATCTTATCTTTTTGGAGATAAGGTTGTTCCATTGAGAAGGCTGTGGGTGATGGCTTCCCTGTGCTCCTTTAAGGTCTTGATCTTGGTTTTTTGAAGTTAAATTGCCAGAAAGGACCTTCCCTAGAGAGCACATGCTGGATTTTTTTTCCCTTATACTTCCAAAAAGGTCTGCATATTCTTTTGAAACCTGTGGGGTTTGTGGTCACAGAACATCAGTTACCCTAATTAAAAGAACATTTTTGTAATGTCTTTTTATTTTAAACTATGCAAAAATTCTGTGGTGAGATGAGCTAACAGGAAAAAACTTGAGGAACAATCCTAAATATGCCTATTGCACCAGCCTGTAGCCACATTACATCCCAGCTAGATTTCCTGCGGCATGTAAGAGTATTAAACCATCTAAGGGGAGCTGTTGCCTTGGTCATGGACCTGCATTTATTTATATAGAAACTGGTCTTAAAGTGTTTTAAAGGAAAAGATTTTTTTTCCCTCCATAAGATGCAGACCTGAAAAGGATCTTTCTGCTCCTTGAATCTAAACCCTTGACAGTGCATGGAATCATGTTATTTGAAGTGATTCCTAACAACCAGGTGGAGTTTCAGTCCCCATTACTGTCTAAGGAAGCTCTTTCAGAATTCCATTTTTCTGCTGTTATGTTCACTGACAGGTCATGGCCATTTGCTATCAAGCAAACCTCATTTTGCATTTACCCCCTGTATTAGCAGAGAGCAATTATACATCCTCATGCTGTTACCGCTGTCCTGTCAGCTTCCTGGCCATGTGCTCCCTATGAGATCCACACCTTTCATAGTGCCACATTGAACCATGAACTTATCTCTGACAGAGAACCCAGTTTGTACCTTTTAAATCGAGATTATACCTGTTACAGAACACTGCTATTTAGACCTGGTGAGCTCACCAGGAGGATATTAAAGAGATTATCTAATCTGTTTGTTTCTCTTCCTCCTGTTGACATCCTGTCAGTTTTGTTGTTAGTTGGAGTTATAAAAAATGGACCTGAAAGGAGCCCACAGCGTGTGAGCTACAACATGTCAAGAAGAAGGTAACAAAACTACTCGGAGTATCATGTGTAGAGATTTCTCTGAATAAGACAGAAGAAAAATCTGCTTGTGCTGCTTTGAATGTGCTCTTTTTTGGATTACTGCACAGCTAAAAGGCAAAGAAGTGTAACTCTTTCTTAGGACTGTAACTGAGACCAGCTCTGTCACAAAAACAGAAACAAGGAAGATGCATTTTTGAGATCATCGAGATCTTTTTCTCTTCCTATTCCTACTCCTTTCAGTGCAGCAACCAAGCAGTCTTGCGGCATGTCTGGTGCCAAGGTCCAGAACAGAGTGGGAGAGGATGCCCAGCGGGGGATCTATCACAAGGCCAAAGGGGGTGTGTGTGTGCACACTCCTGGTATCCCCTTGAGTACAAATACAGTCCTATTTGTTTTTCTGTAGCTCAATCAGTCCTTGAAACGACCACTGTAGGTTCAGCATTTAAAGTGGATCCAAACCCATGGCAATTAAGCCCAAGTCAGCACAAGGTGGAAGGCCTTTGAACACATAGCCAATACCATGGCAAGCATGAGAGGCTGATATCCCTGATCCATAGATTTGGGGAATTTCTGTTCCCATTTCTGATGAGGCTCAAAAGTTTTAGTCTGACCTAGTTTAATAAGATTTGAACCAGTTGAGCTTTTTCTTGTTCTTTGTAGAGTATTACGCCATTTAATAGAAGCCGGTCAAGAGAATTCGATTAAACAGTCCTGCTCTTCCCTTTCAGTTAAGATACAGGATCACAGGGCCATCCTGCTGCTGTTGGTCTGGGTAGGACTTGACATAATACTGCCTTGATCCTCAGCTGATAGGGCATTAGGTGCTACCAGAAGAAAATGCAGTACATGGGGAGCGGGTCTATGTCTATATTCAGACAAATAGTCTTAGGAACATAAGACCTGACAGCAATCTCTTTGATTCCATCTGTTTCTGTTCTCCACCCAAACATGCATACTTCTACCGAAGAAATAGAACCTTAAATTACTTGTATGGTCTGCAGTCGAGCTACCAACAGAACATACATATATATATACTGCATGAGCCAAGCCCTACTGTTCCTAGGCAGCTCAACTTCTTGCCATCTTTTCAATTACGGAGTTTTGCTCTAGTGTGAAATGAGTAAAAAATCGTGAGTTTTGGCTCGAGACTGCTTCAGCAGTTATGTGTCATGCTTTATTTTACTGCACAACAGTTTGCCAGATATACCATATTGGAGACACGTTGATCTTTGTTGTTTCCAAGACTGACACTTCCTTTTCCAGTCCTACCTTTTAAAGTATTTCAGTTGGACAACACCAAGCTTTTGAAAAATGCTGATATTTCACCCCTTTTTGATACGGTATTTTAATTCAAGGGCTTAGTCAAGACTTAAATCTTACTGATCCAACCATGCCTGTTCAGGCTGCAATTTTTATTTTATTAGTAAACATAGTGATGTTTGGATGAAGCCGTATTACAAACACAGATACACCCTTGGCTAATTTAGTGATGGAGAGGCATGCCAAAACCTGTTTTGCCTCCCATCAGCTCTATTTCTGTGTTGTTTCTAATTTGTGTGTTAACATTCTGGCTTGAGATAAATGAAGCAGTTGCTGTTGGTTACCTCTGTGCATTGTTCATGTAATCTGCCCTTTGGAACATCATAGAACTGTAGAATCATAGAATGGTTTGGGTTGGAAGGGACCTTAAAGATCATCTAATTCCAACACCCCTGCCATGGGCAGGGACACCTTCCACTAGACCAGGTTGCTCAAAGCCCCATCCAACCTGGTCTTGAACACTTCCACTTCTTGAACACCCACAATGTAGAGTTATTCATCACATACGGTCTTATAGTAACCCCTCACCTATCTTCATCAATTATCTTAAAAATGTGTTAAAAAACAAACAACAGAGACAACTCTTGAAGAAACTAATATGTGGAATTTTCATGCCTGTATGCCTTTTTCCTGTAAAATGAAATAAGGACAGCCTAACTTAATTTTTTTCCATTGAGAAGAATTCCCTTTATAGCCATTCTTTCTTTCTAACATAGACCATTGCATTTATTTATGATTGTTTTGTTTGTGAGTGGGTGAAATCAATAAATGCCATCAGTTTGTGTGTCCACTGGGATGTGCACATGAAGCTCTGTCTGCTTCTGTGTAGCTCTTGTTAAAATACAAAACTGTATTTATTTTCAGTGTGAACACAGCCAGGGAGAGAAGTTAATCCCAGCATCTTGAATGCAGCATTACCTAAAGGCTGATGATATAGAAATAATTGAAAGTAAGTACTGCAAAGTTGTTGAGATAAATTTTGACATAAAAATGTAGGTTGGTTCATAAAAAGTTGCAGTGACAATAGGTTATAGTGACAGCTTTTCAACAACTGTATAAGCCTCCAGATGGAAGGGAATTTGGCTTAATGAATTATAGGCAGTCTGTGTAACACAAGCTCCTTTTATAGGAGCAGCTGAGAATAAAGAATAAACTTATTCATATTGGCATGTGTTAAATAACATCATTGTTAAAAACATGAAGTTGAAAAGAGACTGAGAAATGAAGGAATTAAAAAAAAAAAATCCACTGTTAATATCTCAAGACCTTTGAGCTCCTGAGCAGGGCACTGACTGCTTTGTTTCAGAATTATCTGATAATGAAAGTTGTCACTGGCCAACTGAGGAGACTCACAGCCTTCTGGTGATGAGGTGACCCTGCTGCAGGACCTTCTTCTTTGTCCATTTGCTCTGGGTCTGGAGTAGCCTGAGCTGGTTGGAGTTGTTACTTACACCTGGGGACAGATAGTTAAAGCTCCTGAGAGCGCTTAATTCCCAACCTGTGGCACAGACAGGCTGCGTGACCTTGGCAAATTACTTAATATCTGCTTTCCCATCCAGAAAATGATGATGATACTTACCTGCCTCCCAGGAGAAGCATTTGGGCTTCATTAAGGATTAGGACATGCTTTTAGTTTAGTTAGTTGTGTTGAAATGTGCTTGGTAAGCAAAAGTTATTATTAAATAATTAATGAGGAGAAATGCTGTCAAAGTAATCTAAAGGACTGAGCCAGTGCTAAGAGCGGTATCCGAATAAAATCACATGCGCCGTGATGTCAGAACAGGGGAGCGAGACTGAAAACTAAGAATAAGCAGCAGATGTCAGTGACTCATTAAAATAACAAAATTGTATTTCTAATTTTGTCAACGTACCATGGCACTTTCGATAGGACGGATTAACCGCTGATGAGCTTGTAGGATTTTTGACACATGTGGCGGTGAGTTAAGGACACGGCTATAGCCTTCTGCCTGCCTCACTGGATCTGTCTGTGGCTGGCTTACGAGGCAGGATTCAAATCCACAGACTGAGGATTTAGAAATGCAGGAAATTTCAGTGAAAGTACTGATCGTGGATGTGTAAAACAGTAAGTTATCTGGGTAGGGAGTGCTCTATTTTGTTAGGGAGTATTTTTCTAGCAGGTCGGTGACTTTAGACATTTTCAGGAGGCCTGTTTTGCATCCTCCAACTCAATCCAGCAGCCACGTAATGGATGGATGCATTTACTGTGGATGTGGTACCAATATTAAGTATTAGGTACTTTCTTGCAGCAGTAATCATAAAGATGTGCAATTATTTATCCCACTCCCTGTTTCATGAGCACAGGCATCTTAATTGTACTGGCAAAGCAGATGTGTATGTTTTGTCAGCATGACTGGGTGTTTTTGATAATCCGTCTCCTCAAACTCTGCAAGGGCTCATTTTTTCTCAGCATATTTTATACTTAGCAGCACCTGGATCGTTACCCATGCACCTCATGAAACCTTTTCCTTACTCATTTTCCTAATTAACAACCCGTCCCTGCCTCGTGTGGATAATAACACTTTCATCCGTGGATAATAACACTTTCATCCTTGCACAGGTGAAAAGAGCCTCTGAACATCAGTCATATTATTTTTTTTTCCCTTTGCATCTCTCAAATGACCTGACAAATTATTTTGGAGACTTGTTTTTGCTATGGAACCCTGACCTTTGCCGAGATGCGCTGCAGGGCGATGGAGGTCCCGATGATCCCTGTTGGGGAGCCAAGGTGCTGCTGCCAGGGAGTCAGGGAGAAGAAGGAGCCGAGTGGCTCCGTGGCGTCGCTGTCAGCCTTCACCTCGCCCTGGGCACAACAGCACTTTGTCCAGCACTGAGTGACGAGCAGTTCTATATTAAGAAAAACATGAAAACGCAGCTTGTTAGAAGCCACGGGGTTGATTGAAAGCGTAATAAATGGCAGCCTACCAACAAAGATTGTTGCTCTGGGTAGATAATCTGATTAGTAAATATTTATTTCATTACAAAGTCTCTTTTATGGTTTGATCTGCGTTCAGTCAACAATTCTAAGTGACCTCTTCAGCATTTTAAATGGGATCTGGAGGTTCTGCCATTTGAACCAGGGATACCATAAACAAATAGGAGTTTCAGTGCAATTGGAGGTAGTGGTATGAAATGCAATAGTATTTATATAGAGAATAAGTGGCATCTGCTGTTTGATTACTTTGAACTCCTAACTTGTTTAATCTTAAACTTTGAGAAGATACAGAAGTGTTGCACTCATCTGGGGACAACTGAAAAACATTAACTCTTCAACTGCTGCTCTGTGGGCATCCATTTCACTGGTGCAGCTCACTAACATGTCACATAACCTAATGACCATCAAATTGTGCTGTACCTGGGTTTTTCAAGCACTGTAGCAAATGCTTTTTGCCCAAACATGCCTGGTGTAATCCATTCTCAAGAAGAAAGGGAAAACATACACATTTTCGTCCGCTTTGCTGGAGAATTATATGTACCAAAGCAAAGCAAACAAATGCGAATATCTTACTAGTTGTATTGTACGTATATGTTGCACAGTCATTGTCCTTAGAACTCTTCTATGTGATGTTCAATGTCTGCAGATATAATAAAAGCATTTTTACTTCGTCCAGTGTATCAGACAAAGGAATGCAGATTTAAAGGAGAAGAGTGCAGTACTTTCGAGATTGTGGTTTTAGCTTTAAGTTCAGAAAATGCTTAAGAGAACCTTATGAAATGTAATAAAGTTCTCTTTCCCCAAGCTCACACTCTCAGTCTGAAATTGTATTGAGGGAATTTGAGTTTCAATAGTGTCCTTACGGAGCAGCTATGCTTATTACTTGGATATTAGAGATGCCCTATTGATGTGCAAGCGTTTGAATTCCAAAGGGAAATAAAGTCTGTATTTTCAGCTTATTATTGTACGATATTGTAGACACTCTGCAGTAAGCGTCTGAAAAAAACTGTTCTTTTCCCTTCTAACTTTCACCACCTAACATGCTGTCTTGGCTTTCTACCTCTGCTGCGAAAGAAAACATCAGCTTAAATTTACAATTCCCTAGTAAGAGGTTTCGTACATTACAACACTATTATAGCTAATGTTGTTTATGTACTTAATTCTTTGTGCTAACAGTGGTGGCCACAGTTTGAAGTTGTCATGCCACCTAGGTGCTTGAGGAAAGGACTAAAATTACCCAAGAGCAGGCTGAGAACCAGGCAGCATGTCCTCTCCTTTGTCTACTCCAGTGCTGGCTTTTAACATCCTGCTAAGTTTGCCCTGTAAATACAGGTGCACACCAGCGAGCACAGCTGTGGGATGGCTCACTCAAAGAAGCAGAAGCAAAACCATGCAGCAGGCATATGAAGAAGGCTGTGTATGCCCCATCCTTGGAAGTGTTCAAGGCCAGGTTGAATGGGGCTTTGATCAACATAGTCTAGTGGAAGATGTCCCTGCCCATGGCAGAGGGCTTAGAAAAAGATGATCTTAAAGGTCCGTTCCAACCCAAACCTTTCTGTGATGATATCTGTGATTTCTATGTACTCAGAAGGAGCTGCTCTTGGTAAAAATTCCTTGTCACACCCGTCACCATCTCATTTTCATTTGCACATGCTCCTGTGGCTTCCTGGGAATAAATACACTTGATTTACAGCCTGATTTGTGAACCTTGTTCCCAATCATCCTTTTTCCCACCCCATGCACTAGAAATGGAAAAAGGAAATCTCTTGGCTTTCTCTACTTTCCGCATGAAATGGAGCATGGAGGGGATGCTCCAGGGAAGGAGCAGCCCCAAGTTAACCTCCAGGAGAGTGGGGAAGGCCTTGAGCTGGGCACTGTGCTCCCATGTGTAGCCAGGGCAATGTGTCCCACCTTTTGTAATGGATAGAGTCATTTATGAATGACACATGAAAGAATTTTGAGGTCTGTGTCAGGGCAGAATCAGAAAGTGCTTGAGGGTGTCAGTTTGGCTGAGCTTCTTGGGCATGTTTTCCACAGCCCAAAATAAGCCCCAAAATGAGAGGGAGTGGAAGACTTTAACTGGGCCTCAGAAAAACTTTCTCTGCTTCCAGTTGTACAGCCATTAAATGAGGAACAATCAATGCATTGCATATTTTGGAGGAGCTCTTCTTCTCTGTTTTGTTTCTTTCTGACCCCAGCAAGTACAGAAATCACTGCTTCTATAAAAACTGAGGGCGGGATTTGCCCATCTGAAATCAGGGAACTTTGGCATTGACTTCAGTAAATGGTGGTTGGAGCTGAGCACCCATGTGAGTTTTGGTTCATGATTCCTATGAGCAGCTTTGACACTTTGGTACATAACTGGTCTACTTTGCATTTCATTATGTCTATTCAAGCTATATTTTAATGCTAGATTTGAAAGGGCTTAGCCCCTGAGGTCATTTAGGAGTGGAGGAGAAAAGTCACTCTTGAGTTGTAGTGCATTTTAGGTCTTCCTGATGTAGCAAGATGCAAGACATATAATAATTTATTGCCATGTTAAATATTGATTTATTATTTTCCATGGCACATTTATTCAAAGCTTCATGCCATCAGGTTTCTACCATCACTCAATGTGTGTGTGCACGTGTTCACATGTCAATACTCATTAATATCAGATGTCCTGTCCATTCCCTGAATTGACACTGAAGTGGACCATGCGTTTGAAAGTATGTATTGGCATTTAGGAATTGCCTGTATCATTCAAAAGTTTTTCTCTCGAGGAAGGGAAGAGCCCAGCCAAATAAACACAAAGTCCTTCTGTGATGTGCAGGCTTTGCTGCTGAAATACAGAAAGGGATTTTTTTAACCTCAAGGACAGTTCCTTGCAAAGCCTGTAGTACACAACTCACTGAGCTGGGTTGATGGCTGGAGGTCATTTTGTGAGGTTTTCCACCCCTGGTTTCATGGATTACTTAAAAAAAGCAAGGAAGCAGCTCTTCAGATTGAATCTCCGTACCCATGGCTACAATGTTCAGAGTTCTGGAGATGATGAGTCAAACTGGGGGAGCCCAGCACACCATTTAGGCAGAGCAGAATTGCTGACTGAGATAACTCAATAGCATCTCCCATGCCACCATAGCCCGATGACCTAATTGTTTGTGATGCATTTCTCCCGCAAAATGCCTTTGTATGCATTCTGGCTAATAAAAATACTGGACAAATTCAAATGGAGGATAAAATTTCCATTTCCAAGGCAGTTCATTGCTGAGAGAAGAATTTCCCATGCTCTTTTCCTGTGCTTTAGTTCCAGTTTTATGGAGTTAGAGGTCAGGCTGTTAATAGTGCATCCTGTGAATAGTGGGTCCTCAGTGGATGGTGGTGGATGGCAGGGGGCTGCCCTCACTTCCCTGCGCGTCAGGACCTGGCAATCCAACTAGTTCTGGGATTTACTTTGCAGAAGGTTGGCAAAGAGTTTGCTGGAAAGAAGTAATTATACAAATAACTTCTTTCAGAAGGAAGTGGGTGGTCTGACTTGGACGCTGTGGAATTGACAGGCAGTTTGTGGCAGTTGTCAGCTCATTGCTCCGCTGGCCTCTGCCACCTTGGGCAGACAACTTGACCTCACACAGCATTTCCTTCCACTGCGAGTACCTGATAGCTCCAAAATGGAAAGGGTTTTGCTGTCTCTGTAACACAAACCGGATGCTTACATCAGGAATCACATCTCAATCTGCCTGTAACATAGCCCAGCCCGAAGACATGGGATGCCTTTGCTCTCACATTCCTCACATGAAGATTGAAGAAGCCAAACTCAGGCTTAAGAGAGAGGCTGTCACACTGTAGAGTTTTGCAACCCCTAACTCCTCCTGATCACTGTCAAACTGCCTCATAATGGAAATATCCACTGTGGGCCAGGTGGTGATGGAGGGCTCTTAAGCCATCCTCCACATAAACCTTGTTTAAAAATAGATGATGTTAATGAGATCCTGCTCTCCAGAGTGTTTCTTAACTGTACTGGGGCTATTGGTGGGATATGTGTTCCTGTGTGACACCCTGTCTGTAACAGTCACAGCTTCATGAATAGCAAAGCCTACCAGCCCATTGCCGTGAAGGTCTTGAAATGGTGTCACCCATCACACACTTGGCTCATGGGTGACATCAAATCTGAATCGAGCTCCACGGTCATCATCGACCACCACTTCAGTCATGTCACACTGACTTCTCCAATGTCTCTTTCAATTCTGCCCTCTGTTCATAGTTTCTTCCCTAACTTTCCTCTGTTAACAATGTCATACTCATATTTTTCATTTTTTCCCAAAATCTTGTCTGCTACCTGCCCATTTTGTGTCCTGTTTACTGTTGAAACTCCTTTGTATTATGTATTCAGTAAGAAATGCCTCTCTCTACGAAACGTCTTCTGCCTGCAAACACCCCATTTCCCTTAAGACTTCCAGCAATGATCTCTGAAAATATCCACACCACTTCACAGAGAGCTTGTCTCTGGTGTATTCAGATGTCAAACTGTTTGTGTCTCGGCTTGGAGCAGACACTGTCTCATTTGTTTGCAAAGCCCTACTGTGCACATGGGACACTTCTCAATAAATAATAGCAGCAGATTCATCTGCTGCATCCTATAGTAAAATTGGAGAAGAACCCCAAACTTTTCACAGTTGAGGACTGTCTCTCCTCGCTTTATTCCCTGCATTTTAAATTATGTTTTCACTGTGCTTCCATTAAGCTTTTGCGATTGCATTTTTCAGTGTGTGAGAGCTCCCCTTGCACAAAATTGGACTGAAAATCAACTACAGATTCCCTATGGGGAATATTCCTGAGGAGGGTGGAATTTCTTCTAATGGAGAAGACACTATAGTCTCTAATGCCACTTCCTTTTTCTAAGCCTGGGGACTGGGTGAGATGGAGAGTGAGGTGAGCGGAAAGAAGGCTGATGCACTTGTGAGCAGAACTCACCATTGGATGTGGGGGATCTTACACCATCCCCACAAGGAAAGGAAGGACTCTGATGCAGAGCTGGGCCAAGCAGGGCTAAATGAAGTAAGCACCATGTAGCTGTTTCCCTCCATGTTCACCTCTGACATGTCCAGATTCCTTGCAGTAGTAGGGTATTGAGCAGCGAGGTGGCACACTGGTCATATGTGGTTTGCTTCTACCTCCCCTCCCATCTGGATCCTTGCTGTCCCTTTTCTGCTGGTCGAGTTGCACAAAGCATCCTATGTTTTTGCCCAGTGAGGGTTAAATAAAGAGAAATGGTGTATTTTTGGTATCTGTTGCAATGAAATCAGGGGTATTCTGGAAATTAGCAAAGCAGAAGAGCCTAACTGCAGGGGAACCAGACAGCTCAGCTCTGCCTGTCCTTGAGTCTGCTGGTTTTTTAGTATGAAAGTGTCAGTATTTGCAGGGAAGGTGTGTTTGGAAAAGAACGGGGGTGAGTTTGAAAAGAGGGATGTCGTAAACCTACAGTAGCAGCACTGTGTTGCTAGAGATGTCCACATGCCTATTTCACCATCCTGCTTTTCTACCTATCATCCCTGCTTTTCTTGAACAACTAGGATATTTAGGTACATGAAAAATTTCTCTCTCCAAGGGACATTGCCTGTTTAAAACAGCAACTAATCTGTGAGGTGACCAGCGAACACCACCACCAGAGTGCTCTGGATTTGTTTGTGCTCATGACTGTGTCTGTGCATCACTGCTGCTTCTCTGCTCAAGAGCCACCAGAGTATTGTAATACTGAGGAGTCCTGCTCTTGCCCAGAAGCTGATTGCAAAACAAACCCTTGCTGTCCTGACCTGCAGTTCATACGGTGGATGGCTTTAAAATTAGGGCTTAGCAAATAATTGATCCATCTGGTAGACTGCCAAATTGAAAAATATCATCACCAATGTCAGCTAAATGCTCCTAGATGACTAAACAGCCCTGGGTTTGTTTCTTCTGATCAACATGACAGCAGCAGAATGAAGAGAAAAAAGAAAGTACAAGGAGAATGAAGTTTTAATGTCAAACAAAGGAGTCTGTTGCACTCAAGATGAAGCATTAGTCCTTTGAAGAAAAGTGTAGGAGAGAAAGGCACACTTTGAGGAGAGGGAGAAGTTTACGGCTCCCCTTTCGCCTGGTAGCTGAGAGATTCAAGTCTGTGCCCAGGGTGGCACTGACCAGGGCTGAGATCCTTTTCCTGCCTGGCACAGCCTGGATTTATCTCCCTGTAAGCATCCAGTCTCATGCACCCACTCTGCTCTTCCTCCTGTCCCTGCCACGGGTCTGGGAGCTCAGACAGCATGGGGCACGCCATAGCATTACTCACACCTTTATATTCTCTCTCCTGATAAATAGTTAAAATGTTTCCGTCCAACAGACTCCACAACGTGAACTGCAGCCACACAGGAGTTCGGACTTTCTCCTGGAAAGCGGAGGGCTTGATTTGCATCCACCTCGGAGCTGGGTTGCAGCAAGACTTAAACCCATTTTCCACCTCTCAAGAGGACTGTATTGAAGTTGTTTTTCTTTAATATGTCCCATTTCACATTGACTCTGCTGTGCACCAAACACATAAAACATGCTGTACATATACGTGTCATCATAGAGCATTAAGTTGAAATTACTACAAGTCTGCTCTTGTAGTAGATGTTCTTGCAACTCCCCAGAACAGAGCCAGTAGGGCATTAAGAAAGAAAGAACATTAAAACAGGTAGGAATAGCCCACCTGGCTTGATTTTATGCTGAATTTTTGGAGAAGAAAGCAGCAAGAAACTGAGAAGCATGGTCAGGGACAGGGCCCTGGCATCAGAGTCCTTGGAGTGAGAAGACCTGACCTCTATCAGAATAAACTGGGGGGCTCCAAAGGATGGGTGACCGAGATCCTTGGCAGTATGTGACATTAGAGAAGGCCAGCAAGGTATCTTGGGCATAAATTGTAGTTGGCACTTTAATAATCTTGAAGCCCTTGCTTTGGCAGACTGATAGATTTTTTTCAGAATCAGGAGGACATTTGAAAAATATTTTCTGGACTGGATTTTAATTTAGGGACCGGTCAACTGTGGCACTGTCCTTTCTCTTAAAGTAAGGTCACCATGACATGCCTCTCCCAGGGATTTAAATCTCTGAGACAGAGTGTAATTCATAATGTTGTAAATATCTTCAGGTTTGCCAATTCTTGTGATTTGATTGCAAGTTTTGCAATGGTGTGTGATTTGGAAAGGGGAAGAGAGAATGACGGTGGTTGTTGTGGCTTTTTTTCATTTGGCTTGAAAACCTGGGCTGTGAAACTATGAAGCTATGAGGAGATGTGTTTGGGTGGTGTTTTTTTTCCCTTGGCTAATACCAAAGATCTATTAAAAGTTTCCTGAATGTATCCTTTTTCTGAAGTACTTAGTAGAAGCAGTTGCATATGCTAAGAAATACATTTCCATGGCTCAGGTTTGGTACCAGGGAGCCCAGTGGGCCCATCACATCTGGCTGTGTCACAGGTCTGGAAGAGAGAAGGCTCCAGGGAGACCCTATAGCACCTTCCAGTACCTAAAGGGCTCTACAGGAAAGCTGGAGAGGGACTTTTTACAAGGACATGTAGTGATAGAACAAGGGAGAATGGCCTTAAGCTGAAAGAGAGTAGGTTTAGATTGAATACTGGAAAGAAATTCTTTACTGTGATGGTGGTAAAGCACTGGCACAGGTTTATCAGAGAATCTGTGGCTGCCCCATCCCTGGAAGTGTTCATGGCCAGGTTGACTGGGGCTTTGAGCAACCTGGTCTAGTGGAAAGTGTCCCTGCCCATGGCAGGGGGGTTGGAACTAGATGATCTACAAGGTTCCTTCCAATCTGAACCATTCTGTGATTCTATGGTTGTGTTCGGTTTGCATGCACCATGGTGGTTTACTTGAGATTACACTTTTTCTTTAAGCTTTAGGTTTCTATAGAAGTGTGTTAATTTTCTTTCTCACCTAGACATTAACCTTTAACAAGGAACAGGGTCGGGGGGGGTTGAAATCCAGATAGCTAATCTTTGCTGTTCTTTGTTAGACAAGACTTTGAGGTCCTCAAGGAGATCTAGTGAGCAAGAGTGAAGCATCATCTCCGTTGCACTTGCTCTCCTTGATCTCTTTTGTCCCTGCCTGAAATGAGATTAAAAACTAAACTCATGAACATTCCTTCTTTGCTGCCTGCATATAGTATTTTTAAATTTCACTGTGTAATAATTTCTTTCTTCAAATCCCGTCAACTGCTATTTGGTCTTTTATACAGGAAGACTGTCACTATCGTGACAGAGCCATCATCCTACAAAGCCATTTTTAAACAGTTTTTCTGTGAACAGAACAAGAGATGTTAATGCTGATAACTTCTATTTTATATCAGATTTTATGTATAGATCATGGGGAACACTTTATTTTCATGTTTCTGCAAAATCAAATAATTTCCCATTTAAGGTGCCATATAGACATACCTCAAAGGCTCATGAAAGCTGTAGAGCTCTAACAGGCATGTAGCAGAGGAATGGGCAGTTTTATTTTGGACAGGTTTAGAATGTGTTCAGTTTCACAACTTGAAATACTATAAATATTCACAGGCGATTTTCAAATAACATCAGATCTAATAGATGCTATTTAAAGTTGCTAAACATTAGGCATAGTGTTATTCAACTGATCTTCTGAAAAGTATGTTCTTCTTCTCTTGTAATTAATCTCATTAAAAAGTCTTTAGCTGGTATGGAGAAATAATGGATCTTTAATGTTTTGTTTGATATTGAAAGCAAGTTTAATAGTGAGACATTAAAAAGTAGTTTTAATGTGTCACTCAGCATGCATGGTGATCACTCGCTATCAGTGGTGCCTAATGGAAAGGTGATCAAAACCACATCTTGGGCCAAAAAGCTGCATGAGAAATGTGCTGAGGGAGGACAGGATGGGAAACTTGGCACCTGGGAACCAACATCCTCCTGCTCTGAACAAAAGGGCTCCAGGGAAAGCAGCTCACCTTGTCTGTCAGTAGTTGGTAGTTCAAGTCACAGATCCCAAGCTACCAGTGTGTGGTCCTATTTTATGAAATATATATACATATATTCCCAACTTTTCTTGTTTTACAGTATTTTTCATAGTTCACAAAAATTCTAAAAGTCTGACATCTGAACTCTGCCTGTTTAAAAGTAGACCTCAAAGTTTATCTGCAGGCCAAGTAAGATTGGCCACTAAACATCTCTAAAATACCTTGTAATCGCTTGAAACAGCTCAGCTGGATCTTGTTCAGACAGATGGCTCTTACTCTTATGTGGATCTTGTTCAAAGAGTTTTTCTGTCTGTTTTGGAAATGACAAATATCCAGCATTGGAAGAAGACTGTGAGTCAGCCAGCTCCCTAAAGAGGTGGTGTTAGCAAATAAAAAGCTTTCAGGTTAGCAAAAAAAAAATGTTGAGAAAAGCAAATATGTAGTGTAGTAAGAAACTTTTCACTGAAAGTAATTTAAAGATACTTCATTGGGGTTTATTGTCAAAGTAAAAAAAACAATTAATTCTGCTTGCATGTAGCAGGGTGTCAGGCATCCTCTGAGAGGTGAGAAGGAAATGGTGAAGATACGGTGGGAATTGAATGTGGTTTGTGATAAGGTCACATGTAATGTCTTTTGAAGTAAACCAAGGAAGAGTGGTCAAGTTGGGAGGGCATCCCATGACAAGCCCAAGACGTGGGCTGGCTCATGCCAAGGCTGTCCCCTGCTTGCCTCATGGGCATTCACAGTGCTGGCATGTGTGGATGGGGATGCATGGGGAGGAGAGGAAGGGTTGGAGAAAATGGAGGCGGCTTTCTGTTCATTGCCTGGTTTATGGAGAAGTGGAAGTAGGAAGCAAAAAACTCACCCAATTGCACAAATATAAAAGGGGAGCTCACTGGCTGGGAAGCAATACTGAAAGAGAAGCTTTAAATCAGCTGATAGGAAAGAAGTTCTGGTGACAAGCAACGGCTAAGCACTGGATTGGGCTCCTTGGCAGGGTTTTAAATTGTCTTCTTAGGAGACCTTTAAAAACTGATAGTGATAATACAAGGAGGAGTGGCTGTGAGCTGTAGGAGGACAGGCTTAGATTAGATATAAGGAGAAGAAGCTCTTAACTGCAAGGGCAATGAGGCACTGGCACAGGTTGCCCAGAAAGGTTGTGGACTCCCCATCCCTGTGGATGTTCAAAGCTGGGTTGGACAGGGCTTTGAGCAACCAGGTCCAGTGGAAGGTGTCCCTGCCCATGGCAGGGGGGTTGGAACTAGATGATCTATAAGGTTCCTTCCAACCCAAACCATTCTATGATTCTATGATAATGAGATATGTACATCAGGGGCAGGCTGTGTTTATGGGTGCCACCTCTGAGGTGTCATGTTGACCTCCTTCCAGCTTTCTACTTATTCCATTTGCAGATAATACCTTGCAGGCTGGGCTCGTATCTTACCAAATCAGTTTCAGTCTGCAATGGGAGAGCACTGACACGCTGTGAGCTCAGCCCTGCACCTCCATTCCTGCTGAATTCATCTTCCTGTAATTGCTAACATATTCCTTGCCAAATACTATCTGAATACAGAATAAAGAAATACACCTGACAATTATGATGATGGGATTTTTGTGCTTGTAGAACCTCTCTGACAACATCTGATTTTTCTAACATTTAGATTTCCTTAGAAAAAGCATTACGGGCTTTTATTTGCAGTATAAGTAGCTGAGAGTTCAGGTGGAAGAGCCTTTGTATCATCCCTGCTCATTGCTAAAAAGACATGGGGAAATTGTCAAGAAAACAACCTGCTTAATATTAAGAAATGAGACTGAAAGTGCAAGTTTTCTTAGCTGTGTTATATGCTGGTTTTGGCAAGTCACGTAACTCTCTTCACTTTACATAGCCTCTCTGAAGTCTTGCGAAGTTTTGGAATAATTGAGGGAGACAGAACTATGTAAGTGCTAAACATTATTGTTACTGTAATTTATTCTGTGAACAGTTTCTTATTTAAGTGCTACATTTTTTTACCTTTCTTAAGAGGACTTATGGGGCATTTTCTTGCCCCTTTCCCTTTAGTTCACAGAAGTTTGTGTAACTAGTTTATTGGTAAAAACTGGAACTTTACAGGTTTCCCATTGCTTCTAAATAAATTGCTCCATTACATTGTCAGCATGTCTGTAAAGCACTTCTGTGTAGAAGCTGCAGGTAAAATGTGTGGGGCCAGGCAGATGCCCTGGTCTTTGTGGTGATACTGAATACTGTGGGCTAAGAAATATTAAGTCACTGCGACATTGCTGAACACAAAGGGATAACTTCCTCTTTCTTGTGGCACAAAATCAATGTATAACATCAAGACTGTATATTGACAGCTTGATTATAAAGGACACTGAATATACTTGACCCTGGAATAACACCAGAATGGAACAGAACAAGACATTTATACAGCACCAACAAGAGTAGCATGAATTAAATCCTGCTTGCTCTTCTCAGTTGTATCAGGTATTTTTTAAATCATGTTACCATCACTCATTCATTTTCCTGATACTTCCTCACGCATGTGGAACTGGCATTCCATCTGTGTGACAAAGCTTTGTTACGACACATCACTCCTTGCCCTTCTTCTGAATCTTCTGAATCTTGCATAGGTAGTGGGGGGAAAGCAAGAGTTTACAGTTTAAACTGTGTGAGAGCCAAATTCTGTGTGAGTTTTGTCCTTTTAATTTCCTGTATCAGATGTTGGGTTGATGCCATGGGGAGGACTCAAGGCTGGGGTTAGCAGATGCCATGCTGGCAGAACTGGTGGGTCTCCACTGCTCTGCTGAGCAGTAATTTGTCCTTCTGAGCATAACAGCAAAGGAGCAATCCCCATGGCATGGCTTTCTGCCTTCCTACATATGTTTTCCATCTTGTTTCAGGTGTTATGTCCTCTCTTAACACCAACTGTGAGTTAACTGGGCAGAGTGCTGGTGATCCTACCCACTTCCAGCTGGAGTAGAAGACAGAGGACTAAAATGAAAGACCGTAGTAAACACTATGATTCATTTAATCCAAAAGGGACAAAACGCTAAAAATGGTACCAAGAAAAATCTCTGCCATCTCTATTTTACTATATTAACTTGGGGATAGCTGCAGTTACTAAAAGCATATTAGGCAGTTGCAAATGAGGGAGAAATTAGTCTGCAGGGTAATTGCTAAGAACAGATTTGGCACTATGAAATTTGTGACAAGTTCCAGTTTTCGCGGAAGAGTGTAACCTCCTGCTTGTGAGTCACTTCTGTGGCTTTGCTTCCTACCTCATTACTGCCTGACCCTGAGCATTGCAAAGCTTGATCTCTCTTTTGCCACAGAATAAACCACAGTGACATGATATGCCACCTCTCCTTGACGTATTCTGCTTCCCGTTACTGTTTCCTCTGTCATTTCATTGCTGGCATAGTTCTCATAACACTGTTATCTCTGTTTTATTGTCGTTTCCCTTATTTTCCTTTGGCAGTGAGCACAAGTTCCACAGATTTCAAAGAAATGGGAGCTAGTCCAGCTGTTTCCCCAAGCAGAGCAGTCCCACCAGCCTGAGTATCTGATACACTCATCCTGAATGAGATTTTGTTCACCATTCTCTGCTCACTGCTTTCTTCTTACCATCATTCATTTCAGGAATGACTTACTGATGGGAGAATCTCTCCAAAGCCAAGGAGGCACAGGCAGCTATATTTTGTCTTATATTTTTAAACTCCTACTTTCCTGTTGTTAATGGCTAGGTAATAACATTCCTTTGGGGGGAGGTTGGTTTTTTTTTAAGGGCTAACATTTAGAGATACATTTGTTTTTCTTCAGTCAGTAAGCAAAGGTCAGTCTGTCCTGTAAACAGAGCTGTGACCATGGAACAAGTCAGGACGCCATCCTAGCCTTAATCACAGTGGTTTGTAACAAAAACAGAGGAGGTGCAGCAGGATAAATGTCACTGTGGCTCACCGTGTGAGTGAGGGTCCAGGCATCATGCTGGTACCCAAGGACCTAGATCAACATTGGTTCGAGTACTGCTAGAGGTGCTGCAGTTGTAATTGCTTCCCAGTTATGGCTCAGATATGTTCGTTCTTTGGGGTTTTTTTTCCTTCTTTGCCACAGTGCAGGAAGGAATAGGACTATTTTAACTTTGAAGCTGGGTACTCATCATTCCCTCCATTTTAAGTTTTCAGGCAGGCACACATTCAGCAGGGAGAACTTACCTTCCATGATCTCAGTGACTGTTTCTAGCAAATTTGAGCAGGATATGAGATCTCTGTTTTACATTCTTGCAGAGCTGCTAAAGCAGAGTGTGGATAAAGTTGAGTGCACATCCGTCAGGAGAGGAAACATTATCCCCTTTTTTTATTATTTAGAGAACATGGGTGCATACAGATGAGCTTGGCTCTGGCAAGTCACTTAGGGAGAAGAAACCTCAAATCATTGGAATACGCTTACCATGTCATTCTTCCTCTCGGAGTAACTTTCAGTCCTAGGATCTTTGTAGGAAGCAGTTATATAAATTATGGAGTTGAGATGTGTTGTGTTTATGTGTATGTTTCTGTAGTATCCATCACAAAATGCAGCTGTCTCAGACAGAGATTTTGCAGTGCTTAAGAAGTGCACCACATCACAAACCAGATGACGGCACGTGGGGGAGAGAACCTTATGCAATTAGAAGTACAATTTGCTGCAGAGAATAAATCTGGCAAACTCTTCCCTGTCAAGTTGTTTATCTGTTTAGCTCAGTTGCATTAACAAAGAAAAACCCAAAGCGCTGTCTCCTTTTGTGCTGGGTGTTTGAACACAGAGCTAGAAGATAGTCCCTAAAATCGGTCTCTTATGAGATTATGATACAAGACAAGAGGTGGATGGAGCAAACAGATGGAGGGAGTGCAACTGAGACCATTACATTTAACATAATAAGCCATGGTGACACCATCTGCCTGACTCTTCCAGAGTGTTTTGTAGTCAAATTCTCACCTAAAACACCCCAATTCTTGGGAATATTGCCATAAAACCTTTCCTGACTGCAGGGAATCAGGATTTTCATTTAAACCACATTTCTAGAATACTGTTACAAAACTGCACTTATGAATATTTTATCCATGGCCTTGGTCTAGAAATAATCCACCAAATTGTGATGGGATGCATGCTGTTATTAGAGCTGATTTTCCTGCTCTTGTTTGTTGTTGTAATTTGTGGAGAAAGGCCATAAGTTAAATCTCTAATTCACAAGTTTTAATGTAAATCATATCCCATTACAGTACATCATAGTGATATAATACAATATGTTAGTTTGCCCTAAGTGGATGTATTTGTCTCTATTTTCTGGCTCAGATAATAGTTACCATCTGGGTGTGTGTTTATTTTTTGTTGTTGCTTCTTTTAATCATTTGTGGTGGTGCTTGTTTTAAAGCCGAAAATGACTAAAATTTGAAGCTGATTTAGGAAATCGCCTGGAGAATATCAAAAGGAACATCAGACACTTTAAATGCTTCACATTTTTAACCTATTACTGAGAATATTTCAGTAGCCTTGAGGCAAGTTCCTCCCTTCGTACTCTGTCTTTGGAAATCTTATGAAATCAGCAGCACTGGGGTTGAGTGTGAGAGAGCAGGGCAGAATCCCAAACTTCAAACCCTTCTCTTTTATTTGAACTGAACAAATATCAGATAGTGTTATGAATGGCTATGGTTTTGCCCATCCCCAAGTGCAGAATGCAGAGAGATATGTCCAGGATGCAGAGAGAGATGTCCAGCCTGACTCCAAATCCAAGTGTTCCTGGTTCTGGCTGCTGTGAGCATTTGTGCTCCAGTCAGTTTTGTCTTAGGAGTCAGTGCATAAAGCTGTAACATTCATTATCTGTATATTTTTATGTGCCTGTATTTTGTACATCCTTCAGGCTGTTTTATTCAATCTCCTGCAACTCTCTATGCCAAGCCAGTTACTGACATATGTAGGAATGTAGATGCCTAATTTGCACCTAAATTTTAGGTGTCTGGTGAAGATGGCCCTGTAAAGTGCATAAATTCCTTATAAAGTCACTGGGGAGAAACAGTTGCTTTGAAGGCTCCCAAAGAGCGATCTTTTCTATCTGGCTTTGACACTTAAGTTACTCTCAGTAGCGCTGTGATCTTTTTCTTTCTGATGAAATCTCAGGGATTTGAGGTATGATACTTTTTTTGCTGTGCAAGGATACTTTTTTATTCCTGTGCAAGGTGACTGTAGTGGTCAAAGAGTACAAAGAACACTCTGAATTGAATTTGGCCTCTGATGGTGTACAAAGGATTCAGTTTTCTGGTTTGAGGCACCTATAACAATATTTTAGATGTCAATTTGGAAAACATAAATGTAGGCTCCAAACTCACACATGTTTAGAAAAGGAGTAGATGCTTTTCAGCTCTACGTTTTGCTTCTGGTTGCTCATGCAGAGGCAGGCACATGGCTGTAAAAAGGTTGGGTTTCAAATCATATAATTTTTACCCTAAAAACTGAGTGAATACAACCCTATTTATTCCAGTGCACCACTGTCCATAGGACAATGCCCAGAGAACTTGTGGATGTCCTGTCCCTTGAAGTGTTCAAAACCAAGCTGGATGGGGCTTGGAGCAACCTGGTCAAGAGAAAGGTGTTCTTGCCCGTGGCAGGGAGTTTGGAACTAAATGATCCTTAAGATCCCTTCCAACCCAAACCATTCTGTGATTTTATGTTACCTTCACCATTGGCCTATGTGTGCTTTTAAAACAGGAGTTCCTTGCTTAGCTCCCTTCTGTTTAGTCTTGCAGCCCCCATGGAAGTTTGGATATAGCTTTCTAGACTTCCTTTTAGCCCTTTACCCAATTTCAGTTTTCTCACCACACACAGGAAAAGGCAGAATTTGTCCCAACAGCTTTCCCAGAGATAAAGTGCGTGAATCACATTTTCTAATTATTTCTATTCAGACATGGAAATCCAAATCACATAGCCCCTAATGATGTTACATGCAGTGAAAGGAAGGGCCTTTTCCCAAATACTTGACTTTATTGTGTCATGATTAGAGGCAACAAATAAATGAGAGAAAACAAGGGTTTGGTTAAATAGAAAAGTCATGGCTATTTTCTTTCTTCAAACTGTTTTGATATGATAAACTGTGGAAAAAGAAATTACACATGAGAAAACACTTGAAATTGCTATTGGTATTGTCAAACAGTACCATTTGCTTGAAAAATATCTAACATTCAGACATCAGTATTCATCAGAAGCAGTGTTGAGATCAAATCCTCTGAGGCTGACTTCAGATGAGTTTGAGAAGCATCTTTCTTTGCTATAGAATGTTGTTATTTATAATGTGCCTCTGATGAAGGTTTCCAGATAGAAGAAGATTTATCTGGACCAAATATATGGCCATGTGATAGATATATGTACCTCACCACCAATACAGATAAGCATCCAAACAGGGCAGAAGGAAAATAAATTGAAAATTAAATTGCTTGACATATATCCCAAATTAAATTCTTTTGTCTGTTGTACATACTAGAGTTAAGCGTGACTTTGCCCATGCTTTAGGCTCTGTCATCTCTTTTGTATTTGACTGTATAAATATAAAATATATCAGATAGAGTGGTGCTGTTTATTCAGAAGTTCAAAGGTGGGGCACAGAAGCTTCATGTATCTGCATAACAAAACTTTTATTAAGTGGAACCAGCGATACTCCAACAGAAAAAATGGCCAAGGGCCTTAAAGGAAATTAAAATGAGCCATAACAATTGGAATTCACACAAGAGCATAAAGGACCTTCCTAAGATAAATAATACATGCATTAAAAAAGCGTTGAACAGGAATGAATGTGATAATGGAGATTATATCTCAAAAGCAAAAACAAAATCAGAAAATAAAAATAAGAATTTTGAGTGAAAAGTAAAGCTCTGTGACACCATGCCTACGATGGCTTCAAAGGGAAGGCAAACCTGTAGCCTGGACCTTCTGCCTGCACAGTCTCATGGGACCTCATGACTTTTCCATTGCTTGTCCCTAAAATGGACAGGTTTGAACCTGTGTCTGACTGATACAAGCTGAGCTGACTTAGGTTTGAATGCAACAGAAAGACCTGTTCTGATGCAACTGTGACTGGTGGTTTGGGGTATAAAATTCCTTTTTTTTTTTTTTTTTAATACAGAAGACACATAAATTAAAGAGAATCATCAGAATATACTGCCTTCTGTACATTGGCAGTGAAATCATAGGCAGCATGTCCCTGTTTACTTCATAGGCAACATCCATAGGCTCTAATGGAACAAAAGCAATAAAGTATGTTTTAACACAGGAACACATCATCAGTGTCCTAGATCGTTGCAACAGCAAGAAGTTTGGTAGGTAAATGCCTTCTGGTATTCCGGGGAAGGACTTTGCACTGTGATAAATAAAGAATGCAGGAAAAGCCATCCCTGCCTGACCAAAGTATCTTTTCTGATAGATCACAACCAATACACAGAGCTCAGATCTGCTTTTGAAACTACCCTTCTCCACCCCCACCTGGAATATTATCCAAATTATTTTGGAAAAGCTCTGACTCATTAGTGCTGAAATCTTTGAGGACTTATCCCAAGCTCATCTGAAGTGAAAGGGCATGTTTATATTGACTTGATGAGTTTTGGGTCAGATACCTTGGCTCTTCACATGTGTGACATCCAGCTCCCTAATTGTGTGCACATAAAAAGAGAGAACATAAAAGCTGTCGAATTTCTGTGCTCTGTGATTGTCCTCAGTGATGCTTGGTATTCTTTTTCTAGAAAAGCTTCTGCCACCTTCTCACTCCAGGCTGTTTTGATGACTTAACAAGAAAAAGCTCTTGCCATCAAACAAAGCTCATCCAAATACACATTTTTCTTTGATGCATCCTGGGTCTCGAACTGAATTTCTTCAAAAGCAATAAACAGAAAAGAAGAGAAAACAATTATCAACTTTATGTGTAGACATCTGAGCTTCTAAAACAAAGCTTTCTTTCATGTCTTCCAAGTGTTCGAGGCTGGAAGTAGGCTTTTGACCTGATTCTCTAGGGAAACTCCTTTAGAAGATAACTTTGTCTTTGATTGCTTGTCAGGGTTTTATTTCATGCCAGCCTTACTACACTAATATTATAAAAAGGACAATTTCGGGAAATAGCCTTGAAGCCATAGAGAGGGTGCTAATAGCTCTAGAAGTAAGGAGGCTGCAGGTCAATTGGAGAACATAGAATTAGATGAGAAAATCAGCATCAGCAGACATGCTGCCTATGTGTCATGAAGATAGTTTCTTGACACTGGTAGATATGATACACCTTTTGTTTGAATTATGTGTTAGAATGGTTATCAAATTTGTTCCTACCAAGGACAGCAGGAGCTTACATGCTCAGGGGTGGAAGTAAATATTTTACAACAATAATTTTCTCTCATTGTCATATTATTTTATTTTACTCCTGGAAATGAATTTTTCATCCAGCAGATTCCCAAGTTGTAAGGTGCGATGGAAATATTTCATGACTGAAAATATTTCATCCTGCTTACTATATTTTAGTTTTGAAGTTCCTCTAAAAGTAGCTCAATTTTGAAGAATGATGAGCACATTAATGTTCACACTGAAAACCTGGACTGTATGAGGTTTACAGAATTGTTTTCATTTTCTCTTTAGTGCTGTCTGTCGTTTACTTGGATGAAAGTGTTTGTAGATGTCTGACACAGAACCCACAGACATAAGGCCTGGCTGTACTTCTCAAACCATTTGAGTCCTTCATTCATGCATGAAAGGAAGGAACCTTTGAGACAGGATCTGGGAGGTTTACACGTTCCTTAGATGGTGACACTAATACAGAGGGAAATACATGATTAACACTACTTCACAAGCAGACAATAAAAACAAATACATTTTGTCCTCTAGCATATGGAAAATATAAGTTCTATTTCACATAGATGTTAAAATTGCTAAAAATTATTTGGGAGTGAAAGGAAAAGGTCTCATTTCTACAGCAAAAGTCTATCCCTCAGTATTCCATTGCTAAAATACAGCTCTCCAGACTTTTTAATCCTCAGACCTATCACAGCTTTCCACTGTATTTTGTTAGCCCAAACCCAAACTTATCCACCATTTTTTCCAAATAAAAGCACTTGGAGATCAACCCTCTTCAAACCAGTCAATGGTATTTATTAGTAGTCTGTTGTATTCCTCTTATCACTGTATATCTGTATAGCTTGTGACACATTTTATTTCTTCATAACCACTTTGGCCAATATATAAGAGATTTTTTTTCCTCCATATATTTGCAGAATTTAGAGCCACAGATAATGCCTGTGATTACCTTCTGAAAGGCCATAGAGTATGCGCCAGTGATCCTGGAACAGATCTGATACTTGACGTTGAAGCAACATGGCTTGAAAATCCCCTTCATCCTTAGTCTGATTCATAATGGGCAATCCTCCTTAACAGTATGTTCCAGTGGTTAACTAATGTTAAAACCTTCACCTTATTTCCCATTTGAATGTACCCTTCTACAGCTTCCAGCATCTGGATCCCTTTAGTCTTTGTCCCCCATGTTAAAGAATGAAAAGGTTTTTTACATCATAGGGCAGCACTAAGCTTTGATGAAGTCTCCTCTTATCATTTTTAGTGCTGGTAGATACAACAGAGAAAATATTTTAGAGTCAGAAACCAAATAATGTAGCCTTTGAGGAAACCTCTTAGGAAGCCAAGAACTGAATTACATGTAATTGTTTATGAGATGCAATTTCAGGGACATGACAGTCCTATTAGTGTCATACTGTAAAGATTCTTACCATGCCCTGGAGGAAAACCTGACAGAAGTAAGCAAACGAAGTTATTAATCATAAATCTGGGGATTTTTTCTCTCTAAATATAAAAAAGGTGTCAAAAGAAAAAGGCAATAAAGCTCCACATTTGTTCCATTATTCCCTAGGAAAGATTCAAACTGCATCACCCACACAAATCATACCTACTCCTATTGTGGAGGCAAGTGGTATAGAGTCCAAAGATGGAGCACAGATAATTATCGCAGATAATCCAGCTAGTTCTAATGACAAATCTATTTAGAAAGGTAAGTCTTTTTTTTGACCTAGCAAAACTAAAAAAGTTTGTGAGAAAACAAAGTAAATCTCAGGAAGCTTTGTAATAGGAGAAAAGCTTTAATTCTATGACTTGATGAAGCAGCTCTGGGAGTTTTAAAAGCTTGTAAAAGTTTTTAAAAGCTCAATGTCATTTAACCTCCAATTTGTTTAAAGAACTGTTTGAGACAGAAAGTTTAAGGAAAATCAAGCATCTGAAGTTCAAGTTAGATGCCTCATAGACTCTGCCTTACCTTGGTTGGTTCACGTGATCTGGATGTTTGGACTTTAATGCGATGATTTGATAAAACTCAGGTTCCAACAACATTTCAATGCTCAACTAAAAGTGACATCAGTAACAGGTAAAACTCTGCAAGTACTGTCGTTTCTTCATGTCTGAGCCATGAAGAAATTTTTCAAAGTGCTGTCAGATACTTTGGGGGCTGTTTGGGATCCTCCTTTTGCCTTGTCTCTCTTATGTATATGGTCAGTGGTGAGTTTCTCTGCAGTGATGTGTTTGAATTGGACAATTCAATTAGGAGTTTCCATTCCTAATTCATTAGGTTCTGTAATGCCTTTGAAATTTTGTTTTGAGAACCTATATCCTTCACAATATCATTGCAATCCCATAAATTCCTAAGCTTGATGTTCTTAAGAATGCTTGAAAGTTCTCTCACTTGCATTAAAAATATAGATTGTATATATCAAAGTCTCTTGGCTTTATAGATAAAGTACTTTGAAACTTTATATTATTAACATGGCACACTTGCTTGAAGTACTAAAATAGTCTCTTCAAGTGTAACTTCTTCTATTAAATCCTTTCATAGGCTTCTTGTAACTTAAGATTTTAATTAACATGTTTCATAGCCCTGCCAAATATTTAACTCCTCAGTTGTATACTCGAGCAATTCCATAGTTATTAAACGGACAAAATATTGATTACTTGTAACAGAATCTTTCTCTGGTCATAAAAGCAGGTATATGTCATCATCAAGTTCAAAATACCATCAGGTTAAACCACAAACAAGGTTTAAAGTTGGATAAATTATTTTCTGTTAAAGGAATTAATTTTTTTTACAAAGTTTAAACACAGAAGAAGTTTGAGAAGAGTCTGAACACAGGTAAACAAGGAGGTTATCACCTCTAAAAGAAATAATGAATTGAAAGTAATCCAAAAAGCTTCACTTGAAGTTTCTCAAATGTAGCATTCTTTTGACATCAAAGTCTTCCTTTTAATTCCTGGTAAGTTTGCAAAAGACATCAGTATCTATTATGATCATTTTTAATAAGATATCTCTTCAGAGGAAAAGCTCTGCCATTTAAAATTGCATTATTGTGCAGGAATGAGATGGGCTATTTTTATGGATGAGCTTATGGCTGTAAATAACTGAGGTTACTGCATACTCAGTGTACTCAATTCAAGAGTTAATTTGTTGGGATCTTCTAGGATAATCTCATTTTGAAGGGGAGGCAAAATTACCTCCAGAAGAGTCACTGTGATTACAGACATCCCTAAGGAAAGATTTTTGCTTGTCTGGCTTGGGAAAGTTTTAGCTCCTTATTAAATTTAAGTTTACAGTTTCAAGTCTCATGGTGGATATTTTATATGCAACAAGAAAAATTTTACTGTGTTTGAAGTGCTGGGAGTTTCAGGGGATGTCTGTGTCAGAACAAGGAGTAGTAACCAAGTTTCATGAACTTTTACTGTCCTTTCTTCTTTTTTACTGCTTACTCCCATTTCACTTTATTCACTGGAGGTTCTGATTCTCCCCAAATTGCTGTATTGGAATCTAATTCCCTCATATTGCTGTGCTTTGAGAGTCTTTACATTGATGAACAAAATTAGTCTTTTTAGCAAGTAATTACTTAAATTACCTTAATTATATAATAATGTAAGGTCAGCAACAAAATTACATATACTCTAGCTGAATCGTTATAATGCTGATGACATTAAGTACCAAGCACTAGCTTCCATCCTGTCTCTCCCAAAGCCAAGGTTTTATACAATCCCACTGCAGTTTATTCAGTATAATTTAGTTTGAGGTGTTTATCATAGCGGAGATGGCCAAAAAGGTATTTGAGATAATTAGTTAAGTGATTTTGTAATTGCTAAAACATCTGTCGGAATTAATTCTGGCAAGGTAGCCATTTTATCGAAATAAAAATATTCTCATAATACTTTTGGCAAAATAGATCCCTTGAAGTCATTGAAATGGCTACAGGGAAGAATTTGGGACATCGAATTAGTCTTTGGTTGCAAACTGCATAAACTGCTGCCCTTCTGTCGTTCCAGCTTAGGAAGACATTGTCAGGCTCAGTGCAGCAAGTCTTTAGCTGCTTATAATAAAACTCCTTCGGCTCCTTCAGCACTGGGGTTCTTCTGCAGAGTCTGAATGTTCCTTGTGCTCACGGGGTGTTTTCTTTGTGTCTCCCCTGACACAGTGTGCCGGCACTACAGTCTTTTCACTTGTTAGGGCTCTAATGAGAATCCATGGATGTGTTTGTTTCAGGGTTTTATTTTTTATCACTTCAGACAGCTGTAAGCCTAAACACTGCTCTTTCAGAATCTGTAAATGAAGCTGAACTTCTACAAACACAGATATTATTTAGACCATTTTTAGAATTTAGCAGCATTTTGAGCACTTATGTTTTGGAAAATGACAGTGATGCTGCAATTGAGTGTCTGTGATAGAAAAAACAGTCCTGTGGCAAAAACTATGTAGAAACTAAAGCTTGTAAATGTCCTCCTTTAGTGAGTGCAGGTGGCATGTTTACCATTAGGTTAAGCAGTGTCAGTGAATAGACACAATCTGGCTCCATGGCACTGAGTAATGCTCATTTGTGTCAATGGTTCTCGGTACAATTTTGTCTCGACCCAATTGAAAATCTCCCAAACAGCTCCCAGTCGCATCACAAAAGTTGGCACTACTTGGTAGATTGGTAGGGATACAGCCTTCGTGTCCATAGGATGAAAGGAAATGCATTATGTTGGTGATCATCCAGGTGGGGTCTACCAGGTATAAATTGTGCTTGGCTCTGTGATGAGTACAGGAGTAGTAACTGCCATCCAGGTCATGTTTGGTAGAGGTGAACTGTGCTACCCATCTTAATCTTGTCTTGCATTCTGCTCAAAGACAGCACGATGACTTGGAGTAACCAAACGGTGCCATGAAGCTGAAAATTGAGCTGAGTGCTTCTGGGTCCATTCCTCCCATTGTGGGGTTCCATTTCCGAAGGCTTGAGGTGGATGGGGAAGGGGTTACTCCAGCTCCAGGGGTTTCTTCAGGGTCCTGGACGCATGGAGGGGTTAGGTGCTCACCCCTCCCCCCACCCACGAGGTCCCATGGCAGCCGGAGAGAGACAGCACACAGCACGTGGAGAGGAGGCGAGAGAGAGAGTTTATTGTGGTTAGGGGTTTATAAAGCTCTTGGGAGGGTCAAAAGGGACCATGTAAGGTAAGGGGTCTTACAAAACACCAATCAGGCAGGGAACAGCCAAATAAGGAAGGGGTTAACAAGAGACCAATGAGAAGACTTCTTGATATCTTCTCAGGACATTCCTGAGACAGAGATAAGAACTGACCGTGGGGGATTTTGGGAAGAAGAAACATGAGTTAGCAGAGACCACAAAAAAGCCATTTTAAAACATGCTTAAACCACAGTTTTCCCATATAATGCAGGTTTACTGCTACAAGTGCTATTCTGGTGCAGAAAAGTTTGCGCTGCAGATATTGAATGTGATCTATACACAAACAGTGATAACTGATGAGTGGAGGGAAAGTACTCAAGTAAAATGTCCAAAAAATAGCATTGCATCTATTCTTCTGAAGTTTTCCATAGATACATTGGCAAGATGGGGGAGTCAACGGATGCTTATATTAAAGGCAGGAAAGGAGCAGAGAGCTCAGGAGCTGTATATCAAGGTAAGAAGAGTTTCTGGAGAAGTATAAGTGGTGATGGAGAGGAGTACAGGATGGCAGTGTAAAAGGATGAAGTGCATTAGAAAGTAGTTTGCATTTACAGTCATCAAGATCAAAAGAATTTCTCTAACTCAGTAGTGCAGAGCTGGTGTTAACTTTTGCCTTTGCCTTTTAGACAAGACGAGTTTAGTAAGCACTGGTTATTTCAAAGGTAGCTTACAGGTATTTAAGAAATTGTCTTGCATCTGAAGTTTTCTCACCTCCATGAGAAAACAAGAGAATTTTTAGCTCCAGGTCATTTTCTGGAAGAGTAGAGGGATAGCAAAGCATCTGGTTGATTTTCTGCAGGGAACAAGACCTCCTATAAGGCAGCTTAGTGTTTTAAATGGGGTGAAATGTATTTGATGGAAGTGGTGTGAAAGGCATTCAAAGAAACATCTCAGGGTATTTCTGATTAAATGCTACATGTTTTCTCTCCTTCTACCTCACAGTCATCACTGCTAAGCAAGACACCCATGTTCCTCTGTAGCTTTCTTTAGAGGGGGTAAAAAAAAGGCTAACACAAAGAAAAGACATTGGAAATCAGGACTTTTCTTTCCTCTTTTAAGAATGTTAAGATTTTTTTTTCACTAATATTTGTGGTTGATCTTATTTCAAAGTCACTTTGAAATTTTGGAGAAAAGTAGGCTCGGGGGTGACCTTTCACTGTGTGAAAGGAGGTTATAGCAAAGTGGGTGCCAGTCTCTTCTCCCAGGTAACAAGGGACAGGATGAGAGGAAATGGCCTCAAGTTGCACTAGTAAAGGTTTAGATTGGATATTAGGAAAAATTTCTTCACTGAAGGGATGGTCAGGTGTTGGAACAGGCTGCCCACAGAAGTGGTGAAGTCACAATCCCTGGGAGTGTTCAAAAAGCGTGTGGATGTGGCACTTGGGGACATGGTTTAGTGGTAAACACAGCCGTGCTGGGTTAACTGTGGGACGCGATCTTAGAGGTCTTTTCCAACCTTAATGATTCTATGATTTGATGGGGGTATGTGATGGATGAAAAGTTCATTGGGAATGAAAAGAAGTTTTAAGTTTAAAGAAAATTGAAAGAAATGTTGAATTGCATTGCAATTACCACTTAGTTTCTCAGCATTTTCATTGATAGTATTTTTATAATAAAGAAACTTTTTAGTGGCAAATCTTGTCACTTATAACATAACTAAAACCATTTAGAAGTTTATTCTTCTGTGACTAAACTTTCATCTGTCAGAATGTGTGTCAAAGCACAAACATTGACATCTGGAAGGCTGAAGCTCAGCATTTAGCTGGAGGCAGAGCATGCAGTTAAACCTATTGAATCAAAGTTTACAATAGGCAATCAGTATCACCTCCCTGCCTGTAAGAAGCCATTTGTTGGTGTTCAACTAACAAAAAAAAAAAAGACAAGAAAATATTAGATTTGGTAAGACTTTGCAACCGGTGCCTGTTTTTGCTTCTCTAAATCCTTGTGTTTCCAAAGAAAGGTTTGACAGTTGGTAAAAGCAATACAAGCAGCACAACTATTGTGTTTAATACTGAGAAACTGGTCAAGAATTAATGCTTAGGGAGTTGCAAGTTTCTAAGTGACAAAGAAGGAATATGTGCTGTAGAAAAGTGTAGTTTATTTGCATGTATAAATACAGATGTGTGTGCAGAAGCACACTGGCAAACAGCACAGAGAACCAAATGGTGTCTTCTTGAAAGGAGCAGGGGAGCCTTCAACTAAACTGTGGAGAATCATGAAAGATCAGGTAAGGTCATCTAAACTCATGCCTGACATTCACAGCTGCAAATTACCTCATTTTAAAGAGCATGTTATGCGTTTTTTCCTGTTGCAATTTCCCACACTCAGTCCTGAGACCATTTTCCCCAAGAGTCACACTGGGACTGGACCTTACTATTGCCAAAGGAACGGCACAGTATTGATAAACAGCATAAGGGATCTTTATACCTTAGGACCCACAATTCCCATGGCATAGACTTTACCAAGTGATACAGAGTTTTCACCAAATTACCTTATATTTGAGTGATTTGCTGAAAGATTTGTGCTTCTGTGTGTCCCATAGTGCTTATTTCTCTTCAGCAGACAGCAGATAGTAGTGCCTTCTTTAGATATAAACACCAGTGTTTTCTTTCTCTACAAATGTGTCTTATGTTCTTAGAAATCAGGGAGATCATCAAGCCCAGATGAATCTCAGATTTTCCCCAAGAAAAGGGGAAAGGACATACAAGGACACACAAGGACATACCCTCAGAGCAAGAATAGTAGAGCATCGGGCACTAACATCCAAGGATGGTCTGCTCTCAGGTCTCCCCAGCTCCATTCCTAATGGCAGAATTTGGGTGACTAAATTACTGTCCATGGTAGAAGAGCATTGGCCTAGGGGTCACTTAGTCACTCACTTTGACCTAAGCAAGGCTTTTGGCAGATCTCCCATAGTACCCTTTTACAGAAATTGGAGCTATTATTTCCATATTTTGGAAAGGTATACTAAGAAAGGTGGGTGAAAAATTCACTGGACTACTACTCTTGGACAGTTATGATCATGGCATGAATTTGATGACTGGTTCCTCAGGGGTCTGGCAGAGCCAGGCTCTTCTCAGAGGAGCACAGCAGAAGGAGAAGAGGCAACAGTCACAGGCTAAAGCAAGGGAGATTCCAATTAGATAGTAAGAACAAAATGAGGGGGTCAAACACTAGAGCAGGTTGCCTAAAGAAGGTGTAACATCTTCATCCTTGGAGATATTCCAGACTCCACTGGGCAAAGCCCTGAGCAACCTGATCTGCCTTTTGGGTTGGCCCTGCTTTGAGCAGGAGGTTGGACCAGATGGCCTCAAGGTAATCCTTCCAACTTAAGTTGCACTAAGATTTTATAAATCACAGAACAAAATTTTTTTAAGAACTTCTCCAGTAGTCCAGCTCCTCATTTCAGCATAATACTCTTAACACTGACTTTGTGGCAATGCAGGAGCTATTTTAAAGTCTCTTCTGTTCTCCTTTTGTGTCTGGGGCCGCAGTGCCTGCAGATACCTTCTTGCAGTAAACTGTGCTGCTTTAATGGGCTTTCCAGCAGTGCAGAGGATGGGTGTTGAACCAAGGACAGATGGAACAGTGTTCCAGGGCAGCTTATTAAATACCATGTCCATGAGGCAATCGAGTGCTTAGCACTTTCTACTCACAAGTGAGGTCTGAGATCTTTGGTTGCCCTTTCTCTCCACTGTGCACTGAATTTGGCACATAACAAGGTAGTCTGAGCGTGATGATACCCAGCCAGCTGGAGGTCAGTAGGAGATGCTGATGGGTGAGGTATCTTTCCTGCTGTCCCTTGATATAAAAAGTTAACATTTAATTGTTTCAACTGCTTTTGCTGCAGACCCTGATGTTGGACAATTAACTTATCAATTTCTAACCTTGTACCTGAACCCTGAGGGTCAGATCTGTACTTGGTAGAGCTGCATTCAGTAAGTTTCTACTAGGGATTGGCTTGACCTGAGCTATGCTCCATTGTTGTCTAGTAGCAAAGCTTGAAATTTCTCAAATTTCTGAGCAGTGTAACTGCTGCACAAAGAATTACAGTGGTTTCAGTGTATCCTGCTTTGCTGAAGGCCACATCTAATCTGGCTAAACAATAGTTTAAATGCAAAGCCAATTTTAAATGTCCTTTATTACAGGGGCCTGAATTGACCCCAACCAGTTTCCATTCTTTTTCAAGCTTTCTATTTGCCTCAGAAGCCAACTGGAGAGTGGAAAGATCATAGAATTATAAAAAGGCTTGTGTTGGAAGGGATTTTAAGGAACATCTCTTTCCAGGAACATCTCTTTCCAACCTCCCTGCCGTGAGCAGGACACCTTCCACTAGACCAGGTTGCCCATCCAACCTGGCCTTCAACACTTCCAGGGATGGGGCAGCCACAGCTTCTTTGGGCAACCTGTGCCAGTGTCTCCCAACCTGTTCTAATCTAATCTAAATCTCTCCTCTTTTAGTTTCAAACTGTTCCCTCTTGTCCTATCACTATCTGCCTGTGTAAAAATGTGGCAAAGATTTTAAAGGACTGTTAGAGAGCCCTGGAGACATAGATTGAACAGTATTTTCATCATTATTCCATGGACTAGTCTGCTTGACGTCAGTGTGATTCATGCAAGGTCATTACAATTTATCTTGGTATCTAAGTAGAAAGTGGAAACAAGATACTGAGGGGAAAAAGACTTGCCGTGTGTCTGATTTTGGTATAAAGTACAAACAGATAAATAATACATGATTGGGTGCTGTCTTGAGAAGTTGAAATAAGGGAGGAAGCACATTTAGAAAATCTCACGGTTTTTGTAGGCCATTCTCATGCTGTTTGATACAGATTATCTGTAAAGCTACAATATGCTGGAAGTAAGCTCAGTAGCAAAACTGTGTAATGAATAATAAACAAAATATATAATGCTTGGTATAGATGAAATAGGGAAACATTTATGACTTAAACTTTTCTTAATGTCTTTGCCTCTCCTAAGGGGAGCGGTGAGAATTGCCACCTATTTCTAAATGCAGATATTTTGCAGAGTGATTTCTTTTTGCCTGCTCCCCCCCAGCACTTCTCATTGCATCTATTACTCCTCTTGAATGACTATATTGCATTTTGTACAATAAATGGCATTTGAGTGTGTATTGGAAATGACCAGGATTGGTATTAGAAATTAAATAAAATATTACCTTTTTTTTTTTCCTTTTTGTAAATTGTTCCAATGGTAGCAAATTAACAGTAAATTGATAGAGAAAGGTAACCACAGATCCTTTAAATCGTAGTGAAGTTTTTGGCATTCAAGCTAGAAGTGTCTCAATTTAACACATCATTGGTTTGTATTATTAGAAATTTCATTGGTTTGTGGAGCGTATGATGGTTATGCTCTAAAATTGAAAGTACATAGACTCAAGACTTCTACAGTAGGCTGAGCTCCTGCGCGGTTACTGATCAGTGTGCAGCAACTGCCATGGCTTGTTAATAAGCATTGGCAAACCACCATTAAAACCCTACTTGCCACTGTATAGAAAGATTTTTAACAGTACTTATTTTCTTGTTTATAGTTCTATATCAATCATGAAATGGGAACTGAGAGACCAGTAAATGTCATTTGCCACTTTTCAAGTGGCATGAATTTATCATCTTCATTGCGTTTCATCACATTCATCTGTTTCCTTCCAAACAGGAGTAGGGGATTAGAGTGGAAATGTGTCCTGAATCGTTAAAAGAAACTCTGCTTAAAATAGTAGGGTAAATTAAACTAGAAAACTTGTTTCAGTTAATACAGCATGAGCCAAATTTTCCTGTACTGTTTTGAACTTTATTCCCTAAAAATTATCCTAGAACCCCCTCAAATAAGGGGAAATATTTGGTTAAATAGTAAAATATTTTTAGAAGCTTACTAAACTTTAAGAGGGTCTTTATTTGCCAACTTTTATGGATGTCTTCTCCGCAGTGTATTGGGTGGGCACTTAACAGGGGTTTATTATATCTATAAAGTCCTAGCATGATATTTATTCCTTGCCATGTGCAGGCTATGTTAAATGTGCCTTCTGTCACGATCATGAAGCTGGTTTTATTCAGATGGTGGTTTTCCCATCTGTGGGGAATGAGCATTTCTCCACGCTTGTGTGCTGCTAGGTCATTACTTGGGATTTAAGATATGGTCTTTGCTTTTTCTCTCGATGGATTGGACTTGTCTGTTAGCCTTTTGCTCTTAAAGCCTGATTGTTCCTTGCTAGATAAGTAATACCAAAGTGTTTGTGCTGATGTAACTGAAGAAGGCAATGTGTCTGGATCACAGATGGTTTCACTGGCTTGTCCCAGAGCTGCACAAGCTCTGCTGGGGACATGCCTGGTGACACCATTAGCTTATATAAGGAATGCTTGTAATGCTCTGTGGTCCTGCAGCACGATGGGACATAGGCATGGGGTGTCACCAGGCTGGGTAAGGAAACAGCTGTGCCTTTATCAGGTAGTTACGGGTGTTGGTCACTGGACGGAAGAGGGTTTGCAAAACACTTGGGAAACCTAGTAGCAAAGGAAATGCCAGAGTACTTCTTTCTCAGATCTGGAAGTGCCCAAGAAGAGTGTTGTTGGAACAGTTGGCAAGTTGGATCTGCCCCACAGGTTGCAAATTAAATATACTTATTAATCTATTCCATGTGCTAAAATACCTCCCCAGCTGAGGATGCTCAGATCCTGCCCTAGTATAGGCAGGCAATTTTTTAAGGGGTGCAAATCCTGCCACGGTCATGCAGATATATTTGGTCAAGGACACTGTGATGCAGGACATGGCTCTTTTAGAACAAAGAATATCTACACCATCTACACTTGCATTGAGACATTGCCCTGCAAAGACCCTTTTCCTAATGGAACCAAAACTGGTATCTGAATGAGTTGTACTTGAAAGCAATTGTCTGTCTGCTTTTAATTAGTATTGGTTGAATACGACTAGTTGAATAATGTATTTGATGAATAATGCTGTTGTCCATCAAATAAATTATTCAATTAATCTCCTTTTTTTTTTGCATTAGCTAAACACTTCTATAGAAGGTTACAAATATCCACTGAATAATCTATTAGAATGATGCATTGCTTTTCAAATATACTATACAACAAATAATTTTATCTAGTATTCAGCCAAGTTTTCCCTTAATTAAAATTTGCATGTATATAACAACTGTGCCTGAAGAATCACAAAGACTTTAGCTAGTAGCAGACACATGAGGTGCACAGAAGTGTTTCTGTTATTTTGGGTGATTTATGTTTTGTAGCTGCTGTGGTATTGTGTTCAGAGAGTGTGTCAGGGATGCCAAGAGCTTTGAAGAATCTTTTTTTTTCCTTTTTTTTTTAATAGAGTTACCTTTAGACTGATCTCCACATAAATGATATACATTTTACTAGTGAAGTGCGGCCACCCTTGCAAGTGAAGTGGTTGGCAGTCAGTTCATTGTACAAGGGTGGAGAATGAAGAAACAAAGACTGAGGAAAAGAGCCAGTTCCACCATGGATAGATTCACATGGTAGATTCTGACATGCAAAAAGCTCTCACTCCCAGCAAACAGCTCAAGGAGCCCATCTCAGACAGGCTACCTGCTCCTATGAGGGTCCATAACTATGGGAGTCTGGGGACCCAGCTTCCAGAACTAATGTTTACACCAGTAATTTGCACAAGCACATCAGATGCCTGGAAAATAACAAAACACATTTGGTCAAAGCTCCAGTATGAGTAGGGTAATGGCTGACCACTGTCTCCTTCAGAGGTCAACACCATCCACGTGTGTCGGAGCTGGGAGGCAAAAGGGAATGTGCCCAAACCCCCTGTCCAGCCTGCGTCCCCTGCCTCCTTTCTGCTGACACTCCCGAATGCAGGTAGCAGCTCACATTTCCAAATGCACCCATGTCCCATTTTTGGAGATGATAAACTCCCCAAGTCTGGGTTTCAAAAGCCTTTAGATGCCTCTGGATTTTCAAGCTTCAGGTTTGGCCACCCTAACTTCATCTCTCTGGACTTGGGCAGAAATCAAGTGCCCTCTCTGCCTTGGCACTTACAGAAATCCCTTTGGTGCCTCCTATGTTATTAAGACAGCTGAGCACCCCTGAAAATGTGGCCCTAGGAGGCATTGCCAGCTGTGGTGGTCAGCCTGGATGGTCCCACACTGAGATGCTCTAGGAGGTGAGTGTCCTGTCCTGTCCCAAGGAGACACTCGGGCAATGGGAGGCTTTAGCTGCAGAAGAGCAGAGCTGTGGTGCACAGGGCAGCCTGTTGGATGTTTTTCACTAAAATTCACTTAAATAAAGGATGAAAAGCCAGTCCTGTTTCGATTAGGAGGGGAAGCAAGTCCTTTACTCTTGCAATTACATTTTTCTTTAGCTTCCAGTTAGTAAAATGAAAGAATAATTTAGAGGTTCAGAGGATCTCCATGAAGTATGAAATAACCCAGTCTCTGCTGCATTTGAAGACCTTGAAGACAGTCAAGAAAACTGGATTGTGGTCATTAAGGTCATCTGGTTTTGTCTCAGCAAAATCAAGTGGGTTTTGATGTTTAGTAACTTGGTAAAGAATGCTTTTTAAAGGGGAAAAGGAAAAAAGACATTTATTCGGGAATTTAAGTCCTGGGCTTTATTGCTAGCCCTTGGGAATGGTTTTGCAACAGCTCATTGTCTCTCTTGAGTGTCTCTCAAAATGATGTAGGCTTTTGATCTGGCCAACCTCCCTGTATCTTTATTAAAGTTGCAGTTCTTATGATGGTGGATTTAATTTAATGCAGATAAAATTGTGTCTAGGTGACATGATCAGGCTGTGTTATGTAAACTCCTACATTATGACATTCCTCTCACACTAACTAAAAGCTTTGTTGCAACATATTAATATAGAAAGGGTTATTTGTTTTGCTAGTAATAAAGGCTGTATATTTGCTGTTTATAAGTAGTAATAAGGTTGACTTTTACACAACCTTGGGGAGAAAGTTGCGTTATATATTTATTTTTGAAGAGTTAAAAATTAAAAATGCATCTTGTGTATGTTCAGCTGAGACGAGAGCGAAGGAGAGTACATACAAATTCCATCAAATACAATTAGCATAATCAGAGGCTGGATGAGAGCCACAAATGATTGCACAAGGGGAAAAAAAGTATTTTGTGGGATCTTGGTACACTGCCTGAAGCTGAGTGGGACACAAAGCAATAGGAACTATTTTTACACAAGGGCAATTTTTGCTGATACTGCCCTTGCAAGCACCTCTTATTATTTTTATAGATTCTTTTTCTGCCCTAAATTTGTATACTGAATTATCCATGAGAATAAATGTCAGAGTGGATTAAGATTAAATTAGGAACTAGATACTTCAAAACAAAAAATGTCCCTCCTTCCTATGTACTCCTTTCAGTTTAGTTTAGGGGTTTCTTTGGGGAGGGGGTTGGCTTTTTTCCCTGTAGATGCACTAAACTGCAGATGCATAGACTATATTTTCTTTTGAATCTTTATACATTCAGTTTTTCTGCACAGATAATTTAACTTCCAATATCCCATCTCCTTTGGTTTAGGTCTTCATTCTCTTCATAGAGTTCCTGAATTTCTTTCTTCTGCTTGTAATATAGCTGGATGATGTTCTTTGTCATATTTTTTTCCCTTTTTCCCTCTGGTTTTGCTGCAGTGCACACGGGGGCATAGTCAGAGAGTTTACAATGGCTCCTACCATCTGGAGACTGATGAGTAATTTAGACCACTTGTTATCCAGGGCTGCCAGACTCCAGCTTCTAACAGAGCCGATGGAGAGAAGTAGGCATGACACTGAAATTAGGTACCTGTATTACACCATTTAGCTGCTGCCCCTAGATCTTACCAGGTTAGTTATAATAACCCTATTGATGTTAGTAGATAAAAGCTCAGTGTTCTAAAAATTCCCCCCATGTTGTACACAGAGGCTTTGCTTATCTGCACAACAGTCTTTTTCCTCTCTGCTTCTTTTTTCCTGAACTGGTGCTTTTTTTCTGTCACTTTCTGTCTCATCTCTTGTTTTCTCATCATCCGCTCACCTCCTTTCTGCTCCCTCTGACACATGCAAATGCTCCAGAATACATTCATGCACTCACACTTTATTAGTCTTTCTCATATGCATACTTTTCTGGTTCTTATTTTTTGCTGGGCTTGTTTTGTTTGGCATTCTTTTTACATTTTAATGCAAAATATGCTTAAGGGTGTCAATTTAAAATTGCAGTTGTTTAAACACTCCAAATGGTCCCTTTGGGAAGGGGGAGGAGTGCAGGGAATGCAGACAAAGGTGACTGATGATGACTTGTCTGCAGCACATCTTCCTTTGCCCACAAAACCATGTTTACAGAATTGATCTGACCAGTTTCTGGCTCAGAGCAGCCTCCAACAATTGTCTAGCCTTTAATATTTAAAAATGTTAAACCCCAGTGCTTTCCCTCACTTTGTGCATTCAGAGATCTTTCCCAAGAAGGATTCCCATGGGCAGGAGTTGGTCAGTTGAGCACTACCAAGAAATTTTTGAGAAGCAAGATTGAAGGCACATACAGCTGGAAATACAGGTCCCTTCCCATCGAGGAAACTTCTGTTTTCTGAATATAGGAAAGACTTTTTGGAGGCTTTTGAAGTGTTTTAGCTACACCATTCTTTCCCTCTGGTAATCTTACAGCTGAGCTAATGCTACTGATGTCCCTGGGCTTACAGCTCAAGGTAAGATGCTGTGCTGGGCGAGTGACAGCTTTTCCAGACATGGAAATGTCACAAGTTTAAAACCTCCTGTTTATGCCCTATACAGCTGTAAACAGGAGTTTTATTCCACTGAGAAAGGCAGATTTTTAGTTTGCCAGTGGAGTTAGCTCTCCTGGCTAGATCTGAAAGGGCTTGAACTCCCTGAAGCTGAGTATTGAAAAGCTGTAGACAGTCACATTTTATGGATATTTTACTTTTATTAGTGAAATAAAAAAGAAAACAAAACTGAGACCTACCTAGCACAACCTTTGGTAAATATTTTAAATGTACAAATCTACTCATGAAAGAGAAGGAAATTAAAAGATGTCTCAAGATGACTAGTTCCAGAAGGAAATAAATCATTTTTTAAATAACAGCAACAACAGTATCTTACACTTTTCACCTCTTTAAGAATCACAAAGCTGCTAAGGTAGTAACTGCTGTGTAAAATACAAACAGGGAAAGCTGTGTCCACGTGTCCAGCTTGGTACTCAACGTGGCCATGATTCCTTGAAGCAACGTGGGTCTGGATGAGAGGGCTCCCGCATCTCCTCAAAGCGACAGGGGAATATTAGGCAGGCAGAAATGTAATTACTGGAGTTGAAATTGGACAATGGGACTGACAACACATTCTTGGGAAATGTGCTCTGTGATCATTAATATCCATGAAGCAAGCTTGCCAACCGTATTGATTTTGGCAGTGGATTATCACTGACAGCCAGGATGTGCCGCCCTCCTGCCTTATGCGGTGCCCTAATAGGTTCTTAGACAAGCAGCCAGGGTAGTACGTAGAGAACAACTCCCCATGATGTGTTCATGCCATCACAGGTTCCCCGAGTGTGTCAGGTTGACCACTGAAGAGGTCCTGTACAGGTGTTCAGTGCCAGGGTAGCGAGTCCTACATGTTTGGGACGTGCTGGACCCACACAGGCCAGGTACAGATGCACTGTGGAATGTCCAACCTGCTGGCATTGGCAGCTCCATGCAAGTTCCCATCCATATGCTGAGGCTGTTTGCTCCCCTTCTATAGTGAGCTTCGACCAAAATGAAACATGGGCAAAGTCTGACCTTCTTGATAGCTTTTTTTCCTTCAAAATCTTCACTTGCGAGACAGTTTCTGGCTTTAGCAAAAGTAAGACCTGGGTTTCAATAGCTGACACATTAGGTAATGATGTTTACAAGCTGATGATACTTTTGTTCTTAAATTAGCTTGAGTATACCTATGAGGAGGGTGTTGGTTAAAATAATGAGATAAAAATTGAGGAAGTGCAAAATAATACCTGCACATCATCCAAATGATCTTTGTATGTGACATGCATTGAGATTTTGCCCTGATTCTCAACTAGCAATTCCAAGTCCTACTGCAATACAAATAATAACCAGATACTTAGGATAGATTAGAATTTACTTTTGGATCCATTAGCATTTCTGTTAAATCTGACAAACAATTTAGAAAATCTATATGAATTCAAAGTGCCTGCTCATCATATTTTGTGACAGCTGGGTGAATACTTGACATCTTTGTGCTCTTAAAAGAACATATGCAAAGACTCAATTTAATTTGTAGGGTTGAGGGAATTTATTTGCCTAATTTTGAGCCCACTAGCACATGATGGATTTGAAAGTTCAGTTCTAACAGGAGTATAATTGGGTTTTCTTTTCACTTAGGAGAGAGCGTGATAGAAAGGGTGAGGAGAGAGATAGAGACATGGGGAAAATAAAGTAAGAAAATGAAACTGAGAATACTCATGAAAAAAATTGCAGTGAGATTGAAAAAAGAATGTAGCAAGGCAGAGCATGAGAAAAAGCCCGCACATAAAAATAAGAAACTGTTTAAGGGGACAGAAGAGATGAAATAATGTATTCTTAATCATAATGCCAAATGTCTTTTGCCTGAGAAGAGCTGATGCTTTAAAATTTATTCACTGTCGTAGCTGAAAACAAAGATAAAATATTAAGTCTTTAAGTTGCGGGAAGGGAGAGACGGATGTTTCTCTAAATAGTTTCTCAAGCTCAGTAAGTAAAGCAGCTCATCAAATTTTCAGTCTTGCAAGGACAGTTCTTCAGCATCAATACCTGGTGCAAATGGTGAACTGCAAGGATAGGACACACGGCCATAGCCATACAAACTAGATCCTGTGGGTGAACGTCGACCCTGCTGACCAGCAGAAATTAGTCTCATGTCTCCAGTGGTTTCCTTTAGGACACACTCCAGAGGTCAGCTTTCAGTTGCCAAAATACTTAGCTTGATCTGTTCCCTGCATGCATGGAATGTCCTGGGGTGATCACGAGTGACTAAATCCTGTCGGGTGACAGGATGGGCACAATGTCTGCTGGCAGCTACTAAACTGTGCATACCTAGAAATGGAACTGGTACTGTACCAAGTGACAGGGAAGGAGTCTTCCCATACAGATCCTGAAGGCTTCTGTAAGAGACAAAGATGGGTGGGACTTGGTTTGGATCTGACCTGCTCACATGTGCTTTGCCTTTTGTACAGATTACATCACACTCCTTTTCTTACTTTATTTGAAAACTGGGAAAACCCTCTCTCTGCTTTAGCCCCTAGCATGCACAGTGTGATCAATGGCAGTGTAGGTTTCCTCTGTCTTGTGCTGCAATGTGAGCAGCACATCCAGTCCACTGTCCTTCCTCATCCCACGTAGCATGTGGAGCCAGGATTTGCAAGCAGCACAGCATGCCAGCATTCTAAAGTAGCTTTATTAAAAGTCCTTAGGGACTACCTCTCCACATCCCTCATTTATCTTTTAAACGATTCTCTTAGTGGAAGAAAGGGGCAGGAATTGAGTTTGGTTTCACTCTAACTCAGCGTTTATGTTTTCTGAATTACTCCCAAATGAGCTGGCTTCTGATGTCCCCAGACATTTCTTTTGCCTCACATCGGGCACAAAGTCCCTTTGCAGCTGGTCACTAATGGGTCCAGCTGAACCAGCATGAGCCCAAGGCATTTGAAGGTAAATCTCTGTTCAGTGCTTAGGGCCTTGTCAGCTGCTCGAAGTTTAGCTTAGTACACAGCAAATAGAAGTACTTCTCCTGTGCTACTTGTATTTACTTTGATTTTTAGGTAAGAACTACATTTTCAGCTGTATCACTGGCAAGTTTCATTAACAGTCCTTGTCAAACAGTAGCTTTTTCATCTTTGTGCTTCACTAACGTTGTAGAATTAAATGGGTTTTTCTGTCTTTTTGATTGTATCCTGATATTCTGTCACCTCTTGATCTCTGTGTAGTGCACATGGACTGTAAACTCCTTGAGGAACAGACTACTGGGGGAGGAGGGTGTATGGGGGTGTATTTTTCCTTTAGAGGGTTCCTCCTGTGGAAGAGCCCCACATACTGTGGTACTGTGAAATAATAGTAACATTATAATTATAATTATCATTGTTATTATTACTATAATTATTTCCACATTACTTTTGTGATACCTAAGAAACTCAATTTTGTTTAAAGTGTATTGAGAACTCTAGGAAGATCTGGAAATGGCAACCTACAGACACAGCAAATGGCCCGAAGTACTAATACATTTCTGACTTTATACAGCAACTTCTCCTTAATCCTATCACCGCTTAATTTAATCCTGTTTCCTTTGATTGGATCCCCTGGAACCAAATAATTTGTATTGCGTTTTAGTCTGGTATTTCTGATCATTGTCTTTGTTAATTTTATCAGGATTGATTGAACCAGTCATTGAAAACAAATCATATAATTAATCAAATGCAGTATTAGAAAAGCGGGTCCTCAGCTACTCTGTTAGCTTTTACCTTTTGTTTTTCTTTCCTAGTACAAGTTTGGACTTTTTTTTAGAAAGAAGCAGAGAGGACTATTTTAGTAGCATCCACATTTCAGTATTAGAAGGGGAGATATATATGCATTTATATACATCTGCTTATTTTATATAGAATAGAATTAGGATAGGATAGGATGGGATAGGATAGGATAGGATAGGATAGGATAGGATAGGATAGGATAGGATAGGATAGGATAGGATAGGATAGGATTAAAATGGAAGTTGTTCACTGGGAAAGGACCTACAACGATCATCTAGTCCAGCTTTATATCTCCTCTCAAAGCATCTTAATCTCACAAACTCTGTTACCTTTTCTGAAACATGCATGTTTGGTGAAAGATCTTGCCTAATGGCTCAACTTTCTTACTAATTCAGTGATTTTTAAGAGAATCAACATGTGATCTGTGTTTGAATTTAGCACAGAGTCATCAATAAATGTAAAAAACAAGATAAGGCTCTGTGCTTTGTTCTAATAAGATCTGGATAGTCTGGTGTACAGTCAGTGCTTGTCTGAAGCTAACAGTCACTCCAAAAACTGTGCTATACATGAGAAAGGAGATTTTGGATTCACAATAAAGATTATTTTGATCTCCACCTGTTGAGTGGAAAGCATTCCTTTTTTTTTTTCAGAGTAGGTGTGTGGTCCCATTTTGATTCTTCTCTCACTCTGATCAACATTTGTGACCAAAGTTGTCCATTTTGATCTGCAGTGTTAGATATTTATAGATTTGTGTGCTAATTGAAGCTTTATTACAGCTCAGTTTGACTGAGGCAATGGTTGCACAAAGGACAGCTAGAACTCCCTTTGGCTCTCCTGAAAGCAACAGCAAGTTCAGCAGGGGACATGCTGCCTCTTAAGGGGTTTTACCTGTGATGACCCTGAGCTGGCCTCCCTGGCAGTTCTTCCTGGGGGGTTACGAGGGCACTGTCTGACTTGCACCCATCCCAGCAGAAATAGCAGCTTCTGATGGACCATGACCTGCAACAGCAGAGGAGGAAAATTAGGAAGATCAGATAACGACTTGCTGATGTAGGTGAGGTATCCCTACCAAAGGTCATTTAATTTTAGCTTGTCCTTCCCTTCATGGTTTGCAGAACCAACCTGCATTATTTAGGGCTCACAATAACCCCTCTGTCTCTCCCTGTCACCCTGAAGTTTCTTGAGTGGGAAATTATTTTTAGAGGTGGTTTAGTTTGTGTTAACTTCCCATGAGCAAAGAGAGTAGGAGGTATTATGCTTTTTGCAGCATGAATTTTCTTTAAAAGATACATAACAGAGGATTTTCAAAAGCACAGAAGTCTTTGGCCAAACTTCATCCTTGATGGTTTTCCTCTTCTTAATGAGTCCAATGACTCAAACTGGATGCCCAGAAGAATTTAATATTAAAAGAATAAAAATTATCACAAGTTACCACAGAGTAATACTGAAGGATCATCTGATTCACACCCCAAAAATGAGAGTGAGGTGCCTGGGAAAAATGTGTGGCAAGGTAGCACAATTTTGACAGACCTACTAGAAACAGTACCTCTAACTGTACCAATATCAGTTTCACTTTAAATCGTGTGGCCGTGGACAGCAAAGTATGTCTAATAGCCATTTGGTAGATTTATAGCTTGGGATGCGATGTGTTTGCCATAAATCTTTTAGAAGGGTGGTGTTTGAGGCATCTGAAGCAGTCATGCTAGTCCAAGGAAAACAGGAGAACTGGGCAGCTTTCTACAGGTAGCATGGAGGCACGGAAATAAAATGAATGGGAATGATTTGATGTAAAACATACAGAGCAGAAAAACTGGAGAAAATGGTGACTGTGTTTCCAGAAAAAAACATATATTAGCACTCTATTGTAAATCAAATTAAATTACTGCCCCACTGCCTGCTCCTGCACTGAACTTTTTGTGTTATTAAAGCTCTGAATCTGAATGGAAGCAGGGTTGCATCTTGAGACCTCATTCTCAAAAAGGATCTGCCAGTCACGTCCGGTCAGAACAGCTTGGGGAATGTTTACCTTTTTTTAAGAACCAACTGGGAGATGGATAGGTTTGAGCTGTTTTTGCACAGTCTTGTTTGAGTTTTAAAAGGCATTTTCATCTGTCTGCAGAGAAAAAAAAAGATTTTAATAGGAATCATTGAGATATGTAATTTTAGTTCAAAAAAGAATGTAGTATTTTTTACTGTGGAATACATTTGTGTTTCTCCTACACAACCAAAAATTTTAAGAAGACCAGAGCAATTACAGGAATAGCCAGATGTTATCTTGTGTGTAGGAAAAGGGATGGATTATTAAAGTGCATAGTCTCTCAGACAAGTAGCACTTTAATGCTGTTTTTCACATCTTAATTTTAATGACTGCATAACTTACCTTCATAAGATGCTCTTAATTGAACATTTCAGTAGAATTTGAATAAAGTCTAATATGTCTGGGATTCCTCCTCCATTCCTTAAAATATGATGTGAAATTTGTTAGTCTTAATGTACATATCCCAGAGCTAATTGTTTTATCTTGTAAATCAGTTTCTCCTAGTTTTTTCTACGGCTTTTACTTTCAGATATAAAGAATAAATAAATACTTGATTGAAAAGTCATCTTTGTTTTGCAGTAGAAAAAGGGGGAGGGGGCCCACTATATAAATGCAAAAGGATTTTTAGTTCTTTTTTAATTATTTACAAACACTGAATTAAGGGCAGCGGAGTTAAAATTATGCATTAAATTAGCATGTTGCTGATGGAAGACGCTCAAAGAAAGTTGAAATTTTTAAATTACTGTGAGCCAAATTCAGCCACAGTTTAATAGCTTAATTGATGTTGATGAACTTGAGGCAGTGATAAATCTGAACCTATAGGCTTATTTTTCTTTTTGCTGTGAAAGGTAAGCATGCTGTTTCTACAGTGCTGACTGTCCTTTTGTTTGAGTTGACCGAGTATACTTTGATCCTTTTTTTAGAAAAAGAATTCTCTGTTCTGCCTTAAAGAAAGCTTCCTGAGACCTGGATCAGATTATGGAAACCAAAGTGAGCACACAAAAGTGCTTGTTAGAAAGTGAAATTTATGTGCAAACTAAATGTGCCCTTGATGATAGCCTTATTGATCAAGCCAAGTTAATAAATCAGTAATATCACACAGCACTGTTCAACACTCACAGGCTTATATTGGTTTTCCTTTTTTTTTCTTTCTTTTTATGTGCCTGCTGTGTAGGCAGAGAACATGCACTTTCCTGCCACAGAGTGTGTACTACAATTGAAACACTGAGTTCAGAGGGCTTGAATGTAAAATGTCGGCATCCAGTACAAAAAAAAGGAACTTTTATAGCAGTAACTTAATACTGGGATTGGAGCCTTTTACTTCATAAGTATTCCTGTCTTTATTTCTAATGCTTTAGGCCCTGATCCAGAATGAAATTCAGTCCTGTTTGGATAATTACTAGAATTCCATGGAAAATTTGGCATGAAAATGCCATACGGAGTGACTTCTGAACCTAGCCATGGCCAGCATTTGCATTCAAGATAAATGTTTAGTTTTCAAGAAGCCTGCCTTTAGGTTGTTCTTCAGTAGGTTTGCCAGTACACAGGGGCAACATCCTTTGTGCACCCTTGGGATTCTGGTCTGACAAGCACTTATTCCATTATTACCCATATTTCCTTAAGCCCTCTGACAAAAAGCACTTATGATGAACTGGATTTATCTGCCTTCACCATGGGATGCCTGCAGGATCTCTCAGAGCCCTCTCGCGTTGTGCAGTGCATGTTCTCTGTAGCACGAGCCGCCGTGTTGTTCCGGATGTCGCGCGTTTTCTCCTCCGTTGTGAGATGATTTTGCATTCGTAGCTTTGCTCTGATTTGGGGTTGATCTGCATGCAGACCGTGTTAGCAGAGGAGGTTCTGCTCAGGCTAAAGTGGGGCTTCTGTGCTCGAACCCAGTGTCGTGCGCTGATGTCCCTGGTGTCCTGGAGCAGCAAGTGTCGCAGCCGGGACCTTGGTTCGATACCTCAGCTCCGTTCCCTGATGTTCTCGCTGAGAAACGAAGGCAGCTGGGTGAGTACCTGAGCCTCTGCTGGTGAAATTTGCCAAGACAGAATACAAAGTAGCATTTGTGAAGCACTTCTTGTCATTCCATGGTCCTGCATTCATTCCTAGCTGATGACTGTAGCACTGGTGTGAGAGCAGTGGTTGTACTGGGCTATGCAGCCACCAAACAGAAATAAATACCACCTGTGGTCAGTTCACAACTTTTTCAATCCCATCCCTCTCCCTTCTTTACCATAATCTCATTACTTCTCTTGCCTTCCCAAACCTGCAGCTAATGTGGATGGTGAGCCTTAGAAAGGGTTAATGAGACAGCGGCAGTTGACCCATTCCCAGTATGGAGTTATCTTCCATTGCGTTGTCAAAACTCAGGAATTTGGGCTGTCTGATTTTTGAAGGTAGCCAAGGCTCAATCCAGGAAAGTTGGGGTTGATTTTGATGGGGGGAAGAATCTGGACATGCTCATATATCTGCCTTCTTAACAGCTCACAAACTGGGTGGTGAGAAGCTCTGCTACGCGTGGAGCAGGATCAGGTGCTGTGCCTGTATGGGACTCCCACAAATGGGTGGAATGCAGCTCACTCAAGAGAGGCAGCAATATATTTTGTTGAGGTAGTTGAGTTAAGTTCATTGGAACTTAACAAAATTTAACAGTGGTTTACAAAGGTTCAAAAACGCTGATGGTGAGGCTCACTTTATTAATTACTGCATGGAAGAAACATACAAATGAAAATGAAATTAGAGTCAAGTTAGAATGTTTTGCACAGAGACTAGAGGTGCAGAAGCATAAGGAAGACCCTCCCAGTGAGTCATGAAGTTCAGAGTGGACTCCCTTGCTTTCTAAACTGCTGGTGGAGCTTAGGTGCAGCCAGGTCCAGTCTGAGTCTCAGACTTGGACAAAAGTCTAAATCTAGTGAAAAAAATACAAAGAGTAAGGAAGAGCCTCTTGCTGAGTTATAATGTTCAGAGTGGATCCGCTTGCTTTCCAAACTCCTTATGGAGCCTTGGTGCAGCTAGGTCCAATCTTAGTCTCAGACTTGGCCAGGGCTTTATGTCTGATGGAATTACCTATACTAAGTTTATAATAATTGAGTAGCTACATGAATTAGTAATGTTTCCTTAGTATTAGTTTAGCATCCTGTCAGATCTGCCATTGGTTAAAGATCTCTCTGTCTCAAGGAGCCACCTTGAGAGGTGTCCCAGCTCAAGGGGAGATCACCGCCGTGCAACCAGTCTACCTGGCCAGAAGAGCTCAAAGAAGGCTCACTTAAGCTGTCATATTTATGGACTAAAGGCTCATAGTCAAATTGCATGCAATGGAAAAGGTGTGCATGAGATCTGTTGTACCCACAAATTGCTCCTTGATTAATGAGTCTTGCAAAAGCCACTGGTTATTCACATGTTAATCACATGATCAGTGTTCCAAGTTCATATGCATCGATGCCCACTGTGTCACTCTATTTCTTTGTGGGTTTTCAGAGAACAAATTGAAACTAGAGGAGTTCTTGACCTGGACACGACTCAGACCTTTACCTGTTTTGCATCCTGTACCAAACTACCCTAGTTTGGTTAAGGGGTCAAGGGCACCCATCACATGGATATGTGCCCCACTGTGCTCATGGGTTTCTCTAAGCCTGTGTCATTAACCTCAAACTGGGGACTGTTCTTAAATCTTCTGAAAAGCAGAAATGGAAGCAGACTGTACCCTGCTGCTAAGCCATGTCTCTGAAGGCTGTGCCTTAGTGCTCCGGAGCTTACACTGGCTGGTGGCTCATCGCTGGATGGTGTTCAAGTTGTTTAAGTATTGAATTATTCTCTCTACTCAAGAGGGGACTAAGACTGCTTTTGTCTTTTATGCAGGGTAATAACATTTTTCCTGTGAGTTAACTGTATTATTCTCTTTCTTGCTGCTCCCACATTAGTTTTGGAAAGAGAAAAACAACGCTGTGTCATCGCAGAATTGCCTGGTGATGGGAACTGTAAGGTAGATGAGTTCTTCTCTCCACCCATGAGCAAGTTCTTGAATGAGGTTTTACTGCAGGACTGTTCGTTCTCTTCCTCTTGCACATCGGCCTGTCCATATCTCTTAGGTTTTTAATACATTATAGTACATCCATCTCTTAGAACAACAGTTTCATTTCTGTAGCCCAGGCCAACAGTCAGTGCTAGGGAGATATTGCTGTCATCACTGCATCTTTAAAAGCTCTGCTTCCATCCTTAAGAGATTCTCTGGCTATGGACTAAACTCAGAATTATGCTTGGGGTCCTGTCCAGCGCAGTATGGGAATCTACTCCAGATGAAGATCTATCCCTGTATGGTTCAGATTTTACATGCATACCTCATCCACACAAATAATACCTGTTTCATGCAATATTTAACAGTGTGAACTACAAATTAGACCATAAACTCTTCAGTTCAGAGACCACTAAACTTTTTAGAGCATCAGACACATGCAGACTTAAAACCCAACCAGGGCCACCAGTCATTACCAGTTAGAGAGAGGAATAGAAAACAGCTTTAAAAGGAATTCCCTCATTAAATTGAAGGGGCTTTTAGCCATGACAGGCCATAAAATCTGAATCCCTGCGAGGGAATGTTTTACTCTATATATGCGTGTGTCATAGCCTTTGTAGTTTCAATGAGGAGAGAGAATAGACTGGGTTGCATATTGGATACATTATTTGGTATTAAGCTGCCATTCCAAATCTCTTTTGGATAATTGGAACAAAGAATCACTCCTTCTCATCCATCATTTTAGATGAAGGCCTTAGTAAAATAATTTTGATTGCTGGGAACCACAAATAGGATCCCTCTTCCCAGATTAGTTCTTTTTGCTCATGAAACTGTTTGAACAGGCCTTAGCACTCTGATCCGTGGCAGGATGTATGTCAGCAGTTCCACAAGCTTTGGGGAAATTGCTGAAATGTGTTTATAAGGACCTCCTAGGAAGTGTTTGGTGGTGTTGAGCCTGGGGAAGATTGTGTTGGAATTTTTGTTGTTGGATTTTTGTGGTTGTTGTGTTGGATTTTTTTAATTCCACTAACATACTCTTTGATGCTGCTAGTAGTAGTAGTAGTACAATAGGTCTTATGTTTCCACTGATGTAAAAAAGGTCTTACTAAAAGTTTAGGTTTTATTTCATCAAAGATTTGTAAAACTTTGGACTTAAAGTCTAACTTAGTTATAGCTATGCCTCTGCAACACCTAATAGTAAACATGTAAACTGATGCAGTATGAACTGAATTACTAGTTCCCAATCTTGAGCACCCAACTGATAGCTGTGAACTCATGAACCTTCTTGTGGATATTTTGAAAAGCCCCATGAATCTGAAGATTTTTAATGTTTTAATATAATAAGGTTCAGTGGACCAGCTGTACACCAATTACTGTTGCCTATGGGCCATGGTTTATGACTGTTTGAGCTACAAAAAATTGACAGTCTGGCAACTTGTCTGTGTGGGTCTCATGTAATTCCAAAATTGTTCCATCTTGCTCTCTTCTGCCTGTACATCTGTGTTGTGGTTAGTTTCCTTAAAACTGGGAGACTGCTCCCTGCTGGAGTTCAAAGTGTGGCAGGTGGTGAAATGCAGGCTTCAGCTGAACATTTTATTGGTTCTTAATGGTGATTTCAAAATAAAGAAGGAAAAAAATCCTCAGATTTGGTTTCAGAGTACTCTATCCATGACAAAGAGCACAAATTGAACATTTTAGGGCTACTACAAAGATGCTGATGATTGGTTTAGTAGTCTTTGTAGTCTGCCAGGAATTTCAGGCAATTAACTAGCCAGTGCTGCTGTTGACTAGCCAGGCTTCAACAGACCTTTTAGAAACCTTCTGGTCTTTTCATGTAAATAGACATTTGGCAGTATTTTAAGATGTATACCCAGTAGATTTTGTAATGCATTTCCTTTTTTCATGTGTTCCATGTTTAATTCAAACAAGCATCTGACATGAAAGCTAAAGATAAAAGTGTAACATAGTACAATTAGTTTCTGTGAAGTCTGTGGATCACTAATGGAACACAGCTCTTCCCCCTGCACAACCAGCATAATACAGGCCATTTTTTGGTCATTTGTGTTGTACATTAAAAGCATCAAATAGAGGGCTGTCATGTGCCTGAGCACATGGACAGAAAGTTCCTTTGTTTGATAACATTGGAAATAATTTCGCTTTCCAGAGACGCAAATGGGTAATTGCTGCAATCGGATCAGAGACATGTAACACTTGTAATGTAACCCTTCATGTATTAATAAAAATAACGCAGAAATTAGATCAGAGACCACAAGTATGTATATATTAAAAAAGGAAGTTCAGTAAGCGTTTTTTTCTGTTTCCACCACCATTATTGTCTGTGTTTCATGAATGTGTGTTGTGATTTCATACCAACTGGTCTCTACCACTTTCTGATCAAATAAATACAAGCTCAGGAGTACAGTTTGAAAGCAACATGCTGGATTTGGGCATTTAAATTCACTGAGTGTCTAAGAAGCAGGGTTTCTGAGCATGTTTAGTGAAACAAAATTTGGAAAAAATTAGAATTTAGCTCATCTATTGACAGCAAACCTGCAATCCTCATTCCTCTTTATTAATGCTCAAAGTATGAAGTTTAAATCTGGACTTGGCTGAAAACTTCACCAGTTTCACGTGTGTCTAATCTGGTGCTCTAGTTTTTTTGGAAAGCAAGTTTCAAAATAGGCAACTGGATTTTTGTAGGATTTAGGGGAGCTGTGTCACATACTCCCTTTCTTACCCATTCTGTACAGAGCATGTGGGTTCTTTTGAAATTGTAGCATGTGTGGGGTTCTGTATTATTCAAGGTACAGGGATAATTTTTTTCTTATTTTAGATTGACAGTGTTTTAAAGGAGGTTGGGGATGTAACAAAGTTAAACAAGATACTGCATGTCTCGACAATGCCACTCAAAAATGACAAGTGTGTATTTCAAACCCACTCGTAAGACCCATTTCATACAACAAAGAAATGCAACATACAGATACCACATGTGGAACGCACCAGGCATGATTGAGTCATGAATCCTCCTCTCTGTTCCTAAAAATGCCCAGTTCTCTATATTGCATTTACAGGTTTTAAGGCTTTACTTTAGGATAAATATTAGTGTTTCAGGAGGAAGTATTTTAGCTGATATATAGGCAGAGACTGCCGGTGGTGCTTTTTTTTTCCTCTTCTTTCTTTTTCTACTGCAGAGTGCTTTGGCTGCTGTTAAACAGTTTAGCTGGATCCAAAGGGATACTGCTAACATGAACTGGTAAACCACCAGCAGTGTTATATCCTCCTGTGTCAAAGACCTTGTACAATGTAAAAGCTAAAGGTATTCAGATTAACCATTTTCTCAGGACAATTTATAAATAGAAAGCATTTCAAAACTGAGATTTATTTCTTCCCCTCCTGCCCTTTCTTCGCCATGAATAGAGCAGAGCTCTTAAAGCTCTTGACTGTCTGCATGTCCTCTCTTTATGTCTTTTCTTTTTATTTCAATTGCAAAAGTTATAGAAGTAGTTGAAATAGTGGGGACAGAAGGAATTGTGAGTCTAAAACCAGGACATCATTGTTCTTGGTGCCAGTAGAATAGAAAGAAAATCTGGAGAAATTAAATTAAAAAAAGGAAAAACACACAGACACACAAACACAAAAAAAACACACTCAAAAAAACCCAAAAGGGCAACCAAAAAAACCCAAAACAGAACCCACAAACTATGGAAAAGAATAAATTGATGTGCTTTGAAAAACAACAATCTAACTTCAAGATTCCATAGGTAAAGAGAATCACATTTCCCTATGAGCATCTACATTTTACAAAGAATAGCATTTCTAGGAGGGTAAAAATCCCCATTGTGGCTTCTGGGAGCAAAGAGATCAGCACAGCAAAAACCCTGACCTCCATCAAGGTTTGCACCAAAAACTCCCAGAGCCCATGGAGGTTAAAGCTCAGGTGGAAAACGGTGTGGGTGTCAGGAGATGTCGGAGGCTCTTGGATGAAGGAGGGAGCATTGGATCCCGGGTGCTAGTGTGGGAAAAAGGGAGGGCAGGAGGAAGCAGGCACCTCCAGAGGATTTAAAGACAGGAGGAATGACCGCTGGGCTTGGGAAAGGTGTGCCTGTATTTGCAGAGGGCATAAATGGATCTGCTAATGACTTCCTTTCATGGGGTGATTGAGGTACTCGTGATGGGGGAAAAGGCTGCTGGTGTTGACAGAGATTTCATTGGTACTGTGTGACCCAGGGCATTTATGGAGCTGCTGTGCCCTCATCTCTGAGTTAAATTACTTCCCAGATGTAAGGCAAACAAGCAATCGCTCAGACTGGTCTCCTGTTCTTTATGGCTTCAGTCCTCAATACTCATTCAGCAACAGGCAGCTGGTTCCTTTTGCTTGGTTTAGAGGTTCTGACACCAGTAAAAACAAAACAAAACAAAAAAAAACTTTTAATCTTCCAGCAGTCAAATACACTGCAGACATAAATAAATGAGACCTGTTGGAGCACCCTTGTTTTTGACAGGCCTTTTCTCAGCAAAGGAATGGTTGTTTGGGAAGATCCCCCTAAAACTGCAGCAGGGGGGCTTGCGTAGCATTTAAATCCACGTGATAGCTTCTTCATCAAGAGATCTCTTTCAGATCATATCCCCTTTGATGATTATTCAGCCCCAATACTTCCCAGACTTTACAGTTATTTTAACCTCTCTGAAGACCTGCCAACATACCCACTTTAGCAGCCAATGATGTTATGCTGCCTTTTTTTTTTATTGGCATTCAATTTTAAGGGTTGACAGACAGTAAATACTAATACTTCTCCTTACTGTTCTACAGTAATTTGTCCTACAGTTGTAAATAAGTCTCTCTTGTTCTGCCTCCTGCTAAACAAAACTCACTCTTTTCAGAAGACATTGAGCAAACAGAGGATTTTCCCATTTTATGTAGCTGTGACTGAATGGATATTACTATGTCTGGGTTGTCACTGAGGGGGTTTATTTACATCGCAAATGAAGCAACTTATTTCTGAAAATAGTAGTTTGTTGAGGATTCTTTTTTTTTAATGGTAGATCTATTAAATATCCAGAAGTATTTTTGTCAACTATTTTGTGTTTCCATCTGGGTGTGTCATGCAAGCCTGGAGGAGAATCACATAATTTTTAGGGTTGGAAGGGACCTCTGGACATCATCTGGTCCAGCCCCCAAATGAATGCTATTTAAAGATCTGAGGATATCCTCTTGGACAGTAACAAATAAGCAAGCTACTAGCTTTGAGGAACTGTAATTAATCCCAGCAGTCAAAACATTTTTATTCTGTATTTTTCTTTCTCTCTGGTAGACACCTTGCATTTCCAAGACTGAAAATCAGCCTCAAGGACTTGCAACGAGCGTCAGGTGGGGACAGACACCCATCAATCAGTCCACACCCTGGGACACTGATGAGCCTCCATCTAAACAGATGAGGGAGAATGAAAACCCAGGTAAGTTTCTAATCTTATTTGTAATTCTGCCAGGGAAAATCGTTGGAGGCAAATTCAATGCACTATCTCCATTTACCTCTGTAAATTAGACTTCATTGTGAGCCCTTTCTTTATTCTTTAGAAGGGGTTTTCTCTCATTGTAAAGACCCTTCAAGTTTCTTCTGTGCCGGGGCTAATATGAATGTATTAAGATGCTGCAAGTTCATTAGAGTGGTTTCTTTTTTTTTTCCTTCTCTGCCTCCACTAGAGGAAAAGGCACTCTGTAATACTTTAAGACCTCTTTTATGTCCAGAACTACCTGAAATGATTTCCAGCTTCCAGACACATATCATACATTGTGCTACTATGCCAGACGCCTAATTACAATGTCTTTGTAGTGGCTGGAGCACCATTATTATACACACAGAGTGTTTGTCAGGGAGCCGTGAAAGCGCAGCGGGAAAAGAGGTTAATTTTCTTGGAAGTGTGCGCTTAAGCTGCATAAAGTGCAAAATACATAAAACCACAAACATGCTGCATGTCAACTGACGAGTATTTTAACAATTGCGCTCACATCGCTGCAGCAATTTTATGCACTTACTGCTTGGGAACGGCTCCAGACCCTGAACTGCTTCAGGTGTCGTGCAGGGGGGCGCATCGGCGCGATTCGGTGGCAGGCACAGGTGCGGGAGGGGAAGGCTGGGAGTGTTTATTTGTGTTCTACCCCGTGCCGAGCCCACCACCATTGCTGACCTTCCTTTGTGCCGCAGGTGCAGCGCCCTGGGTCACCACGGTGGCAGCGGGCAGCCAGCCCGCCCTGATCACGCACTCCTACGGGATGACACAGCCACCCACCTTCAGCCCCGCCGCCAACGTCCAGGCCCCCGTCATCGGTGTCACACCTTCCCTCCCTCCGCACGTCACCCCCCAGCTCCCGCTGATGCCGGCCCACTACCAGCTCCAGCCGCAGCCCTCCCAGCCCCTCAGCAACATGGTGGTCAACCTCCAGAGCCAGCCCTTGTACACCAACAGCCAGCCCCTCAGCATGTCCTCCATGAGCGGCGTGGGCCCGGTGGCCCACCCGGGCCCCGGGGCGGTGGGCAATGGCCACCTGGCCTGCCCCATGCTGCCGCCGCCACCGCCAGCCCTGCCCTCGGCCGCCCTGCCCAGCACCGCCCCTACCACCAACGGGCAGGCGGCCACCCCGCTGCCCCCCAGCGCGGCGGCGGGCGGCCCGGACAACACCAACGGGGTGCAGATGCTGCGGACAATCGGCGTGGGGAAGTACGAGTTCACGGACCCCTGGCACCCCAAAGGTAAGGCGGGCCGGCTTGGCCCCATGGGGCGTGCAGCAGGGGCGGGTGGCAGCAGAGCCTCGGCATCCCTGCCACTCTTTGGGCCTGCCAGCCCCGCCCTAGCGACTGTCTCCACACTTTTCTAAAATGCAGAGCTTTTGTGAGTTACTGATGACAAAAAGCAGCATATTAACAAGAGGGAGGATGAGCTGTGGGCGTATTTTGTAGTGAAAAGCAGCTTTCAGGGCCATTGAATAAGCCGGTGCTCCCAAGGGTAAAGCAACCATCATCCCTTGCCACTCCCTTTGAAACACACCCCTGTTTCCACCTGACCTCTGTCCCCCTGGCTGCAGTTGTGCATCAGCCACAACACTGGCCACCTTCTTCAGCCCTTGTCTTCTCCATGCTCTGGTAGGAGCCCAAGCCAAACACAAGTAACCCACTGACTGCAGCTGAACAGCACAAACGCATTCAGCATTAAGGGGAAAACTTCATTACCAGCTTCACTGGGCTCAAATGCTGCAAAACACCCTGAATAGTCATGAGCGTTCTGGGAGGTTGACCTTTTCCGATGAGTAGTTTGTAAATGAGCCCCACCGCTGGGTCATGGTGGAGTGTTATTTCCAAGTGTCTTACTCCAGACACTTCAAAACTCCCTGCGCTCTGTGTGCCGAGTTTCTAATTGCATTTTCAGAGTTTTCCCTTCCTCCCTTGCAAATCACGACTAGGCCACATGTGCAGGTAAAGCGAAATGAAGCTTACGAAAATATAAATGTGGACCTATCAGCAAAATCAATTAAATTGATTTTGTAAAAAACCCGCACCTTCATTAAGTCTGTGATATTTTATGTATACATTTGTATTCAGACACAATCCATGTGTAAATTATGTATTTGCCACAAGCTATTAAGTTCTATTGTGTAGCTCAGTATTAAGGACAAGGAATCTCTATTAAAAATGATTAGTCCAATAACTCTTTCTGCTCATTACATAAATTGAACTTTGGTATGTGCAAATTCTTACCAAACTTCTCTTGAAATGGAGCTCAGACACAAGCTCAGCCGTCCTTTTCTAAAACTAAATATTCAGATTGCTTTTAAATTTTCAGCTCCAAACCCCAGATATGATGAGGGCTCTTGCTGGATGGTGAGATTCTGAATTTTTCTTTGAGCTCTGGATGGGTTTTAAGTGACATTAGCCCAGTCAGGTAGCTAAAAATTGACCAACAACTGTTTTATAAGAGTTTAGTTAATTCTTTCACTTTAAAAAAACAAAGAGAAAAAGCCAAAATCCACTAAAGCAATTTGTCAGGTCATGTTTATAAGTTAAAAAGCCTTGATTTTGTAGAAGGAGAAAGGGTAGAGATTTATACCCTAATCTTGGTAGACTGAGCAGTAGTGGTTCTGTTGGATGTCTGTGTCCTCCGTAGAAGCTATTTGTCTTCTACAAGGCATCATCTCTACTTTCCATAGCCACCTATTCCAATTTGCTGCACTGGTTACTTGGATGCCTGATCAAATTAACGCAATTTAAAGGATTACTTGGTGTCATTGGAGACATGTGCAAATATACAATACAAGGGAAAACACATAAGCTTAAACCACTTTTACGGCGGTAATTTGATCACATATCTGAGCCCTAGTGACACTAACCTAGTGAGACAAATGAGCACGTCAGTGACTGCACACTTGAGGTTGGGAATACTCCTAAATGCCTCGCGTACTTAGGGCCAGCAGCATCAGTTGTTATTTACTCTTCCTCCATCAATTAACCTTCAGCAGATCTCTGGCTGGCAGATGAAGTGAACTTCAAATCAGAGCCTAAGTAAAAAGATCGTAAAATATTTAATCGGTCTTTTAATATTTGATTTACAAATTCTTAGTCAGCATTTTTGCTTAACCTGCTGTAAACCCTAGTCTAGTCTACTCTAGTCCAAGCACCCTAGAGACCAGTTGGCCCAGGAGGTGTTCATTAAGGTGCAGAGGAGAGTTCTTCATTGGAGTATGCCTGGCATGCCAGACCTAGGTCTGGTCCTGTGTTTGGAAACCTCTGTACTGAGGAGGAGGATCATAAGGAGAATATTAAAACAAGCAGTATTTCTAATCCATGGCAACTCTTGACACATTTGCCTTACTGTACCTTATAAACTGCAGGCTAGAAACTGTTTTTCCAGGGATTAGCTGGCTTCTGTCTGACCATCAGCTATCGAGTTATTCCCGTAGTGGTTAAAAGCAAACAAACGTAAGATAATGAAGCGTGCATATACAAATGTCTCATAAGCAGGACCTATTTTATAGAGAAAAAGTAATTCCTTCCTCTGTTTCTAATCTTAAAAGCCCTTACATCTAAAGCTATAATTCTTCTTGACAAACCTGAAGTCAGAGAAGATTTGGTTGTTTTTGAATAAGAGAGAAAGAATCAGGAAAGAGGAGACAACTGGGTGCTGAACCAGACCTTAAAATCTCATTAGAAAAAGATTCCTAATATAAACTCTATGGGTTTCAATGTGGCTCAATTTTCTAATTATTTTATGTTTTAATTTTTGCCCTCAGGGATTTCAGTCTCGAGAGCCTGGCTGATTTCACAGTCTTTACATGATAGACACCTTTCTCTCCAGGAATGAATGGAAACTAGGAGAGAATACTAAGCTGTTAAATATACAAGTTCAAACTAGTTCCTACAAGTTTCACTTAAATATTCTCTCTCTCTCAGAGAACCTTGGCCATATAAGAACCACTGCTAATGGCCTTGAGATCTATCTCATTATCGTGAAATACTCTAAATTATTATTTCACTTGACAATCCAGTCTTGTTCAGGTTTGAATAATTACCCAACTATCCTTCAAGTGATAGAGCAGTTTTCGCTGGTTAATATGATAGGGTTTCTTATATTTTTAGACTTTGTTAGGAAGCTGATTTGAAACAACATGTTTTATTTCTCATAATTATCTTTCATTTGGCTGTGTACATGTTTGGGCCATTGTATACTCTGTTCGTGCAGAACTAGGTTTCTTACTCAGCTGTTTCTAAACAGAAGTAAACAAATAAGTTACCAAAAGTTAAAGGCACTGCTGTTGTGCTGTCTCATTTGCAATAGGTCAAGAGATCTCACTTACATGGCTGAAAGAGTCTAGTCATTCCATGGCTCTGCAAAAAATACCCTTTGATAACAAGAACCGTGATATAAAACAGTTATGTCATTCTCCCTACAGTGTTACAGCTAATTTCTACCTAATTCCATTGAAACTACTTGTAAGAAAACTTTTGCCTAGATTAGAGATCTTTTTGGTCTGGATGGGCTATATTCTGTTAAATATGAATGTTAACTTTAGTTACATAATCCATTTACTTACTGAATTTATAGCATTGTCACATTATGAGAGACGTAAATAAAGTTCCAAAGTAATTATTGCTTTTAGCAATGTATGAAGAACTGTAGTCATCATCATGGCTAGGCTTCGCGAACGAAGATTTGGGAAGGGCTCTACCCACTTTTCTTGCAAGCGCGTTGGTGGCTAAAAAGGCCAATACGAGAGAGGCAAGTCCGGTTGCAAAAGACACAGCAGAAAGACTCCTTGGATGGTATATTCTGCAAGGCACGATTCTTTCTGCGTTGTCTTTTCTCCTCAAGGGTGATCCTGCGTGCTTTCTCAAAAGCATCAGCAGCGTTATAAATGGTGTGTCTCCAGGCCTCCCGATTGGAGGCCAGAGTGGACCAGTTATGGTGGTCAATATGCCCGAGGCTGAGTTGTTGCTTCAGGGAGTCCTTGTATCTTTTCTTCGGAGCTCCTCTCTTGCGGCAGCCGGTGGCAAGTTCACCATAAAGCAGGATCTTAGGGAGGCGGTGGTCCTTCATCCTGGAGACGTGCCCTGCCCAACGCAGTTGCGTTCTCAGTAACATGGCCTCAATACTTGTAATTGCTGCCTGTTCTAGAACAGATGTATTGGTCACATAATCTGACCAGTGGATGTTTAGGATTGTACGGAGGCAGCGTTGATGGAAGCGTTCTAGGAGACGCAGGTGGTGGCGGTAGATGACCCATGATTCGGAACCATATAAAAGAGTAGACAGCACAATGGCTCTGTAAACACTGATCTTGGTACTTTTCTTCAAGTGTTTATTACGCCATACTCTTTTATGGAGTTTTCCAAAAGCACTATATGCCTTCGCTAACCTATTGTCTATCTCCCCGTCAATCTTACCATCCGAGGAGATGAGGCTGCCTAGGTAATTAAACTGTTGGGCTGATTTGAGTTCTGACTGGCCAATGGTGATGTGGGGATGATGGAAGACTTCCTGAGGTGCAGGCTGATGGAGAACTTCTGTCTTCTTTAAGCTGACTTCCAGCCCAAAGAGCTCAGCAGCATCTGCAAAGCAGGATGTTAAACGCTGCAGAGCTGCTTCTGTGTGGGCAACAAGGGCGGCGTCATCAGCGTAAAGCAGCTCCCGGACAAGATGGTTTAGGGTCTTAGTATGGGCCTTCAGTCGCCTTAGGTTGAATAGGCTTCCATCAGTACGATATCGAATGTAGATACCGTCCTGATCATCAAGGTCTGCCGTGGCCCTTTGGAGCATCATACTGAAAAAGACTGTGAATAGGGTAGGAGCGAGAACGCAGCCTTGTTTCACACCGTTCTTTATTAGAAAGGGCTCAGAAAGTGAGTTGCCATATCTGACTTGGCCGTGCTGATCCTCATGAAGTGAGATGATCATTTTAAGGAACTGTAGTGCTGCCTTATGAAATGCATGGGGTCTTTTACCATACACAGTCAACAGGAGGTTTGGGAGGCATCTGGTTTGGCTTGTAATTTCCCTGTGGATAGGATTTATGCCAAATACTCCTAGCTGACTTCAAAAGCCATGACACCTTAACACAGACATGTAAACTAGTATTTTAGAACAGAATTAGCCTTGTTTTCTATCCATGTCCTAAGTCTTGCTCTATAAGCTAAAGTGCTAGGGGAATTAATAAAGCAGAATATTCAGAACCATGATGATGTTAATTGTGAACATATTCAGTGAAGAGCCACTGAAGTTCTCATAGCCAGATTTTTACATGACTTCTTCAGAAAATACAGAGTTGCAAATAATATTCAGACATAATTTCAATATCTTCAGGCTACATGATGTGCCAGCACAAATTGTCAGTTGCACAACGTGCCTGCAGGGAAGAGAGAAACTCATCCCTTCAGTTTCTGACACAAGGTGCCAGTGTCCCATGCCATGGCACAGTGACAGAGACCAATGTCTATGTGCCTGCCAATCCAGCTGAACCCAGGTAGAGAGGAATTAATCAGTCGGATGAAGGACTAGAAGATATTGGTTTCCTTGCAGAAATAACTGAGTAACTGAGATTTAGTCCTTGACTGTTTTGTAGGGCAGTATGCTTCCTTATATTCAAGACCTGTTGCAAATCCAAAACTGAACCCTTGGTGGATAGCCCTGACATATGTAGGGCGTAAACGTTCCGGCTTGGGCTCTGAGATTGTTACACATTTGGAAAGATACTGTCTTTGGAAACTTGATATACTTGGAAGCATAGTTGCTAACACAAAAAAGGGAGGAAAATACAATACTTCATCACACAGTACTTCATACATACTTCATTGCAGTACTTACTCCTGCAGTGCAAATTTAACCATGGGCATCATGGGTTTTAATTTTTGGATGTTCATGGATACTACTGATGTTTGTTTCCATAGTATTTTTGTTCTGTCATTCTTTGGTTTGCAGTCCTTAACTGGTGGGAAAAAAAAGCAGATGCTAATTAGTGTTCAGAGTGTAATGACTGTAGAAACATAACAATATCAGAAATAAAATCTGAATGTTAATCCTTGTAGCACTAATTTCTTAACACTTCATTTTCAAGCATCAGCAAATAGCATGAACTAAACAATAACAAAACTACAAACGAATACTGTTGCATCATCACTTATTGATTGCACCTTTCACACTTGACTTTATTGCATTGGAATTCTCATTAGGCCTCAGACAATATTTACTTTCCTTAATCATGAATAGTAACAAGGCAGAGTACAACATTTTGTCAATAACTATCAACTTTTTCTTCACAAAAGGCTGAATTTTCAAAGGAGTTTCAGCTTGACCTGCAATTCTGTGAGTGTACCTAGTTCTAGACATGAATGCTGGGGGGTAGGGAGTGTTTAAATTCAAAATACAACCTAGCATTTTGAATTCTAGTAACCTTAATTAAGGGATGTTCAGTGATGAAGGCTCTAGAAAGCCTATTTTCAGTTCTCAGTCTTGTACCAGAATACATGGCCTGTGTAACCTTAGGAAAATCTCCCTTAATTTTGTATCCATAGATACAGAGAAGTGGATAGATAAATAGATTATAAAAATTATATATATAAAATTTTACATAAAATTGTATAGTGTGTCTGTGTACATGTATGTACATATATATGAATATGTATGCTTATATTTGTGGGGAAGGAAGTCTCCTGTTTCTTGTAGGAGAGTTGGGTTAGCATGGAAGTGTTAGCATTGTATATGCTTCTTACTGTGATTTCCTTAGGATCGTGGTGATTTTCTGGGGTGGCCTAAATGGTACCAAGGTACAGATGATTAGTGGTCAGTTAGTAAGCTCAGCTTGGAAATGATATGTAAGAGTTCAAGAATCCCAGAATGGCTGAGGTTGGAAGGAGCCTCTGGGGGTTGCCTGGTCCACCCCCCTTGCCCAGCAGGGCCACCTAGAACTGTTTGCCCAGCGCCTTGTCCAGATGACTTCTAAATATCTTCGAAGGTAGAGACTGCACATACTCTCTGGGCAAGTGTCAGTCATCCTCACAGTAAGAACATGTTTCCTCATGTTCAGAGGGAGACTCTGGTTCTGACACTGAGCACCACGGAAAAGAGCCTGGCTCCATCCTCTTTGCACTCTTCCCTTCACGTATTTGTATACATTGATGAGATCACTCTCAGCCTTCTCCAGGCTGAACAGCCCCAACTCTCTCAACCTCTCTTCCTAGGAGAGATGCTCCAGTCCCTTTGTCATCTTCATGGTCCTTTGCTGGACTCTCCAGTATGTGTCTCTTGTATTGAGGAGCCCAAACCTGGACATGGCCCTCCAAGTGAGGCCTCACCAGTGCTGAGTAGAGGGGCGGAAGTGTCTCCTGTGATCTGATGGCATTATTTTGCCTAATGCAGCCCAGGAGTACTGGCCTTCTTAACTGCAAGGGCACACTGTTGGCACATGTTTTACCGTGTTCATGCACAGTAATGAACTTAAAGCAAACAGGTTCTCTAAAATCAAATTTTTATCAAGATTAATTACAGTCTTCTTTCATTAATATAATCCTAGCAGAATTGCAAAATTGATGAGAGTATCTAAGCAATCACTTGAGTGAGACTGAAATACATTTCACCTTTCTGTGCTCCAGGTGGGGTATTTTCAGTAATTTCTGTCCTGTCTTTTAATGTCACTGTTGGTCAGGTCATGAACAGAGAGTGATTTAGTGTACTGAAGAGTCAAAGAGGACTTGTAATAGTCCTAGAACATTGCCTTGCTAAACATATAGCATAAAGAAGGTGATCAAATTCTCTTTTGATTGACATCTCTCAGTATGTGACTGACATGAGATTTCCATGTTTCAACTGGAGCAGGATCCTCTCAACACTACCAATATTTTATGTGGGTTATTGTAAGAAAAAAGTGGGACATTGCTAAACTGAGTTGAAACTCCCTGAAGTTGCTCTTAGAAGTCATCTGATTTGTGCTGTTATTTTTTATACCTCTGTTTTTTGAAATAAATGCCAGATTTGCAACTGTAGTTCATCTGTTGAAAACACAGAGCTGAAAAACTTTGATCATGTAACTGTTACATGATATTATGTCATCATTTGCAGATCCATTTACTTAATTAGACAGTGATATATTTGCAGTTGTCTTGAGTTTCTTCCCACTCTGTAGTCTAAGATATGGTTTGCTTAGAATGTGGTTTCTTAACAAATATAGTTTAGTCCATGACAGTGGCCATCAAATGCATTCAACATAAGTCTGAGAGGCGGCAGAGTTCTGTTGAATTACTATTTTCTCTCTTGTCCACACAACACTATATTCACAAAGTGCAAAATTTCTCAGAAGCTGGATAATAACCAAAATCTAGGCTCCCTTTTGGCACAGAATACATAAGTGCCAACTCTTTATAAATACAGACCAAATTTCCAGGCAGGCTGCCCGCCCATCCATCCATCCATCCATCCAAATACTGTTCCAACAATCCCTTGCAGGGAGCTGGAGCTGCATTTGGATGTTCTGAAAGTTATAATTTTCCAAAACACTTGTAAAGTCTCTATCCCCCTTTCAGAACTCCTTAAGTTTAATACCTGTTTTCTCTGACCTTGTCTTCCCTTGGTCCTCTGACTTGCTCTACTCTTGACACATATTTGGATGCAACCCTTGTCTTCATCCAACCCTTTGGATGCAACAGGAAACACACCTGTTCCCTTTCACTCTGTCCTCCTATGCCTTAGAGCTACCTTTCCTGAGTGTTCAGTTCGCTCCACAAGTTTGGCTTTTCCTTGAATTTTCCACGAAAATTTCTTCTTTTTCACAGCAGCATAGTTCCACTTCTTTCAATGTCATGACTTAAAAAGTGGACAGTCAAGTTATAACTACTACAGAGTGTCAGCAGAGAATGAGGACTTCCCACTCAGTCAAAACTGAACAAGCTGGGTCTATCTGAAGCCAGACTGTGCATTTGTGTCTATACTTAAATGTTCCCAAAATGGGCTATTCTGTGACCTCTGGAGGTCTCTAGACAAGCAGATCTATTAAATTGCAAAATTTTTTTGGTTTCCTTACAAGAAAGTGGAAATGCTTTTTTTGTCTAATCAGGGGACTTTTTTCTAAGTCCCTCCATGGAGCAGTGCCTGAACTCTGAAGGAAGAAGATTCATTTTTGATTCCCGTTGCATTCAGAATGAGAATTATTCTGTCCCATGTTAGATTAAAAAAAAATCTAAACAGATTTGTGAAATAGAAACATTTCCAAATAGTGACTTTTCTTGCCCTGCTGTGCCTTGAGATTGCTGATGATAAGCTCTGCTGTACCACAGCGACACAGGCTTTGAGCTGTGGTCAGTAATAATAATAATCCTAATATGGGATTATATAACACCTCAAATCTTCAAATTGTTTTTAAGGACATAAAAGTTATGTCATTAATTCTACACAGGAGAATTGGTTAAGCTTCTTCCAGTCAGTCTGGTTTGTGTTACATGTATATACAGTACCAAGTGAGGGTACCAAGTTGTACCAAGTGAGGGTAAAACGGTATTTGTGCATATTTGCACCTTAATATTTACAAATCACTGCATTAGATTCTCAGGCCAGATATTCTGGAAAGTATCATTAGGGGATGAAATTATCACTAGGAAGGAGGTACATAAGCTTGCAGGACTTTCCTGACAAAACTTCTACCTTCTAGATGTGCAAATAAAAGTGGCATGAAGTTTTGTCATATTAAATTCAGAAAATTACAGCATTGATGTTGTACTGTACTGGAAAAATCTTTGGACTGCTGTCAAAATTTGGAGGTTCAAGGTAAGTACTTGAGCAGGACTATAGATAGTAATATGTCCATACACCTATGTGTACCAACCATTAAGTCAGAAGCTCTTGACTGGACAAGGTGCCAAGATGCTTGGTCAAGTTTGCACAATATCTTGCAATACTTAGCAAGAAGCTAAAACAGATTGGAGGGTTAACCTCAAGACTTTGTACATTATATTTTGCACAATGCTCTTTGGCATAATGCTCACACACAAAAAACCCACACCAAGAATGTAGGATTAAAGAGAACATTATGGTTTTTATTCATGATTCCTCTGATGTGTCAGAAGACGACAAAATGTGTCCATCAATTTGCACACTGAAGTATTTGGATGGGGCTGAGGAAGATGGTACAAAAAGGACAAAATTGGATAAAATTGAAGAAGTCTTAAGAGAAATATGGGCTGACACTCCTGTTCAGTCTGACTGATTTATAGAATATCCAAATACAACATCAAATCCAGCTCCTCTGTGTGACCTTTTCCTCGTGAAGGAAGAGGGAAATGCTCCTTGCATCCCCAAGCTGTGGATGTTCTTTAAAACAAGGATCATTTTGCACAAAACACTACCATCCTGTGGGAAACAGACAGAGGAGCAGTGCTGGTAGATTCCTATTTCCTGTAACCTAGGAAATAGGAGATTCTGCTCTTTGCCTTTTCCAGCATGCTGTGTGGACTTTGTTAGAGATGCAGATTTTCTAGATGGGAAATTTTTCTAGATGGGAAATGGAATTTGCTGGGTTTTAGGTCTTTCTCTGCTAGATACACCCCTATCATGGCTATACTGTGCTGTTTTATGAACAGTGCATTTCTTTGAGAGGTCTTTTATTATTCTGCAGGATGGTTAGAGCTCTGGTTTGGAAGTCATATTAAGCATCCAAAAAAAAAAAGCACTTTTTAGGAGCATTTCAGAAGAACTTTTGCTAGATGGATAGCAGATACCTCCAGCAGGAGTCACTCAAGTTGATTTCAAGTTTATACAGATACAAATATTTAACCATTGCACTCTGAAGAAATATATGGATCTCTTTTACATTTGTATAAATGTAGCAAAAACAGGGGTTCATATTCCTTCAGCTCCAGAATAACATGTTCTTCATGTGTTTTACTTGCTGGAACAGTAAAAGCAAATTTGACATCTTGTCCAAGGATCAGCTGTTCAAGGACAATCAAATATGCTCATGAGCAGAAATTGAGCACATTCCAAGAAGAACCTATCTGTAAAAACTCCACACCAATAAGAATTTCTTCTTGGAGAACTTAAATGAGTTCCGCAGCCCTTTGCTGGAAGTGTCCCTTATGCCTTTGGATAAACCATCATTACTACTTTTTTTTTTTCTCCTTTCTCTCAAAACTGCCGTATAGGCAAACTTTGTGCAGTGAATCTCGGTGTTATCAGTCAGGGCTGCCTTAATTCACTTTCATGGAGATAAAGGGATGCTGAGAACACCTCTTGGCTTTAAGGGTAAACTCAATCAAGAATTTTGCTAGAGCCAGGAAGTTATTTTAGCATGTATTTTGGTCCAAATTCATGGATATTGGAGTGCTAGACTCAGTAATTCAGTAAGATTTGGTATTTCCTGAGACTGAGTCTTCTTTTTGTGTCTTAAAGAAAGTAGAGAAGGGCTGTTTATATACTGAATATATATATATATCCAGAACTATATAACTGTCTGGAAATAATGTGTTAACATATTTAGAAAACAAATTCTAAATATCAAAGTATGTTTTAATATACAGTTTAGAGAAGGGACCTATTTCAAACGTGCAAAGTCCTTTTGTATGTAATGAGTTAGTAACGTTGTCTGATTCCTACCCCTTTGAACACATTGAGAGAATGTTTGGGTTTTAGGGTGAATTCAGACTGAGGTGGGAGGGAGCCAGTCCTGAAGTGGAACAGGACCACAGAATGTGTTTATGACAGCAAAAGGGGTACCCATATTGTATCTAAGTGAAATAAGAGAGGTGGTTTTCAGGATGTAATTTATAATTACCCGGACTGGATATAGATTATAATTACTTAGTCTGGAACTATGCCAAGACACTGAAATTAATATTTCAAGTTTGGAGGGAAGAAAAATGAGATAGTGTTTGGCTGGGTTGGTAGTTGTCTATCAACCATGAACTGAGAACCAGGAGAGTTCAAGGAACCTCCCTTGAACCTTGAATTTACCTCCCAAAAACAGATGAAGAGACTTTTACTTAAAATGTTAAATGGAAAACAGAGTATGTAACAAAACTGATTGTAATAAGGAAAAGAAAATGATAGCATCTTGGATTGTTTTTACGTGGTTAGTAAATGAGAAAGAAGAATCATTTGTATTCAAAACTTAAGTCTTGGTTTAAAGAACCTTAACCATCAGTCAGGTCTGTTTTTTATTTTACTGTCATTGCATTAAGAGGGTATTTTGATATTATTGGTTCAAATTACCTAAAATTTAAGACAGTATTTGCCTATTAACATCTAGGTGGGGTAAGCAAGCACATCTAGTCCCTTTTTGTGATGAAGACGGTTTTCCTCATCTGCCCATGGAGAGCTGCTTCTGAATGTCATACATCCAATGTTTTACCAGGCATTGTTTCATTAGCATCAATGAAGCTAATTTGGGCATATATTGTCAACAGTTTTGATTCATGATTTGTTAGACTGCTACTAATACTGTTACCTCACATATTCCAGAGCTGTCTTACACTGTTTAAAATATTAAAGCCTTCTAAGAGGGTTAACGTTGAGAGAGAGGCTTATAGACCTCATTCAGGAGACATCCCATGCAGTAGCGCAGTGTCCCACAGGGGGCTTAAGGTTTTTCGTTCAGCAGTGACTCAGGAAAAGAGGAGTGCTGGGTATGTGGTTTCCACTTGGTCTTTACTCAAAGGCTTCCTCACTAATTCCCAGCTCATCACAGTTCTCATCAGCCTGTGTAATGTGCTCATCACACGCTCATTTTCAGCTTTTGATTTGGCCTGGTTGTCTGCTGGGGAAGGTTTCCTCTGCTAGAAGTCTCCAAGTGCATGAACAAGTGAGCTCTAAGTGTTACTAATAAAAAATCCTTTAATCCACTTTAACAATGATAAATTGGAACTGAGAACTCCTCTTACTTTACAGATACATTCAGTTCAGAATTTCACTTAAGTCAGGAAATCATTTTATGGGAAAGAGAAAAGTCCTAAACACCCCAATGTGGACAATGGGAATTAAAGGCCAAATGCTTAATTGCTCTTACTGGCTATTTGAAGCACCTACCAATGACTGAAACTTCCACTGACATGGCTGGTTCCTAAAATATTCACCAGTCTTTGTCAATATTTTTATTCTTAATCACCCTGGAATTTCCCTTTTTATTTTACCCACATTGTAACTGGTGTGTGATGAAAGGAAATAGCTGATCTGGGCCACAGAAGTTCAGATTGAGCAAAGATCTGTCTAAAATGTATTTTTCTGGATTTAGTTGGATTTGCTACATTGTCTTGGTAGTAGGTACCTCACACCTAAAGTCTGTACTGTTATCTATCTGCTATCCTGTGTTTATTTTTTACCTTCTTCGTTGAAGAACATAGCATGATCAGATACAATGAAAAATGAAGTCTCTTTATTCTTCTTCTTTCCCAAAAGCATGTGAGGTTGTGCTAAGGACTCATCCACAATGTTTCGTGCCTCTTGTAATCCCTACGGATCTCTCTTTCAGTAGTGGCACTTGAACATTTCCCACAACACAGCTCCCTGCAGTGTTATACCAGGCACGGAGCAAAGTCTGGGCAGCAGGAGGGCCCTTGGAGGGGTGCTCACCCTGCCTGACCTTACTGCAGGGCTCCTTGTTGGAGCACTTCAGGTACCTCCTACGTACCATCACCTTCTGTGACCTGGTCAGGCTTTGGGAGGCAACACACATCCCAGTAGCTGGTTTCCAAGCATCCATCCATTATCTGCCAGCAAATGTAGGCTCATTGTTTCCTGTCTGATTTTGAAAATCTGGCCCCAGCAGCAGGTTTTTGTGCATCACTGTACCAACATCTGGCTTTTACTGGCTTGGCAGACTGTCTGTATCATTAAGTAGAATGAAACTATGCATTGATATGGATGGAGATGATCCCGCACGAATTTCCAAAAGGACGTTAGGGCTGTTGGCAAATTAAATAGTTGAAGAAATTCTCCATCTCTCTTCCTTTTCGTGATGTATCAGGGAATAAAATTGAGGGGAAAGCAGAAAACAAACTAATGTGAGCGTAATTCCCAAATTTCAATCTTCTGTATATTATGGGTCATTACCCGTTAATTTGCTAAATGGCAGTTTTCTATGAAAGAAAAGTTTTGTTTAGCTGTATAATGATGACAGATGATGTAATTAGTATCATCCCCGCATTGAGAATGATAAAAGCATTTCTTTTGTGTGTCACTGCTTTTAGACAGTATAATATCAAAAATGATAACAGTATGAAAATTGGCCCGGCCGCCTTCATATTGTGCACGTAGAATACCTCGGTGATATGATACAAGTAATGACAGGTACTTTGCTATGTATTCATTTTCTCCACTCTCTAGCCTTTATATTACGGCAAAATTAAAGCACAGCACTAAGCAAACCAGACATGCCTAAATGCAGACCCATCTTATGAGCCTGTAAACGGCCAGAGTCCCTTTACTATTGCTAGTTATGATAATTAAGCAATTATAAACAGGGTTTTTGAGGGAGAACATTGATTTGTTTTTCAGTTAAAGAAGTTGGGGGGTATTTTAATTTCAGGCCACATTTGTTGCTTGAATTAGTTTTAATTATATTCTGTATAAGTACTTGCCCCATATCCTGGTCTTGATAGTGGTAGATATTCTCATTTAAATATAAATAAATGCCAAACTTATTTAACATGGAAAAGTGACTGCTGTGACTGTGTAGTAACAATTTTCTCTTTGTTGCCATGGTTTGGATTTTTATATAAGCTTTGCAAATATAATAAACCTAATGGAGCTCTTCATCCAAGGAAATGGGTATATTCAAGAAAATAAATTACATTTTGCAAGCTAATGAGCTCTACTAATTGTGTTTATCCTTGTGAATTAATACAATTTAAGCAAATCTATCCCCCAAAATCAAGCATTTGATTGCGTTTTAGCTGCGTGGAAATCAGAACATCCGGATCAAATCTGAGTTTACTGGATATCCAAGGGGTAGGGGGGAAGGTTAATTTTTGTTGACTTGTACAGCTGGTGCTAGCTCCTAGTAAAGCAGGAGAAGTTAGACTTTGAAAGTTCTGGCTTTCATCTGTTTTTTTTTATCCAACTACTTCCCACGCAGGCAGAATTCTCAACACAGAGTTGTGTGCAATAAATCCCATGTAATGCAGTGGCAGGCATGTACGAGTCATGGTAATTACCCCACATGCCCACAGGACAGGATAAAGAAAAGCAGGAAAAGAGAATAACAGTTGTACTTTTTAAGAGACAGCTTGTCTTCATCCTCTTCCCTCTCTCCCTCCCTTTTCTCACACTTTCCTTTGCCAACATTTGGATTTCTTTTTTTTTTCCTTCCTATAATCAGGTTTTCATTTCAAAGACGCATTTTGGGAAAGGTAGGACAGATTAGAAAACTCTGTGTATATTCTGGCAGATTTTAGGTTATTCATCCAGTTGGCTTCTTGGAAGGATGTCAGAGAGCAGGGAAAATGGTCACTTGAAACTCTGGAAATACCTCCAAAAACTCTCAGGCAGACTGCATTGGTCAGCAGCAACAGGCAAGTAGGTGCTGGCCAGGAGGTTTGCACTGGAGAAGGGTGACAGCAGCTGTCAGCAGTGGTCCTTATGGAGGCAGTTTAGCTTGCCACACCTTGGGTTGCTGCCATTTTTAACACCGTGAGCAAATGCATGCCTGAGATGAAGTCTGAGCCTGGCTGACTCTATTTCTTTAGTCCTGACTGCTTTTTTATCCTGCAGATCATTTTCAGCACCAATGCAGGAGTCACAGCAGTTAACAGCCGTTGCAGATTCTTCAGATAGAGCTGGCATGAGATCAGAGCTCTCCTGTTTCTCGGCAGCAGGCCCCTCTTCATTTAAAACCAGGATTGGGAAGCAAAGCCAGCCCTCCTTTCTCAGCTGCTGGAAAAATAGCATCTTAAAGATGGATGGCAGTCACAGAAAAGGGCTCAGAAGTGAAATTGTGTGTTTGTTTATTGTAGCTCAGGTGAGAGCTAGGATGATCTTTCCCAGTCTGTGCACTGCAAAAAAAAATACACTTCTTCCACCTCTAGTATTCAAGTGCTGAGAAGGGCTGTTAGGACTTATCTTCTACAAGTTCTGGATTAATTGCATTTGTATAGTGAGAAGAGAACAGTTCCTCAATGTAGATACAATTTTGCTGTTTATAAAGATGCTTAGAATGACTTCCTGTGGAAGGAGTTTCACAGATGAGTGACACGCTTCACTCATAAGAGAGTAGCAGCAACATGTTTGTTCATGTAAAACAGAGATCTTAGAAAGTTTGATAGTAAATGCAACAGTGGTTTAACACAATTGGACAGCAAGTTACACTTGGTTATTTACTGCCTAGATGACACGGTCAGACAAAATTGTCAGGAAGACCCTCCCATTTAGTCATGAGGATCAGAAAGGACACTCTTGTTTTCTAAACTCCTTCTCAAAGGGGAGCGTAGGTGCAGATGATCCAGCCTTAGTCCCAGACTTAATCCCAACGGTTAAAGGATTTGCTGTGCACAATCAATCCCTTGTATCATGTAGATAAGATTTCAAAGTTTAGCATGCTATTAATCACTTACCAGGAATCTCTTGTGACAAAGAAACTCTCATTCTCGAGGAGTAACCTTGAGGGGTGTCTCTACTCAAGGGGAGATCCTGGTGTGCACCCTGCTGTTGTGCAGGAGATCCCAACGAGCCCTGGGCTTTCCACTATTTATGGAGTAAGATAATTGACTCATAGTCATATTTGCATACCAACTACAGATGTTAGCTCTTCCAAATTTGCCTTGAGTCAGACCTTGTCCAGCACTGTGGTTATGTGGGTGCACTGCTCAGATTAGCCCTTGTGTTGTTATCTGCGTTCCATGAATCCACTGCGATATAGTAATCACAGCCAGACCCATCCATTATGACTCCACTGGTGGTTTTCACTTGAGCAGAATTACAGGAAATAAAGGTAAGGCTGGGGAAAGGGGAAGAGCACACCATCATGGGAGTAAAGAAGAAAAATTGAGGGTGATAATATGATTGCACCTGTGAGCTGGTATGGTTGTGTCCAGACTAGGAATTGTAGTGAAATAATAGCTTTGACTGGGAAAAAAAAAATCTAGTAAATGAAGTGTTTATATAAGGAAGTTTTGATGCACAGAGCTGTTCTGGATTCCACAGATTCCAAGCTCCTCAAGGAGGCATTGACACAGGCCATAGTAACTCTGGGGATGCATGCAGATAGACACATAAGTATGGGTCCCAAATGAAACCATTATCTTGTCAATGATACGGAGTGCAGAGCTATCTTTAGCAGAGGTTACTATGATTTTTCATAAAAGAACATGGAATTTAGTGACAGTTTTATTATTTAATGTCACATCACTGTTAAAAAGTAAAGAGGAAACCAGAAGAAGGATAAAGTACAAAAAGCTTCACATGAAAAATATTGTTCACTTCTGATGGAAACTATAGACAGCTAGCAGGGAAGGATCTGGAGTTTCTTCAGTTCTTGGCATTGAAAGATTTTGATAGCAGCAGTTTAAAAGTTATCTGTTGCAGCAAAACAGCATCTCAGAAATGAGTATAGCCATGATGACATGATAACTCTGGGCTGCTGACTTACTGCACAGACCCATGCGTATCAGCAAGAGTTAAAATCAAAGTGAACCTCTGTTTTGAACTTCCTTTTTCTGCAGCATTTGACTTAGATCTTCAGCATTTCATGTCTCGCCGTGTGGGGTTGTAGAGGTCACTTCTCGGTTCCCATTGACCCCATGCAGATTTATTGTGGAATTGTTTCAGTCAAAACTGAGCTTTGAAGCATCGTGCAGGTTGCCTGGTGACTCCTGCAAAGTGCTGACCACCCCAAGTCTGAGGGAAGAGAAACCTGTGTGGAGCTGAGCTCTATTAAGGGTTATAAAGCTGGGACAGGTCTGAATGATAGAAGGAGTTTTGGCAGGCTGTTAGCTTTCATCATCTGGGAAAATGGGAATGTTTATTAATAAGAACCTTTGACATGAAATGCATGATATGTGCCCCCTGTGCTAGGCCCATGATTAATAATATTAATTATGGGGAGTTCATTATAGTCTCATGGGGATGTGATATGTAATTCAGCCAGAGTTTCATTGTAAATTAGCATTAATGTCCACTTTAAGTACGGTAGCTATCTATAGCAATGCAGAAGGAACTGCAGTCAGTATGTACAATAACATCACCTCCTTATTAAATGATGGTAGACTTTTACTTCAAAGAATTATAGACCTATTAGCATTTCTCCTACATTAAATCTTTTCTGTGGTTGTCAGTATAATATCTGTTGCAACCTACCTACTAGTGCTATTAAAACTTTCCTTGTGGTGTTAGAAGAGTCCTGCTCCTTGCTGATTTGAAAAAGGAACCAGATAATTTTGAAATCCAGTTGGAAGTAGTCTTGATTGCAGTTTCATTAGCAATTAAAAGAGCATGTAACCTAATGGTTTTTCCACCCTGGTCCAGAGAAATTATGCACAGTGGGCAGCTCTTCAGTTGGTGTAAACCATCAGCGATGTAATGAAAGCAATGAACCTTCACTGATTTGTACTGAGAATCTTGCCTGCTCCAAATTGTTCAAACATATGCCTTCCTAAGGCTATGCTTTATTGTTAACTTGTTTAATAATGAAAAAATAGTTCATATTACTTGGAATTCCTTTTCCCTAGCTTGCCTTCCAGGAATACCTTGTGAAACTGCCACTATCTGGCCTCAGTTTCTTCTGAACCTCATGTGCCAATTCACTTACCTTCATACAAATGACCCTTATATATAAACATGGTTTCTTTTCATTCTTATATAGCATCTCAGAAACCAGCAGATACTTGGAACCACTGCCTTCCTGTGCTAGATCCTGGAAATGGCTGGGAAGACCACAGCCATGGTGGCCCCAAATATGTATGCTTTTAAGCAGCTGGGGAAGCAGCTGGTGGCACTGTGGGAGGGAAGCATCATGCAGATGCCAGAAATCGACTGAAGGACAGAGTCTTGATTAAAAATGTATGTTAAAATACATGGGTGGATAAATAGGGATCCGGAAAGAATAGGAGAGAAGGGTACAAAACCAGGTGGTTTTTTTTCTTTTGAAGGAAGTTGCAAGGTGGAGGAGTTATTATTCCCACTTATTTGTTTGGATTGCAGAGTTTTAGAAAAGCAAGGCTGGAAGGGGCTTCGTGGGTCATTGTGTCCCATCTTCTGCAGTCGTGGGTGACCCTGTGTGAAATGCCTTTTAGGAGAGTCCAAGGCTCACTTGCCTTATGTTCCAGTGCATACCAGGGGCCACAGAATTCTTCCTCTCTGAAATTTGTCGCCTGTAGTGAAAGATGGAAAGTCACAGCTGTATTGTGCCAAGGAATAAAACAGGAAGAAAACTCAAGAGCATCACCAGCAGCTTAGATCCTCAGAGTTTTCTGTTTGGGAATGTGTTCAGTTCTGTTGAGTTGCCTACCCAAACCAGATCCAGCTCGAGAGAATTGTAAATCTGAGTCGCTCTGCAAGCGGCTGTGCTGGAGAGCCGGGTAGCAGCCTGCAGCCATTTGGCACCGGAGGATGTGGGTTGGTGAGATCCGGCACCTGTTGGGCTCTAAACACTTTTCTTAGAATCCGTGCAGCTGACCGGCTCCTGGGGAAAAGGCAGCAGCTGCCAGGCAGCAGTGGTTAAATATAGGAAATGGAGAATGCCACATCCAGCTGGAAAGGAAAAGAGGGAGACAGGAAAATTCTTCTTGGTCAAGAGAGCCCTGGGGTGATCAAGGATCAGAGGCTTTTATACCCTCTGTTTTCTCTCTTGTCTGCAACTGCACCTACACTTGCACACTACATCAGCCTCAGATAATGCCCCACATTGTTTGGCACTGACTGTATTAATGAGTGTCATTTCTGAAATGTTTTGGAGGACCATGTGAGGGCCCTGCCTCTCCCTGCGAATCAAGTGTAGTTGCTGAGATGTGTTGTCCTTAATTTGACTTGATTCTTAGTAGCACTTTTAATAGCAAAAATGCTGTGAAAAGCTTAAATGGGAAGCAATAGAGCTTTAGCACAGATGGGAGTTTGAAAAGGACATTCAACCTTCCCTAATCTTCAACTGAGATCAGCAAGTAAAGCAAAAGGAAGGACAACCTGAAAGATAATATTTTTCATTGTGATAATCTGCAGTACTTTAATTTCACCCAGGCATTTACATGGCCCCTTTATTGAAGAGTCTGAGTGTTCTTTTTGCTTGAGCTGGAGGACTGTTAAAAAGAAGCAGAAAAGCAAACCCCTTTGCTTAGCCACTTTTCAGGTGGTGTCAGACAACCTCACAGAAAGAGAACAATGTGAAGTTGAGGAGGCTCAGCTACAGATTAGAAGATTATCCCTATTTTTCAGACAAACAAAACAAAAGAAGGTAAGAAGAAAGAACAGAGAGGAAGAGAGATACTCCTGTTTTGCTTTATTCACATGCTGCACACGTGCTCCTCACAGAGGCTCATAGCACACAGGTATGGCACAGCCTCTGGCCCTGGCGTCCCTCTCGGTTCCATGAGGACATCAGGCCAGCACACACTCCTCTCTTCCCACACCTTCTCCTTCACACTGGGCTGCAGCAGCTCAAGCTGGCTGAGCCTGTCGTGGTGATGATATCATGCAGCTAAATTAATTCCAAAGCTGGTCATGCTTGGAATCAGTTAGACAGGAGACAAAAAAGGAAGCTGAGAAAGGGAGAAAAATGGACCAGGTGTGAAACACCATGCAAGGAGAGGGAGTAGTGGGCATGGTCCTAAAGGTGCCTTAGGGTTTGGTTTAACACAGAGGGGCTGAGGTGACAGGAGCACCACAACCCTGCAGGGATCCCTTCTGTCTCTAGCTATCCATACAGGGTTTCACTGTCTGCCTCTTGGCCATTCAACCAAGACAGCATCCAGAGCTCAGGAGGAGTGTTCCTTTCCATTTCAAGGACAACACTTAGATGGACATAAAGATTCCGTGGCTTAATATACAGCAACCATCTCACTTTACCTTTTCCTCATTCCCTGACTTGACCTTGCTGTGGAGCAAAGCCCAGGCCCAGGAATGAGCAGTGCTGAGCAAGCATCACATTCACCATTCACAACCTCAGCATCTGCTGCGAGTTTGGGCCAATAAATCACAAATGCTGGGAGGAAAGGACCACCTCCTACCGTGTGTCCTGACAGCAGTTCCCACAGTGGGCATCTGATCCTTGACTGAACCTCAAGGCACTGCCATATGCAAATAGTAGTAATCTCTGGTTTGTTGTTCCTCCAAAGGCGGATGCACCTGCATGTGTCTGTCTGTTTGGAAGCTTAAATAAACCCAGTTGAGGTTTGTTTGCTTTTGCAAGCTTGATTCATCAGCTTGATTTTTCAGAACGTGTAAAATACTTCCCAGTTGCTCAGAATGGTTTTTTGCTTTCTTTCTTCCAAATTTGCCTTAGAGAAGGCTTTTTAAAAACACATAGATTTTAATCTTTTTATATCTTGGATACTGGCCTGCAGAATTGTAAAACATTTCACTTCTAACTCTGATATTTGGAGGGTTTTTTCCATTGTTTCTAGCATAATCATCTCAGAGACGCCATGAACAACATAAAAAAGAGTTTTATTAGAACTTTTTATGTTGAGCCAGGTATAAGGAAAGGAATGAGGACTTCGGTAAACCATGGTATTTTAGGAGCTTCTTTATGAAGCCACTCAGACAAAGTTCAATATAGTAATCCCTAGCAGGGCCATCAGAATTGCAGCCTCTACCAACTTTTACACCTTGTCTGCAAGTTACCTTGTTTATTTTGTACAGCTGCTCTGTTATACTGTTGTTGCATTATTTTTGCTTACATACAAATAATTTACAGCTAACATTTATAACAGGAAAAAAGAAAGTAAAAGGTCACTGCACCAAGCAGTCTGTGAATTATGAGTGCCTCTCTGGTCCTGCAGCCAAAAATAGTGCTTTTCACTAAAGTCAGTGGGACTGTATTCTTCCTAAATTGCTGTACCTGATCAAAAGCATTTGCAGAGCCAGGACCCACACTGTTATGTGAGACTTCAACTACTTCAGCTACAGCAGGGAAAATTATGATTAGGTCCTTGAATCTGTTTCTAAGTGCTGGTCCTAGCTTTTCCACATACACTGTTAGCTCTTGAGTAGCTCACCAACTGGCCTCCATCTATCATCATTGGAGAAAGGCATTGATAGAGGGCTGACCATCTTCTCTGCTGATTGTACAGCAAATTTCAGCAACTGGCTTGGGATAGAGGTGTGTCGTTTGGATGATGAGTTACAAGCCTGGTACTTCTTGCAAGACTGTCTTGCAGATCTCAGTTTCCTCATCTTATCCATAGTTAAGGGGAAGAGGTGCTTTATGGTTATTTTAGATTTCAAGTTCTTCTTTCAAAATGCAAGGCTTGGGCTTCTGTGTTTCTATTAGAAGTTATTTGAACAGTTCAGAGTTCCCTTCCAACCTAAATTATTCTGCAATTCTATGAGCCTAAATTTTTGAACACTTCCTTAAAATTAAAATTAGGTGGGGAAAAGCATAACTTTCAACTAGTCACAGAGCTACTTTAAATCTCTTCTTTGAAAATTTCCCTTTGGCTGGTCTCTGAATTGTGCATTTTGCCCTTCAGGACCCATATGCTCTCTCTCAGCATATCAGGTTCTTAGAGATAGGAAAAAAATGCTGGAAATATATTTTTCTTCAGTCTGCTGCCCAGAACACAAATTTAAGGACAGTCTTCCTGTGTGCAAGCCCATTAGACTTCCTGTATGTTCCCATATGAGAAACTGGAATGTTTGATGCTGAAGTCAGTACTGCCTGGATATTTTGGGTTAATTAGGCCCCTCAGACCACATCTACACTAATAAATTAAGTATGTATGTGATGGGTCCCTGCTACAGACATCCAGCTGGCACAGCACAGCTTGCATCCGTCTTGTTAAAATCATGTACTCATCGAGAGAGGGTGCCTGTGTGTAAATAGTCTGTTGGGAATGATCCCTGTCCCTTTTGGAAAATGTTATTTGGCCCAGGCCAAAACCATATGAGTGGCAGAGACAACTGAGTTGTAGTGGAGAAAAGTGTTCCCTGGCAATCTTGGAATTTCTAGAACAGATGTACCCTCAGGGAGCCCTTGCTTACAAACTCCTGTTCCAGAGTTCCAAGTAAAGGCACAGTCTTCCTCTTCTCTGTGCATGCTGGTTTCATTCCTTTGGGTTTTGGTTTCTTTTTTTTTTTTTTGCTCTTACTCCATACTCACTCTTAAAATGGTTTAGGTTTTATTCTGTTGCAAATTTTGCTTATTACCCCCTATTTCACTGGGTTTCTATGACGCTTTCCATCAAATCTTCCTAATTCATTAGGACTAGGAGTGGCAGCATGCTGTTCCTTCAGCCCACATACGGACAGCATCAGATGGACAACATCCTCTGTAATACCATCTGCCAGTAGAGAAGCTGAACCTTTCACTTCCAGTCCTGGCTCCTTGCCCAAATTAAATAATTGAGTGTAGACTGACCACCATGGTTTCTGTGAATTAACCGCTAGAGGGAGGAAGGGCAGACTTAGCTTATTTCATTTTTACACATTTTGTACTGTACAAAATTTCTTATATTTTACACAGCTAGTTTTTGTAGTCCTTCACTTTTTTATAAACTGAAACCGGTTTTTTTACAACCCTTACTTGTTGCATCCTTATTAGTGTGTTCGTTGTGGGCTGTTCATCACAGACGCAGTCTCATGGCTTTGTTTTTATGAGGCATCTAGTAAACTGTCACAGTGTTTGCAGAACATATATTGCATTTGCACATGGTATGAAATAGTGGATTTTGGAGTTCATTTTAGTAGCCAGTCCTCCAACTATTCCTCCTCCGTAGCTTTAAGCGCAGCAGAAGCAGAAGGCAGTCAAACATTGCAATGGCATGTTATTTCATGTAAGGATTTTTTTCCCTGCTTTCAAAAATAAAAAACTACTGCCAGCAGTGGGAATTGATCAAACCATAACATTTGTGTGTGACACCCTAATAGATGCTATAATGCCCTTAGCTTGGCTTACAACATGGCAGCTAGACAGGCATATTAGCCGCATCCTTTTACATGCAGACCTTGCTGTTAAATCGTGTTTGGCTAATCTTCCCTTAGGGGAAATTGGATTTCGGCCCCTCTCCCACCTCAAACCCCACTGTAAGATATAAAATTGGTTTTTTAGAAGTCTCTTTTTCTCTAAGGCACTTTAATTGGCATAAGGCAGTTGCTCCTATAGAGAGACTATCGATTAGCATTTTTATTTTGCTATACTTTAAAGTACACCACTTTCAAAAGCATTTCATGAGCTACCAAGGCAATAAACCTCGCAGTAAAAGGCCAGAATTGGGACTGACTTGGCTTGCTTACTCCTACTGGTCTCGTTTGTTTTATTTCTTTATTTTTAAAACTGGCAAAGGGCTGAAGCTGTTTTTCGTAAGCCTTCTCACCATCTCTTCAGTGAAACCCAAGCTGGACATTGGAGTCGGTGTTAAGTGCACAGCAAGATTTGCCTCTGGGGTTGAAGGACCCAGAGTTCCAGATACCTTTGTCCAGAGCAGCATGTTCTTCAGTGCCTATGTCAGGAAAAAAGCAGGCACAGTCTGTGCTTTGTCTTCCCCTCCTTCCTCAGCTTTGGAGTTGCTGACAATACTGTGGCACCAACCGTGAGGAAGTGGGACAAAGTCATTAGATAAAAAATAGATTGGGGGGATTTTTCTACAAGAAAATATGCATGCGTCTTAACATCTCATTTGATATTTCCAGCATACTTCATTAGAGTTCCTAAAATGTCTTTAATGCATTATTTTATCTCTGAAAAGATGTTAAAATGCTTCTTTTAGTCCTCAACACCTATTTTCAGCATGAGTACGTTGGTGACCACTCTAAGGGCTTTGTTCCTTTAGGCTTTCTTTGTTCCCAGAAATTAAATAAGTTACAATTTTAAATGTGAAAGTCCCTGAAGTTAAGTCTGTCTCATGTCTGTGTCAAACTCAGTTTTCTCTTAGTTAATGGGTTACTGACAGCCTGAAGTCAGGAAGTTATATGCATTCTAGCTGCAGAGCATGTCCCAAATGCCTCGTTTTTTCAATTTATCTTTTGTCTTCTATTGCCTGTCGTATCCTAAAAGCAAAAATAACATTTGGCCTCTTTCTGCTTGCCAGCACCAGTGAAAATAAAATTTAAGTATGTAGATGGCAACACTACGTGTTTGGAAACAAGTTTATTCATTAAAGCAAATGCTCAAGTTGCCAGAGCTTTGTAGCAGTAGAGTACATGAGTACTCAAGAGCAGAAAATGTTGAGTGAAAACAATTTGGTGATCCCAGTCCAATCTTGTTACGTTACTTATCATCAAAATCCAGGTCTTGGAGGCAAAATAATTTTGACCTAAGACAAAGCAATTGTGTATTTACTCTGTGATTTCTTTTATAGAAACTGTTGTGGGAGTGCATTGCTTTGCCTGGATCTTGTGCTTAGTGGTACTTTGCATCCATCTATGCCACTGAGACAGATTTAATTTTAGAGTGTTTCAGAAGCGCCTTTTCACCAATCAGACATTAGCTGTACGAAATCACCATGAACTGCTTTGCTTTCTCAGCATGGCTCAGCTTTATCCTCAGTCAATAGACATCTTATCAATCCTTGTTCAAAGACATTCTCTTGCTTCCCCTGGGCTAGTGCTGGTGATAGATAAAAAGTCTGCAAGCTTGAGTTGTGATTTGTTAGTCCCAAGTTATTTGAGGCAAATGGATAATAAACAAATTTTGAAAGTCCACCCAGTTCATTAAAATTTGAAGCAGTCATTTGAAAGTGTGGTGGGGTTTCAGAGGGCTCTCAGCTTCACAGCATGGCCCATGATGATGCATGTGCAAACCAAAATGTAATATAAAGTACACTTCTTTCATCTTCACAAAGAGGTTTTATCATACAGCCTTAAAGACCTTTAGATCTTTCTACATCTGAAAGGAAGATCCAACATATCTTGGAATTTCTCAGTATAGATTCAGAACCCCTTTAGCGACTATTCCTTTGAATATCTGGGTTAACTCTCATTTTTGTTTTCTATTAAAGTTTCTTCTTTTATTACCTTTATACTTACAAAGGTCATTAGAGGATTATCCCTAAACTTTAGAATATGAGCAGTTTCTGACAGCTCCTGCTATTTCTCTTCCTATGGTTAACTTGACTTTTCACTTGAACCAAAAAAATAATTCTTATCATTGCTTTATCTTAATTCTAAAAATTTCCCTGAAGAACGTCTTCAGTTTTCTTTAGTATCAGTGTGACAGTCTTCCACCTCAGATCAGACAAATGAAAGGTTTAATGAGAACAATTTTTCCTTGTTAAAATTAAGAACATTCTACAGCTGTGGGTCAAGACTGCTGTTTTAGAAGTAATCGTAATCTGTGTGTGTGTGCCAAACCAGATTTCTTTCCCCATCCACTAAGCTTTCAGGACAGCCATTAGTCTCAAATAAACAGCCATTTCCAACTGGGAAAATTACAAAGAATTTCAGAGAAGGCTGGGCCATCTGAGGATGCTCCAATACAAAAAGGCAAATGTGAAAGCATCTAAAACAGAGGGAGCTTTACTCTTGTGGGCCAACACACAAAGAAGTTGAGAGAAATGAATGTGTATCAGCAGTGGTGTTAATGTTTAATTAATGGAATGCAATGACTGGAAAAGTACAGGTAAATGGTGAAATGTGAAACATCTGCCATCTGGTTTAGTCCATCAGAAATCCAGATACGCTGTCATGGAGAAACTGTTCTGCTGCTGCCTTACTTGGCCTTACTGTGGATGAAAAGCTTCTACAGGCAAATTAGTCAGATGTTACCTGTCCTGGATGCCTGTTGTAGGGCCTGGGATAATAAAATTCCCCCAGCCTTATCAAGATTCCCAGAACACTGCAGCAGAGGAGTGCCAGAATATTTCCTGAGTTAATTTGAAAGATTCTGACTGTGGATTCTGCCTTGTCCTCCTTCTGTTCCTCCTCCTCCTCCTTCTCCTCTTCCTCCTCCTTCTCCTCCTTCTCCTGCTTCCCTACCATCTTTTTTACTTTGTTAGAACCCACCCACTACAAAGAGATTTGGAAGATATAGCTCTCAGATTACAGTTTCCATGTTGTTGTTCATCAAAGGTTGCAATAAAAGTCTCCAGAAATAGACTAACGGGGGCAGAATTCTGGAGGGCCCCAGTCTGTCAGGATACCAGAGGCTCAGGAATGCCAGTGGGATATAAGCAGATCACAAAGAAGTGATAGGAATTCATCATATAACATTGGAAATTCAGCTGAGTGAATAAATATACTGTCTTTCTGCCAAAGTATTTATGGTTTTTGAAACTAAGGGAGTGTTTTAATGGAAAAATTACATTATGAGGCATAGAGCTATTATAGTCCTCCCTAACGGTGCAGGTGATCTCATTTATGATTATGAGAGGTGGAGAGAAAACCTACAGACACAAAGGTTTTATTTTTGTTTAGCTGAAGGAAGCAAGGCATGTATGAGTATGTCTCGGAAACAGATGTGCACAAAAATGTATGCATGATTTACAGCAATTATATGTGTAAACTTGATAGTAATGCATGTGGCAGATGAGTAAAGACCTAAGGGGTAGCTTGCATATGCAAAATTATCCACTGATTCTTCGGACCCAGTTTTCACACTATGATGTGACCAGATTAACTCCCACCACTGTGGAATTGAGATTCTTAGAGAAAACTGTAGGGTTTTACTATTCTGTGATTCTCTTATCTCTTTAAACAATCATTCTATTTCATCAACCTGTGTTACACATAAAAAAGTTAAAGAAGAGTTAAAATAGCTAAATTAGCAGACAGTGCTCTCAGCTGTCTGCCTTGCCATCATGTCTTGTACAGTAGTTAGATCTGATTTTTAGAAAAAAGGTAGAAGAAATTCTGCAGGAGCCACTTGCAGGACCTCTCCTAGGCTTATATAGCTTATTGCTTTCATTTGAAATCTCCTTCTATTAATATTTCATAATTTCAGAGTAGAAAGAAATCCGTATGGTAGAAGGATGAGAATAACAGGATTTTCTCTTTGTTTACTTTTTATGCAGGGTAGCTGGAAAGGTAAGTAGTGTTTCTCTGGGAGTAGGGAGGATTTGATTGATTTTTTTATAAAGGTTTTCTATGTTATTGCCATTTCAGCATGTTCACTTTCATCCAAAATCAGTTCATCTTGTATTGAGAACTGAAAGAGATTTCTAAGACTTTTATAAGGCCTGAAGTTTAAACGATCAGAGTATTTTGATATCAGTGGGTCTCGCTATTGTTCCACTATTTTTTTAATTTGATTAGTCCATATAAGCTAAAGTTTGCAAGGAGTTCCTGTTCTCAGAGACTGTCATTTTTCCCCCAATTTCATTAAATACCTGATGAATAGAGAAGAGAGGATTCTACATTGCCTCATATGTTCCGCTGAGGAAATGTGGAACATCTCAGGTGCATTAGGAAAGCCTCACTTCTATCAGAGTCTTCCTGGAAAATACAACCACAAGTCTCTGTCTTTAGAAAACCATCCTTGCATGCTCATAGACCAACTTTTTTTTCTAAGCTGATTGTCTGGTGGTCAAATATTGCTCCCCCTACATTACACTGATGTATTGAGTGAGGCATTTGGCTTTTTTACTAATAAGCATAAAATATAAGTAATTCCAAGGGTGCCAAGAAATCTTAGTTAAGAAAGATCAGTGAAGATACTTGAAGTTACGTATCTGCAGAGAACATATTTTACCACTGTATAGACCATCAGACTTTTAGGTGGAAAACGGGGCTGACACCATCAAGGCCCCAGCACACTTGCTGGCTGGAACATGTCCCTTCCCACTCAATCCCCCACTCTTTAGACAAGGAGGCCAAGACACAAAGTTGTGGTGACTTGCTAAGGTTCACAGGGCAAATCTGTCACACAGCTTTGAATCACAGCACTTGGTCTCAGCAATCTGCTCCTCTCTTCCGAAATGAGAGTAACACATGTTCACACACATACTCATTTAGATCTCAGTCCCTAACACTGATTTACCAACAGGGTTTCAACTTCTCCTCCCATTATTCCCACACATGCTCCATATTTTCCTCCATATAGGACAGAGCAAGTGCCATCACAGTCCTGCAACAACCCCTGAATAGCTCTGCAGGCATTCAGCTTGACATGTGGGAGTTCTGCAGGGAATATATGTTTGTGGAGGATTAGGGACTTGGAGTAGGTGGCACTTCATGATTTTACTGGCCGAATGATTCAAGCTGCCTTTGCAAATTACCCATCAGGATCCTACTGCATTTTTCTGGAGGCTGCATTAGTTTGAGTAATCTTGAATGTGGAATGAGTTCTTGTTATTCTGGCTCCAAAATTGTTTTCTCTGGGGTTGGATATCACAGTTTCTGCTAGTCCGTGATGCTAGTATATTATGTTGTTACCATGTGATTATATTCTTATTCTAAAATGACAATAAATAAAAAATCTTCAATGTAGAGAATGAGGACAAGTCGGACAAGGCTGCCTGCTAAATTACTTTCCATTCCTGTGGTGGTTTCTCCGTGATGGTTTCTCCGTGATTGGATTAAAAGAGGTTGTCAGTGTATGCTCATCCTGTCCCCTGGCTAGGTATAAATAAAGGCTTGGCAGGTTCTAGTACAGCATCTTGTTTAACCTCTACAAGTACCAATATTTACTCAGAAATTTAAAACAATGCATTCAGCCTTCTCTTACTGGAGGGCAGCAGGAGTACAAAGTGGCCAGTTATGTCCATGGCATGTCAGCTCTCCCCATGGGCTTTCCCTTTCATTATCTCTTGCTGTCTCCTTTTGTTTAATGTAAGAACTGAATTATGAACTGCTCAGGAATTCCAGACCCATTACTGCAGTCTGCTTTGCAGAGAGCTCTCTTTTAGGTATTCAGTGATCGCTTCCTCTTACCCCCCAGACTGGAGCTAGAAATGAGACATTTGTCATTCTGTATTTTCCAGCAGTTGGGCATTGTGACAGCCACACTCACAAATTTGTGGAGTTGTGTCCATGCTTTTGTTATGCTAAGCCTTTCCTCTGGTTCCTCTAACTTTTGCTGTTGCTGTTGTCAAGAGTGCAAAGGATTTAATCATATGTATGGGTAAAACAGTGTAGAAGAAAAAACGGAAATTATGCATATTAAAAACAAAATTCACTTATTAAATTTAAAGTAAGAATGATATTGCGCTGTATTTTCCCCACATTTTCTCATTTCAAAAAGGGATCAAAATCCTTACAAGAGTGTGTGGATGGTGTAGTTTTGTAAAAAATTAATTTTTACTGAAAGAAAAAAAATTCTTCACCTCTGAAATGGTCTTTTATCAGGCAGCCTGGAAAGAAAATACACAACTTGAGAAAGCCACTGAGTATGCAGCAGCAAAAAAAAAAAGAGAGATTATAGTACCTCTGCATGGTCTAGATATTGAAGCAGATCCTTCTGCCCATTCCTTTGTTCCCTGAATCCCTATAGAGCCTTGCCTTCTCCTTTCACTCTGACACTTCTGCAAACCCTTTGAGCTGCTACAGGTTTCTCCGAACCTCAGTCTGTCTCATTGCTGCCCTCCAGCCCTGGCACTGCAATTCACTCTGCTTGCTTTCATTTTCTTTTACCCTGACCATTCTCTGTCCCCCTGTCCCCAGAGAGACTTAGGCATTACCACACCAATACACCAGAGTCATGCTCTGGACTGGATTAGCAGTTCTGAGCTGGGCTTTAAAAACAGGGATCACAAGAGGCAGCTGGCACAGCAAGACATCACACATAGGACAGGTAATAGGAAAGAACAATAAAATTGGTGCATCTAAAATCTCACCTCTTTTGAAGACTTGGGTCCCTTTTGGGAACTTGGATTCACACCCTCAAACTCCATCATTTAGACCTTTAATTCATGTATGACCAAGTAGAGCGGAGGTGGCAAGGAAGAACAGTCTACAGACACCTTGCCTGATAAACAGGAAACCCAGACTCCGTCCCCTCCTCTATGTTAGAGACTCAGACTGCTCTCCCACCTCTCCCACGTACTCAGGCAGCCTCAGTTGCCTCAGGGTGGACACTATCTGCTGACACTAGACTGCTCTTTGAGGCAGTGATGGAGCTAGAAGATGAAGTAGGGAGGGCCATTGTGGTCCACTAAATCATCTGTGAGGGTCAGAGAGAGCCCACTTTGGAGCTGTTGGACAGTAAATGCCTGTTTTGTAGAAAACAGATGTTACAAGGAAGCTGCACCCCCAGGACATCCCTCATGGCAGAAACAAATGGGAAAGTTGCACAGCCAACAGCAAAGGAGAAAAGCACAGGGCTTAGTTTAACTGCAGATCACAAGGGGTCTCCTGAAGCAGTGAGACAAGAAGGCAGGAAATCTGAAGATGTGGGTGTATGATTACTGTCAGTATGGTTACTGTAACCAGTGTATGGTTACTGTCCAGCCTTTCCACTGGCTCTCCAGGAAGCAGACTTAGATATGCACCTTGGCATCCTCATTCTGCTGGTTACCCTTAATGGTTGTGACTGTGGTGTTATTTCCCTTTTTAACCTCACTAACAATCCGACCCCTCAGGGCATGCTATGCTGTGTGCTGGATGTGTGTCCTGCTAAGTCCCCCTGTCATAAATCAGGCTGGCAGGACGGTCTGCAAGGAGTCTGGGTATCACTATCCTGCTCTTTAATCTGAACTTCTTGGTGATAGTGTGCAAAAATGATTTGATGGAAAGGCTAAGGCTATCATTCCCTGAGATGAAACAGGCTCCTAGGCAACTGGCTGAGATTCCGTCAAAACTGACAATTTTAAGGTTGCCAAGATTTACTTTATTTTATATATGTAGTGTAATTAATGTAACGTGAGATACATGTATATAATGAATAGTGTTAGGGTGTCTGCAGTCTTGTGTAAGTTAATAAATAACCCAAATTAATAAAAAAACAAACACATGGGGCCACTCTTAAAGAGAAATGTGAAGGAGAACAAGGAGGGGGCTGCAGCTTTCACTGCATGCAGTTGAAAGAATCAGATTTTTTGAGTTCCCTGAAAAATGTTCGGTCACAGGGGTCAGTTAAGAAATTCGTAATGATCTGTGATGTCCTGCGAGATTTGTGTTCTACAGGTCTAAAGGAGACCCTTCTTTTATGTGTGGGTATCACAGATACAGATGAAATTAGGGGAAGCATCTCTGGTAAAGATTTTGGAGGTAGAAAACTGGCACACTGGAGGTTGCCTCAAGCGTTGCCTTCTGGAACATATTGGCTGGAAATGAGATCAAAATGTCGCGTCTCTGTGTGATGGGGTTGTACTTGGGCTGATTTCAGGTCTCAGCTGTTAAAATGGGTCTGGTACAAAGCTTGTTGAACAACTGCAGGCAGACAAAGAACGACTATAAATCAGTTGTGAAATACAGCCTGATCTGCATACTTTCTGTTAAAAAGTCATAGTTTAAACTTTTTAAGGCTCAAAATCTGTTAATAATATATAGTACACAACCTAGATATATAAATTAGTAAATCCGCAATATCACTGCCTTTATTCCACAGAGTATAGTCTTGCCCTGGCTGCTTCCAAGCCCTGTTTCTAAATCAAATGCATGAAGTATCTGTCCAGCTTTCTTGCTGGAAGACATTAGCTTGGGATTCTGTTGTTGCTACTGAAGAAATTGTCCTGCTCATACTGGCAAAGTGAAGAGGAAGAAAGTTTTACAGATGCTGCTAGACCCCTGTGTGTTATCCCACATTAAGACTGAATTAGGGGAGAATCAAAGGGAATTTGATTCGGTCATAGGAAGCTGTGCAAAATTAAAGTTCAGAAATGATGACTGCTTCACAGCCATGAGCAAAGGTCCTCCAGCTAGACCTTCCTGCCTAAAGAAAATATATTCAATTCCACTGCCTTTAAACCAAAATAAACAAAAGGAACAAGTAAGCAAAAATATATTTAAAACCAAGGGGAGAGATTTATGTGGGAGGTGGTGTGTGGAAGGAGACCACAAGGTTGCAAAAGATCTTTGCTAAGGGTATCAAGAGGATAAAAAACATATATCCTCTTAAATCTGCAGTGAGTCACCACAGGTCGTGTTTTATGGGGGTTTTGTTGCAAGCTTCATGTGTACCTTAGAGGATAAAACCATATGCATCTGATTAGATTACTTAGTACTGGGAGTGTAGGGTAAAAGCATAAATTGAATGCAATTATTTTTAAAGGAAATTATATTCCTGCTGCTTTCTGTTTGTCTGCTGTCCTCTATCTTTTTTATTGTCTCTTTTATCTTTGGTTCTAAGGTGGTTTTCACACCGTATCTACCTTGCAATCCCCTAGTTTGTATGAAGGCAGTTCACAGCTCAGTGCATTGCCTGTCTTCCCTGATTGTTTACAACTGGTTTATTAACCAGATTTTGTCCTGGACTATCTGTGCTTGATCGGGAGGGAGTAGGAGAGCAGAATTGTTCGTTTTGCATTAAACATGTGTGCTGATGTGGAAATATCCACCCATACCCCTCAGCAGAGATATCTGTGTTAAAATGAAACCAACTTTTATAGAAAAAAAATTAATTTATTACCAATGGAAGGTTATTACTCGGACCATATAACCCATATGATATTGCCTCCACCTAAGAGTCCTGTATTCCTGATTAAAAAGTGCCAGAGGGGAGCATATGCCTTGCAACCACTTATCTGCCCCGTTTTCAATTTCACCTGCTACAATATTCCATTTGAACTCTTTCTTAGAATTTTCCAGCTGAAGTGAAATATTTGACTTTCGCATTGGGCTGCAATTTTGGGGTGAGAGGGCAGGGGCTTGAGAAATTTCTTCCTTTTCCCTGCTGCCTTCCTGTTCCTTCCCCTAGAAATATGTTGCCGTAAGTGCCTTTGGCAAAATAGTGATTAGCTGTAATGAAGATCTGTCTGAGAGAGATTACTGCCTTTATGAGGTGGCATTTTTCAATGTGACTGTGCCTGCACCTTCCAGGCAGTTTGCTTTCTCTGTCCACAATTATATTTACTTTGTTCTGTAGTTTTAAATACCTAGGCTAGGCCAGGCTGATTTATTAATACTATTTAAGTAGACACAACATGTAATGTATTGAACCACATGTTCTATTGTTATATATTATCATCTTTGGCCCCTACAATAATGGTCCCATGTATAACTATCCACTTGCTCCCCAGATTCCCAAGAAGAGAGTTATACTTTGCAGCAAGATTGAAAAACTCTTGAGAGATGTATCTAGTCTAACTATTTTCAGATCTCCCCTGGGCTCCAGACATGTTTTCTGGGGTGAGATTCATCTCACCTTACTTCAGGCAGTCTACAGGGTAGATGTTGACATTTGAGTTGTTTGTCATGGGCTCTTTTTCCTGACAGAAGATCTAGACAAGCGTATTAAGGGAGTCTGTGGCCATTAGTCTGATCCTCAAAATGTGAGCTGTGCACGTGACTCCTTTGGCTCTGTTGACTACATCTCCACTGTCTGTTGAGAGAGCCCAGCTATAAGGCATTAACACCAAGTCAGATGGATCACAGCCCTTATGTCCTACTAAAGTCTTGGTGTTTTACTGTCTTACCATCAGCTCAGGATGCTTTTACTTAAAAACAATGATTTACCACCTCCTTTATTCAGCTACTGTGAGCAACAATATCATCTCACCCACTCTTTCCAGCTATCATGTTCAACATGTATGTCTCCTTCCTCACAGTCAGGTTGAATGCACAACTCATGCTGCTTTTCTGCCTTTCCATGATCAAGGTCGCTCTCACAACCTGAGCTCTTTTCCTGTCTCTGTTCATCTCGTATCTCAGCCACTAGAGCTTCATATTGTTTGACTTCGACATGACCAGGCTTGTTCCTTTCAGAGCTTTCAAGAAGGCTACTGGAAGGACTGTAGACTTATCTTCAGGTTGCCCAACTTCATTAATCTCTCTACTGCCCTGACTTATTCCACTTCATCAAGTATGTTGCCTGAATTCACATCAAAGGTCCTTGAAAGTCTGTCTATGCCTTCCCTGTCTACCAATTTGTAGTCAATGCTGTTGACTGCTGAAGAAGCTGCTCTGCTCAGACATCATACCGAAGACACCATCTCTTTCCTTTTCAGCCCAGCACTATCTTTTCCCATGCTGCTTCTTGCACCCAGAAAGTAGGCCTAAAACGCTTCTAAGAGCAGCACATTGTTCTCCTTCCAGTTCATCTGGAAAGCTTTCCTTTTTCATGTTCAGCAGGGGCTCACAGGCAGCTCTAGGAGATCAGTGCTTAGACACAAGCTGGATAGCCACAGGGACACCTCCATGTCCATGGCTAACACACACTTTGGTCCCCTTGGAAGAGTCTCATCATCATGATTTCTCCCCTAGAGCCAGGCAGCGTTTTGGCCATATGCAGTGGTCCTTATTGACGTTTCCATTTTGACTGAAGGTCTGTATCACTCCTATTACAAGGTCGGTGTTCATGTTTCCTGTTGCTTGAATAAACTTTATTCCAACTTGCATTGCCCTTCCCAGTGCTCACCCATTCATTTTCTGAAGCGGCACTCCCCTCCACCGCACACTCACACCCACACATGCTGCAAAAATAAGGAGAAATAATTTACTTTTTCTTTTAAAACGTGGCTACACGCAGGACTGACCACTTCTTCACCTTTTGAGAGTATCACTTTGTTAACATCATTTTCAATAGAAGTCTTTATCTGTGCTTTTACAGGTCTAGCCTTTTGAACCCTCGGCAGTATGTTCTTGGACTTTATGATTTTAACCAGATCCATTATTATCTAAATACTTGGGAAAGCAGGCAGGGGAGGGAAGAGAGAATGACAAGTGACTTCTTAAGGTGCTGTTCTCAGTAGCTCTTTACAATATACATTAGGAACAGCAGGGAGAACAGCTTTCATGGTAGATCTGAGCCTGTTAAAAAAGAAGTTACGGTGCATAGTCTCCAAAAAAAAAGGGAGGGCTGGTTCATATCTGTCACCATCAGTCTTGGCATTTCATATTTGCGTAGGGTGATCCTGTTGTGCACAGTCTAGACAGAGTGGTGTCAGGTTTGCCCCTGCTGCTTTACAGTCATGCTGGCTATAGTTTGCTCATGAACAAAATCTCTTTAGGTGTTTTGAGATGCACAAGGCTTAAGATCTTTAAATGCTGCTCTCTAGAGTGTATGTTCCTATTAATGGGCCCATAAAGATCCCCTTATTTATTATTGTTTAATTATATGCAACCTGTTGCTTCAAAATTGCTGTGCATAATTGCTGTTTATTTCTGAGCTGGCTTCTGTGTACGTGTATTTAAAACATTTTGGGTTTAGTGAATTCTGTGTTACTGATTGTTCAAAGTGACTTTATTTTCCATTGTCTTTTCTCTAAATGTTCTTTTGATATTTATAGTGTTAGTGATGATATTATTACATTGCTGTTAGCTATTGAATGAATGATCGCTGTTGTATTCTGAATGTGCTGATGCTGAAAATCTGTGATATAAATAAACTTCCTCTGGTAACATCATTATAATAGCACAAGCAGCAGAAATTTATGGAAAGAACAGATTAAATGCTTAGACTTAAATTCTTCAGTGTGCAACTCTGCTTAAACTGCTGTGTCTGAATTTTGGGTTGCTGAATCAGGTGGAAAAAATCAAACTGACACATCGCTTGTCTGTGCATTTTTACTATGATATATTATGTTACTAAAAGAAAAAGCTCAAAAGCTACCATTGATAATCCTGGCTAAAACTTGGGACATAAATTATTAAGATCTGTAGTTTCTTTTCAAAGTGGCCTGGGACTTAATGCATATATCACAGCAAAGAAATGTAACATCAATATGTACTTACGCATTATAACATGAGACATTTTTATGTATGTAATAAAGCATTCACTATGTAACTGTTTATCTAAGCAACAGATAGGAAGGTTGAGAAATTCACACAGTTAATGATATTTATTTAGCTAATTAGCAGCTAATCTCATTAATCATAAAATGCATGAACGTTTAAAAAGTAATTTATTATTGAATATGAAAACTATTTTGAAACTTGCTTTCCAAACTGTATTTTGTTTATTTATATTCATAAAACCTCCCAAGACACCCAGTCTCAGTATTTCACATACTCATCCTGTAAATTGAAAATGCAGGATGCAAAGTATTGCATCAGGAATTTACGAGAGATACACACACCTCCACTAACCATCTCCAATTATGCTGTGTAATCACTCCTAGGCTTGGGAAATGAGACTCCCAAAGTCAGGGGTGCTTATCTCTGGATTGCTATAGTCACCTACACCTTGTGTGGAGCTTCAGGATTTCCCAGAAATGAGTTGCAAGGCAATATTATAATTAGGCAATAAGATTAGTGTGCTGGTCCCCAATCTGTGCTGCCCCTTGGCAGCAATACTGAGCAAGTAGTGTTGTACAGTGGGATCATAATTTGGTCTCTCTGTCAGCCTTAAGTGTTAACTCCTGAATTCCCTGTGGCTAGGAGCAATGCTGTCCATTAACAACCTGTTGGGAATTAGTGAAAAAGCTGAAGACATCACCAACATCTGTATTTCTAATTCAGTAGGTTTGTTCTCTTCCTTTCAGTAACTTTTTTATTCCAAGTTTAATAGTGCCCAGTGAGACTCACTAATAAATGAATGAGTGTTCATTTCCTGCACAGGTTTTGTCAAATTTGCCCTATTATCTCCCAGGTTCAGACTAAAAGTAATAGAGTGACAAGGCTCATTTTTGAAAATTGAGGAGAGGGATATGTGTCTCTCTGGGGAAAGAGCAGGAAGACGTGAATAAAGACAAAATTAAAGTATGAAATTGAAAAGTAAAATAAAGTAACATTTTACCTATATTTTTCAAATGTTTATTTGTAACTGCATTTCAATTAATCGAAGTAAATGACTGAACTCAGCAGGTATGCAAGAGATGAAATTATAATCATTCACAGAAAGCACTACAGCAGCACATTAGCAGTGCTGTGGAGATGGCTGTGTGGGAGGCATTTTCATACCAAATCCTTTTTTTTAGTTATTTATAATTGTTTCAGGAAAAAACTACATCCCTTCAGGGCTTTGGACTGGAAGAGTGGGTGCTTGCTTTCTTTATAGTGATGCATTTTAAAATGGGCTATGTTCTCTATGGCCATTTTAGAGTTATCATACTGTAGTACAAGTGGTTTACCACCAGCTGAATTTTTTCCAAATTATGTTTGTCTGATTTGGTGTTCATTTTCGATGAGCTGAGTGCTAGTTTATCACAGAAAGGAAAGCTTTTGTTCAGTAACTTAACTCCAAACTGACTTGGACCTTAATCCTGCAATGATATATGCACATATTTAATGTGTCCATAGAGCAGCCAGTGGGCATGGAGTCTGTGCTTTATGGAACTGCCTTCCTTTGGAAACAGGAGAGAGATCTGCTGATGACAATAACTTGAAATACTCGCTTAAAAGTGGGCTGCAAAGCACACAATTAAACACATGTTTGAGTCTCATCATACTGCACGACTGTTTCCAAATATTCAGAAATTACCTGGGTTTAAATCTCATATAAATGCGGTAAGAGATGAAGAAATTCAGTGTAAAAATAATGAAGCTGTGTATTTGTATGCACATGTACAATTCAGTATTGGATCATTTCACTCAAATTCTGAACATAAGTTGCATTTCTCTTTTACCCATAAAAAAGGAAACTGCAGTTAAGCCATATTATGATCTAAGTTTGTACTAATATATTGCAATCTGTGTGCTCAAAATGGTCATTTTAGCTTGCATTTATTTGTACATTTAAAATTATGCATAAGGTCATATAGATAAGGCCAATAAAATTGTAAATTTTTGTTGTCCAATTGGATTATAAGAATTACGAGTATTTTAAAAGTATATGTGCCTTTGTAAACTAATCTGGGTACCTAGTTTAATAGAGAATAGCATCCTTTTCTGGATTTTTGTGGTGGGGGAGTGGGAAGAGAAAGGGGAAAGGTTTTCTTCCCTCCTATAGAATACTGTAAAGAGATTTTAAAGGAGGAATTTTAAATTATATAGCAAGGTTATAATTTTCTGTGAAGCCATATGGGACTCAGCACAAAGTCCTGATGACTTATTTTCATGTAAATTCTTCATCTTGATGTAATTCATATGGCATCAGCACTGATAAGTAATCAGACCTTTCTGATAAAACCTGAAGCACAGAAGAAGAAATGAATGCTGTGCAGTTAACTCTTAACTGTAAAGCCATAGTATAGCCTTGGTTTCAACTGTATCGTCCATAAAATATGCAAGAAACATGTAAACCAGAGTGACTGCAGTACATGTGAGCCTGACAGCAGCTCATGGGGCTGTACAGCACAGGGTTGCTGCTGTGGGACATGACCTACTGGAGCCAACTGAGACTGACTTTAAGCTTGCTAAGCTCCTGCCTGGCATACTGACCTCGGTCATGGGGCAGCAGTGTATTTAATATATAATTAAAGTTATGCAAATGAGTATGGACACCTTGCTAACTCAGACTTGAGTATTCTTTGTTCAGATCCCAAGTGAATTTTGTTTGTGTGTGTATCAGTGTTCTCTGCTAGCCGGGGACAAAGACATATTAATACTTATTCAGTCTTTTGTAATATCCTTTGCAATCTTCAAATTAAGGTTCCGTGTAGGTATATTGTAGTGTTGTCGGTTGCTCGTGTTATTAATCCTGAAATAATAAAATGTGTATTAGATAGAATCAGGGCAGCTCAACTGTATATTGCAGGCTATAAGCTTTCATTAACATCTACAAGAAATTTTTTGTTAACTCAATGTGTGTAGAGACAAGAAGGGAGAGGAGCTGGAGGGGATGTGATTTGGGTTTGATAAAGAGAGGATAAAACAGGAGTAGGATTTGGATTCTGAACCGCTCTGGCTGCTCTTCAGCTTTGTCCATTGGTTATCTTCTGGCAATATATTGTGCTACTTGCTGAAACATAATTATGGTCCTTTATAATGGTCTTTTAAACATGTGTTTCATGAGCCAGGTAGGTTAATGTGCAATAGCTTTTTATTTTGACTATTTTTTTGCATTGCTCTCAGCAAATAGGTGAATGCAGTGCTACAGAATGCAGCAGCTTCAGGGATTTTTTTTCTACTATGATTAAGAAATAGCTCATCTATAACCAGAACAGATCTCAGTCACCAGGAGACTGCAGTGACCAGAAGAGGTATTTAATCACCTGGCTAGGATCTGATCAGGAAAGAAGAGCCATTGTTATGGCTGCAATCTGACTGCTGAGGAAAAGCAGCCAGAAGTGAACGACTTCAATCCATCTGCTCCCTCCTTTCTCCATTTTTTTAAATATTTCTTTTATGCCACTTTAATTATGATCAGCAGAGGCACTTGATAGAAGCTCTTTGTTCTGACAGGCGTGGTGGGTACTGTGATTTCAGCAGTCCTCTGTCTGGGAATGGTGGAGGAGCAGTACGGAAACAAGAGCAAGATGACAATCTCAGGAGGTGGTTCCCCACACCTTGATGTCACACACACTTGGAAGGACAGGCATGTGTTTATTTCCCAAACGCTTTTGGCTGGAGTGGTGAAAGCCCATTACACACGTTGATATGCAGTGCTTGGTGCTTTCATGTTCCTCAAAGGCATCTGATGCTGCTGAAGCATCATGACAACTTGGCTGTCTTCAGGATCAGAAGGTTCAGCATCTCTTGGGCCTGCCGCATCTGCTGGTTCATTTGGCAAGAGAAGCAGTGGTTCATAGTAATGTCTTCCACCTCCCAAGTCAAGCAGAAGAATATATTAATTGTAGTTATGTGTTGTCATCTGTACACTCGGGAAACAATTAGGGAAAACCTTCCTAATTTTCAGTGCAAGCTGAGCCTCGGGTGTTCAGTAATAAACTAGCTAACTGTGACTTCGGAGTTTGCATGTATTTGAACCTTGCATGACAGTTGAGCTAAAAATGAAGCAATTCTTTCTCTCATTCCTTAATTCTGATCTTAACACTGTATTTGCAGTTTTCTGAATTTCAGGTTTCTGAAGTTTCCCCAAAGTAGCATTGTTATGTGGCTTAATAGAGGCTTTTGTGTGGGATTATATATGTCTGAGAAAAGGAATCAGTGGATTCTCGTACATGAATAGTGCTGCATTTCTTTAGCAACATTTCTCCTTGATCTACACATTTCATTTTCTCTCATCAGATTACAAAGAGAAATAGAGTCAATAAAGTTGTGGGCAGTGCTAGACAAGGAAACAGCATGTTGTAGAGATGGAAGGTGGAAGCTCTGTATGTGCTTGGGCCATGTCCCTTTGGTTTGGCCCAGGGGAGGGTGCAGGGATTGTGCCAGACCCCGGCTCGGTGCAGAGCAGCACATGAATGTCCTGGAGTGTGCAGTTAAGATGAGCTCTGCCAGTTTAAGCAATCAATCAAACCAGTCTGCCTTCCTCATCAGTTAATTCAATGAATAAGATTCATAATGTACCATGAAATGAGAAGCTTTTCTGTGGAGGTTTAAAAACAGAAATGTGACTGCTTAGATAAATGCTATACAATTACCTTCAGTTCCCAATCACATGCTATCAACTTCAATTAGGTTGAAAACTATCATAAGATTTGACTTTTGCATTTGGGCAGTGCCTTAAATTGGGTTGTTGGTCATAGGTAAATACAATCTAACCACCAAAATGTGGAACAAACAGTAGGAGACTACACTGAGACATTGCAGCTAATGGCAGCTCCTAAAGCTGCAAGACTGGTTTACCAGCATTCCTGTAAATCAACTTCTCTATCATATTTTAGGCATTAGAAATTCTGTTATCACACCACTGTGGTTAAAATTCCCATTGCAAATGGCAATTGCCTGTTGTAGCGTGTCTCAGATGCCTCATCCATGGTGCTGATGTTGCTTTAGTGCTAATGGCAGTATAACTTTGTCAGTATTAACAGATGCAGTGGCTTATCTAAGCCTATCATTATAGTAGCCATATGCTTACTGGGAAAGTGCAGTATCCTATTTCACAGAAAGTTAAAGAATTATTGACGGTTTAAGGGACAGCATTGTATATAGGGAGATGCCATAGTGAAAAAGTTATCTGATGGCTTAGATTTATTTTTTCCTGTTGAGTTTAAATTGTCAACGCTCCTTGTAATAATAAAACTCTTTGCATGGAGAGGACTATAATTTAATTTACTACTGTGAATATTGATTCCTGGATAGTACATTCTTTATCCTGCAGATGACCTAGATCCTTGGTTCCCTAAGGGTTTTGAATAATAACAGCAGCAAAACGGTCTGGATTGCATAAGAGACTTGATGGAGATTAGTTACTTTCTCTGCTGACATTTTAATTTTATTCCTTTAATTTCTTTCTCATATTCCGTGTCTTGCTTTGTAAGTTGGAAACCATTGTCAGATTGATGTTGATGAGCACTGAGTGTTTTAAGCATTATCCTTCCCAATCGTACCAAACCTTATGTTCAAAGTAAACCAGAAAGGTCACGTTCACTTAGAGACGTGATTTCATTTCTCATTAATTGAAATAATCTTCATAGAGATAATTTACTCCAAGTCTCTTTCTTTAATGGTTGCCATGTGCTCCTGATGGAATTCCCTTACAATAGTCGTCATTGTATAGGGTTGCATCTTCTTTAGAACCAGTGGGAAGTATTCCCACAATGCAGAGATGATGGAGTTGCTCTTGGAATCCACAAAATCCACTCTTGCCAACTCCAGTCATTACAAGAAGGAATAAGAGCTGCAAAAGTAATATGAGATTCTTGAAAATATAGGGAAAGGCAGGAAACAAGGTCAGTGGAGGAAGAGAGAGAAGAAGGGTGTGGGAGGGAAGGTGGGAAGAGTCTAACAGTTGCTTTCTGAATCCCCAGTTGAGGGTACATACAGACCAAATATTCAGGTTTTTGAAGGCTTAGTAGTCATAGGGCCAGTCAGGGTATTGGGAGCCTAAGAGAATTATCAGGTCTCTCAAAATTCTCTGTCTACCCACAGGAATGTGGCAGAATTCTATGTGGAAAACCCAGAACAGAACATGACAAAAGAGCACAGTTCCAGCATAAAACAGGCATTACTTCAGCAGGATTTTTAGCAGTATTCCTTTGCCCAGTTATTTTGAGCCACTCTAAGGCGATTAGAGCGGCTCGTTACCGACGCCGAGGAGCTGAGAAGGCGAGTTGTGTTCCCTTTTGAGAAAACTGTCACTATCTCTGCATGAGCTCAGATGGAATTGAATAAAGGTCTGTTTTGTGCTCAGAGTACGGAGCGAGCCCTCTTTTTGCTTTCAGTGTCTGGGGGTTAATACAGTCAGCTGGGGGATCTAAAGCCTGTTTCCTCCGTCTTGCAACCGTCTACTCTGTGAGCTCAGTTGCAACAGGAGGTATCATATATGTACATTAAAGACCTATATTCCCTGTCCCCTAAGCATTTCAATGCTGCCCACCAAAGAAACTTTTACCTGATTATTGACTGTTTTCTCCTTCAGACACTTTCTAGTCAAGGACCTGATTAACTAGAACTTTAAGATTACAAAAATCTTTCATCACCCTTATTAGAAAGAAGTAGGAAAGATGTATGCCTGGATGGGATTTGTGATGGGCACATCTATTAGCGTGGAAGATCTCCTATCTATAATGGATATATAAAATTGCTTTTGTATAACAACAGAGTTCTAAAAATGTTGTTAAGTCCCTAAAAGTTATGTTTTTATTTTGTCTAAAATGAAACAAAAAATCTGACAGTACATCTCTGTATCTGTTATGGACATAGAGGGATAAATTACTGCATGTGGAAATTGATAAACCCTCTAAACCCATCTCTCTCTGGCACCACAACTGAAATATGAGAAACAGGTTCTTTGAATAATTGGAAGGTATTTTTATTGAAAATTAAATTTTCAAAGTTTTAATAAGAGACTTTTAGGTCAGAAGGTTATGTGGTTTGTGTACCAGGAAAACCAGGATATTTGACCACAGATTCAGTTTCCAAGTAGATAATGACCCTAAACATCCTTAGAAATAGTATAGACATTTAAGAAATGGCATAATGAAATCCGAAAAGAAATTCAGGATGGAACAGCCTGGTTTTTAGTCATAGCCTCAGCCATTTGAAGCAGATGCAGCTTTTATTTCATTCAACACAGTCACTGCTGTTCCTTATATATTTCCAGCACTTCATGTTGCACAGTATATTCCTACAGCACAATCTTCAGGCAAAGAGAGAGAAAAACTAATAGTTTTTAGATAGGTGTGGTTTCTTAATTAAGTGTTGCATTTTGAATCATCAAATATATTTAAATTTTAGTCCTAGCAGTACTCAGTGTTATTATTGGACTCAAAATCTAGGTCAACCTCTTAAAAGATTCTGGGATGGGGGCATGTCAGCACTGGGCAAAAGCATTAGCCATTCAAGCTGCATGTGAATATGCAGAGCTTCATATGAATTTTTATTGCATTAAAGAAAAGGGTTAAGGAAAAAGCCAGAAAGGTTTGGCAGAGGAAAAAGAATATCTGGCATTTGTAAGCAACAGGATTTTGCAATTTAGCCCGTATGTTAATGGCAAAATGAGCCCTTAAAAGTATTCTTTTCTACAATACTTCATTTATGGCTACTGGTTAATAAGGCTACTCTGATTTCAATAGCTGCTTTAATTTAAAATGCTACCTTGATTTTCACAGGAATGGCTCTTATTCCATGAATAAATTATTACTTTGTCACTGTTTTTGTCAGCACTATTAACTATGGAATATATTCTGGCTGGTCATTTTAAGTGTCTTCCTTATCAGTATTGTGCCTGGCATTCATTATCCTCTTATCTCTCTTCCATTTCTCTCAGTAGAGAGGTAATGGATTGATTACTTTCACTGCTATATTGGTCAGGATGTACAACAAATTCTCTTCAGCTCTACAGCTCATTCATCATGGATATCCTTTAATCCCCTATCCCTGAGTTTAAACGTTTCATTCTCTTCATATATATTGGAAATTATTAGCAAAGACTAGAATCCAAGCAGTGCATCTTTTATCACTCTTGTACTGTAAAACATAGTCACTGAGAATCTGGGGGTGGTGTCTCTCAGTTATACTGCTCAGGGGGGTAAGTGCCACAGAACCACTAATTCAGCAGCATTTGCATTTTCTGAAATACTGACTTCTGTGCTGCAACTGAAGAATTACTGAAAAGAAAAACCACAAAAAGGGTTCTTTGTGATGTGATGCTCCCCAATGCGCTGCACATACGTATTGGTAGTAACAGAATCTCTGCTATATGGGTGCATATTTTTAATTTGTAAATGGCATTTGAAAATAAAGGCGCTTTTCTGATAAAAATTATGTGCTGTACACTGTACATATATACTATATGGAAAACTCTGTTAGAGTGAGTTGAATGGGAATCACAGGATTTCCTCACTCTAGCAAGAGGAGAACAGAGATTAGGAGTGCTTTCCTTGGCTTTTCTTTTCTAAAAAATTTGTTCTTCCTGGTAAAACTGTTATTGCAGGAGGAATCCGGGAGGCATGGACCAAGAGGGTAGAAACACTATGGGATGAGCTGAAACTGAAATTATACATAAAGACTCTTTTAGAGATAGGGAAAGAATTTGTTCCTTCCTGAGGTATATGAAGGACACACAAAGACACTGTACTGCAAGGGAGGCTCCCCTGCATATCGCCATGTATAAGATGTAGCTCTACATCTTTAGCTCCTCATCCTCCTGAAAGTACATTTGCTTCCCTTGTTGCTGGCACTGTTTGTGATACTGATGCATATCAGTCTGGTCTGCACTCAGACGCTGATGTGAGGTTATACCAGCAACTCTTGTGCAGAAAGGGCTTTAACCCACCCTTTTTGAAGGCATCAGCTTCATCCTAGGGACAGATAGATCTTGACTCCAAAACCAATGGAGGAAAGAAATATTCAAAATCTTACAAAAAAGTGTTAGTCAAATATGCAGAAAGACACCAGTCGCTACAAATTACCTAACTCTGAGGAGCCAACCCTAAAATCACTGATTTGTGGTTCAATCTGTGTTACAGTCTGTGTTACAGTCAAGCCCTTCCCGAATCTCTTGCTAAAGAGGGCTTCCTGCAGTACAGAGAGGTTTGCAAACAGCCTCTCCGATGCTTTTCCCTCATATCCATGCCCTAGTCTCACTCTCCTCATCAATAAATATTAAAATCTTCTCAGAATTATGCCAGACTGGTTATGACTGATAAAGAGCAGAAGAGAAATTAAAAATTGATAATCATATGGTGGCCTGGAAGAGCAGCAAATCCATTCAAAGGAAGGGGGTGGTACTCATATGTTTGTTTTTAAATAGAAGAGGCATTATATCAATAAATTAGAATCATGAGTCATCTGAAATGCTGTCAATATTCAAGTGACAACAGCCATGATGCCTCTGGATAGGGAAGGAGCAGGAAGGAAGGAAATCTTCTAGGCTGTGATTCTAAGGACTTGTATTTGGGCATGTATCATACAATGCTATAACAGACTACAGAGAATAGACCAAGTGCAACTGACTCAAGTGTTCAAAGACGTAAAGAGATGGAAATTTATCTTTTTTATTTAAGGCATAAATAGTAAAGTACTGACACATTTCTACTAGTGTGTCCACCCACTGTAAACCACAGATCTGCTGCATGTTTTCCTCAAGAAAAGGGAGCGAGTACTTGTTTCTGATGGCAACACACTTCCTAACATGAGGTTTTTACAAGAAAAATATATCACATGTCAAGATCCTTTAAGGCTGTCCCGCCTTCTCAATTAAAATAAAAAAAAATTGCTTATACCTATATTCAGTCTCTGGGGAGACAGTCCAGAAGGAAGATTGTATCACTTCAGCTGGGGAGTGAAATCTCTGTAAGCAGCCCCTTGCCTCTTTGACATCTCCTCTTAGATGTCTTATCAGAGTCTCTGCCTCTGACATCTCTTTTCGATGTCTTTTGTAGTTGCTTTAAATGGAACATGGCCAAAAATTAAGTTCTCATCCTTCCCTATGTCCCTTTTATTGTTATCAACAGTGCTATTATCATCTCTGTCTCTCAGCAGTCAGCATGTTCATAGTTACAGTTCTGAATGTTTTACTTGCCAGAATTTGTCTGGTCAGATCAACAAGGTTTTTGTCACTGCTCTAGAAGTAATTAGGAAGGACAGATTTCTCAGCAAGAGAGAGGCACACAAGCAAATCTAGACCCATGTTAGGATCTGTGAAGGTTACGGCTTAAAGGGAGAAGATTTTTAGTAGGGCAGTAGAGCCCAACAGAGGGAAAAAGAATAATTCTCTCTGTGCTGTTTTAATTTGTACTGAAACTATTTATAGCCCACGCTTTTCTCATTTCCTGTATTTTTCACAGTGTGTTGTCCCTTTCTGCTTTTCCTTCCACCAGATTGAAAGAAAGAGTTATTTGTTGTCTTTAGAAATGTCATTTGTCCTGTATCACAGTATTTGATTTCCTGGCACCTTTTGCTCAGCTCCGTGGGGATAATGTTGTGTCTCAGCGACCCCATCATATTGTAGTACGACACTGAAATTCTTTCAGGTACATATGAGAGGGAGAACTGCTAAGAGTTCCATGTTGCACTCTCCCACAAAGAGCACTCTCTATTTCAACCCATCATTTATTTAACATTTGACAGCCTCCAAATGGAAGGGAGGGTTATCCATGCACTTAAATGCATTTTGGAAAGGTGAAATTCAGCCTGTATTACCATCAGTCACTCTGCGCATCTGCCTTATTTGACTGATTTCTGCTAGTATTCTAATAATTTCAAAACCAACGCTTACAGAAGTCCTACTTTCCGTCTGTCATGCCTTTGAATGCAGCCTTCAGGCTCCAGCATTCATCCAGAAATCAATTATTCATTGTCTTTAGAGAAGACTGACTTTAATCCTCAGGACCTGGGACAGGGTTCATGCCATACTGTTTTGGTTTCAGCTGGGACTTGGGACTGAGAGCTGAAGGGTTTGTGTTCGGGGAGCTGCAGCCTCAAAAGCAAAATACCCAGTAAGTTTTTGGGTACTCCACTCTCAGGTAGTGCTGATGCACATGCTTTGTGTGTTACTTTAGAGCTTGTGTCCACCTGAGTCCTCAGGCAACTTGAATCTTGTCCTTGGTGATGACATTTCTGCTTGTCCTTTTGGCTGAACCTCGGGTATCTTGTTTCTTTTATCTATACCGGGATCACTTGAAGCTCAGCTGCCATCCTCTGTTTCATATCTGGAGGGGGACCCAGCAGTGTGGTATTTCCAGCTGACTAAGTGAAAAATAAGGTTGTTTTCTGCTTTTTGAGAGTGAGGAACTTCTAAATTATCATCTCTTCTAAACTGCTACCTCTGCCATGGATTACCTCTGTGACCTTACTTTATTTTATTAATTGTATCAAAAATATATTCAAATAGATGCATCAAGATTGTCATCAGGAGCTGGTAGTACTATTCTTAATATACCAAGTTCTTTATTGAGAGACTAAATATTTTTCTTCCATATAACTCCTGGGCACTGATTTGACAATTTTGAGCATTTTACATGTTTCTACATTTAAGTGTCTTCTGAGTAATATGAGATTATTAAAACCAAATAAGAATATAGCATAATTTCAGATGTTTAATAGCTGAAGAAAAAATAGCCCAATTTCATTGAAGATACACAGTTTTCAAGAAAGCTTAAAATACAAAATATTTCTTTATCAACATTGATATTAAAATATGGTACTGAATTTCTGATTGTTTCAATTTCAATTAGAAATGCTAATTCAAATAAATTCAAGCTGAGAAAACAGTATTGAAAACCAGCAGTTAAAAAAGAGGTCTGCAACCATCAGTGAATAGGATATGGGAGAATTAATGCCATCCTTCTTGAAACAGGTTAAAAATGAAAAGCTGAATGAGTATTAGCACTGTTCTTTAAACACATGCAATACAATATTCATTAAGTTTTGATCAAATGTTTTACAAATGGGGGGGTGATTCAGATCTTTTTTATAAACTGATTTTTTTGTAGGAGCATTTTACTATTAGATGATTTGTCTTGCTAGGAAAATACTCTCCTCTTATTATATTCAGATTAGACTGAGACTTGGCCTTGGAGATTTTGAGATTTTGGTTTTTGGTTTCCCAGAGCTCCAGGATAACTCTCCTCCTGATTTCACAAGAACAAGCGTGTATCGAGTGTTTGCCATGAGAAGTTGGAGAAGGCTATTATCAAACTCTGAAAAAACAGATCCTGAACTTCTGCTTTATAATAACTTTTTAATACAGTATTAGAAAGATGCAAAAGATCTACCTGGAGACTGACATTTAGCTATTGTGCTCTTTTAAATTAAATGACAGCTCGTACAGGCATTCCAGGCTAGGTGTAGAATCCTGTTATTTAAACATTGTCAAAGCTTGGGTTTAATTAACTCTAATTCAGTGTAGTTTCCTCATCCTTGCATACTCTTTCTGTCTTTCTTTCACTCCCTCTCTGTCTTTTCTTTCCTTTGGCCTTGAAAGGCTTTGGAGCACCTGTCAGGGTTACAGTGGGATTTCAAATGCCTTCGTTCCTGTTGCTGGGTGGAAAGAAAATTACGTCCTGGCAGAGCAGCTTCGAAGCATTTCATTGCCAGCTGGGAGATTCAGGTTGCAGGGTAAAGCTGGAGTGTTAAGTCCCAACCTGGCTGGGGCTCTTAATGTTCCAAATGATATATGGGTGGTTTCTGAGGCAAACAGAGCTACCATGCTTTGGTGATCAAAAACACAGAGGTTGTGTTTGGGCCAGAGCCAGTGTGAATAGGTTGTTTGTCAACTTCACCATCAAAGGAGACAGCAGAAGGTGCCCTTTGCTTGTACTGGAAATCATAGAATCATGGAATGGCTTGGTTTGGAAGACACCTTAAGGATCATCTGGTTCCAACTCCCCTGCCATGGGCAGGGACACCTTCCACTAGACCAGTTTTTTTCAGAGCCCCGTCCAGCCTGGCCTTGAACACTTCCAGGGATAGGGTGTCAACAACCTCTCCGGGCAGCCTGTTCCAGTGCCTCACCAACCCCACAGTAAATGATTTCTTTCTAATATCCAATCAAATCTATCCTCTTTCAACTTGAAGTCATGTCACAGGAAGAGCTATGGTGCCAGCAAGGTCTGGGGCTCTGGGATAGCAGTGCATTAAGGATCACAGTCCAACTGCAATAGGGATGAGTAGCACCTCCTAAGAAAATCGACCAGTAGCAGATGGCAGGGGGTGAGGAAGCCATCAAGTAATGGGGTGGCATAAACACATAAGGAGATCAAAGTTTCAAGTTGCCTTTCATTCAGTGCTCATTCAGATTGTTATTTTTGGAAAGAAGTAGTTCAGATAAAAGACAACCTTTCCTGGATGCTTTTAAATAAATAAATGGCCTCCCATGCATACCTAGCTCTCTTTCTCCTCTCCTTGAAATGCTACTGCAATTCCTCAGTCTCCGTGAATATACGAATTATTACTCTATTTCTCCAGTGTGATTTTTGGATGACAAATATTCCTAGGCCCTGTATGGCAATTCTATAATGAAAGTTACAGTAGAATAGGCCAGGAACCAAACAATAGCCATGAAAGTTTGCTTTCATGTAGCTGCTATTCAAAAGCAGTCATCCAGCCTTTGGGTCATAACAGTTTTCCACTTCAGCTATGCTTAGTTCAACAGCTTGGTTGTCTAAAATAAACCCTAAATTTCCTCCTCTGTTTGAATTCCCCTTTTTCTCCTTGCATTCAGTTCACTTTCCTTTTCTTTCAGAGTTTTCAGAGCTTTTATGACTTCAGAAGCCTATTCCATTTCTCTCAGTGACTTCCCAAATAGTGAAAAAAGTCACTTGCTAATTTTCCCCAGACCAGGAGACCTTTTTTTGTCCTAATCAGCTGCCAGCATGTGCTTGGTGTCCTTCATGCCAGTGGCTCCTGTCCTAGGTGCTCCCTGGCCACTGGGAGCCATGTGGGCAGCCCTCAGCAATCTCTGCCTTTCAGTGGATGAGCGTCAACCCAGCTGGATCAAAGGAGCTGAAAAATGGGACAGGTAATCAAACCTCATCAGCTCCCCTTCCTTTGTACTTAACAGAGAGAGATGGACAATCCTGGGGGAAACCCAGCTGTGCTGAAACAGATGTCCAAGGAAGCAAGAAGACTCCCCCGCTGGAGGTGCCTGTTTCTGTCTGCAGAAGGAGCCTAGAGACCGAAATTAAGGCTAAATGCCTTTTACACAGCTAAATGTAGATTTGATGAATTTCAGCCCGAAATAAGTACCCTCAGTAAAAATATGCAAGTGTGTTTATCACAAATCAACTTTAATAAGCAGTACTCTCCCGTCCTCTACCTGAGGGACTGGTGAGTGCAAGGAAAGCTGTCTGCTGCAATGCTAACAGAGGTGGACTGAAACAACTGTCAAAGCTGACACATCAAAGATCTTTCTAGCATTTTACAGCCTTGAGAAAAAAACAATCTCCTTAGATGTTTCCTTAAATATTTTGCAGATTTTCCAAGAATGCCCCCCTTCTCATTAAAAAAAAAAATTAATAAAGATAGAGCGGTTATTTTTCCATCACTCAAGAACTGTGATTCTTCTTATTAAAAACATTGATTCACATGGGAGACTATTAATACTAGGAATTAAGACTGAGCTAACAATATATATTGCCAGTGTGTGTATAGGGTATATGTGAAGTTATAAACTTGAAAATGGGTGAACAAAATAAATGCTTCAACTTGAAATTGATAAGAGGGCAAGAATCATAGAATCATAGAATCAGCCAGGTTGGAAGGGACCTCTGAGATCATCAAGTCCAACCCTTGATCCAACACCGCCATGGTTGCCAGACCATGGCACTAAGTGCCACATCCAGTCTCATCTTAGAAACCTCCAGGGACAGAGAATCCACCACTTCCCTGGGCAGCCCATTCCAATGCCTGATTACCCTCTCTGTAAAGAATTTCTTCCTAATACCCAACCTAAACCTGCCCTGGCAGAGCTCAAGACCATGCCCTCTTGTCTTACTGATAGTTGCCTGGGAGGAGAGACTGACCCCCACCTGGCTACAGCCTCCTGTCAGGTAGTTGTTGAGAGTGATGAGGTCTCCCCTGAGCCTCCTCTCTTCCAGACTAAACAAGCCCAGCTCCCTCAGCCTCTCCTCATAGGACTTGTGCTCAAGTCCCTTCACCAGCCTTGTTGCTCTTCTCTGGACCTGCTCCAGCACCTCCATGTCCTTCCTGAACTGAGGGGCCCAGAACTGGACACAGAGGTGTGTTACTTTCCAGTCTAGTGGAAATGAATAGGCATGTATGGAACATTGTTCTCCTTTGTTGGTTTTTAAGTCATGAAAAGCAATTTGAAGTGTAGTCTTGCTTTAATGCCATTTAGATTCCTCCCACACTAATGTCAGTGCCTTCCCTGTGTGTGCGTGTGCATGTCTACCTAACATTTCTATAAAAGAAACGTAGTTCGGCTGGTCAAAAATGTTTTGTTGTGTTGCCACTATTCTTGCAAACTCTAAATTTTCCATAGCTCCATGAAAAAAAATGCATTTAAGGTTTCTTGGTTAAGTTTCCACCAACCCATCGTGGCCAGTGCTTCGGGCCATGTCTGGTGCTTTGCTTTAAATGCCAGAAGGGTGAGTTAGAACAGTTGAGTTCAAGGAGACTTGAGATAATGGGTCAAAATGTGCTCTAATGTGCCAGGAGGGCTTTGTCAGGCTAGTTACCCCTGTGAGCCATTGGGACAGCTGGGAATCATTCCTAGAGGGATGAGCTCCAAGCTTAAGCACAGCACCACCAGACCAGCCTGTATTTGGTCCCGAGCTAGCGATGCCCACACATCACCATGCAGTGTTGGGCTGTGTTTCTGTCGTGCCCTGTGTCCTTTCAAAGTGCTGCCCCCCTGCACTCCCTTTTTGTGGTCTGCAGGTACCTGACGATTTGATACAGGCAAGAGCTCTGGGGTGAGCACATCAAGCATTGCATCGTTCAGAATATGAACCACATCCACCTATGAGGAGGTGAGGGGGCAGTTTGCCTCATGGACTCAGTGCTTTGATTAATCTATTCAAATATTAACATCCTGATGAGGTAGACCAGAATATCCTCTGGATATATAAATATTCATACACTAACATCTGCCACATCTGCATAGTTATAACTCTGTTTTCATGGCAGGAAAAGCATCTCTTTGAGGAAGGTCCAAAGTAGCAGAGGGTTTCTCTCTTCATACCTGTCACTTAGGAAGTTGTGTAACTTCTGAAGATCTCTTATACTTGCATTATTTTAAAGTTAGCCTGGTCTACAAGGATTTAACTCCAGAATAGCTGTTATTAATGTTCTTGCATTACTTTTACTATGTGTATGTGAGGTAGTGCGTGTTTTTCACAACATAAAACAACCTCTCTGATCATTTGCAAGCTGATTTCTGCCACTGGCACAGTCCTGAAATAGCCATGCTTTGCACAGTTAATGGAGTCAGGTTTTCCTTATAGTCATGAACTCTACCTTTGGCACTTAAGAACATGCCATTCATTTTCGTTTTGCCTTTTTTTTAAATTTTATTTTCTTGCCTTTATTTATGGTTATTCTCCTCCAAAATGTCTTTTCACTAGGTTTACTCCTAGCTTCACTTCTCTGAATTTTGCCTCTAAGTCTACTTGGCCTTCTTCTTCCAAGAAAAAAAAAAAGAAAATAACCCAAAAATATAGTCATCAGCCTTGTTTGACAGTAGATTCCATACAAATCTCTAGCAGCTAGCATGCTAGTTACTAAAAAAATTAGGTTTTTTTAAAGTTCAGCATACTGGAAATCTTTGTAGCTTTCTAATTTTTGGCATAGGGAAGATATTCTTTCTGTGCATCACCAAATATGTGAGTGCACAGCAACCATATTCTCTTTTTTGCTTTTAAAAAGGATTTGAAAAAAATTGTTCTTTGGGTAGATTCAAACTTTGTCATGTATTAAATGTCCTTTTTCTCTTTCAGAAGCTCTATTCAATACTCCACAATTGTTTTTAAAGAGTATATTCATTTTTCTCTTTTATAGAGTGAATGCTAAAGACCATGAAAGAATGGTTTGGACTATTTCTTGGGTCTATCAACTACAGAGCATGGAAAACATAAGAATAACTAGAGTTTGCACCTCCAGTTCTGAACTCTGACTTCTTTTACTCAAACGGGTATTAAAGATTAGTGTGAAAATGATGTAAAATTTGTGTGATTAAGACAAGAATGGTACAGTCCCCTCTAAAAGGGGATGTGTGGCTTTTGTGTGAAGTTGTCATTGCAGGCTATTCCCTGCACAACAAGCAGAAATTTAAAACTCTGTTTTACAGACCAGGTAGTTGTCTTCCAGCTACATCTTTTTAACCTTTGACATTACTAAGGTTAGTCAAAAGCAATTTGACCCTATTATTTCAAGAGAAATCATTGTTTGTCTTTATGACAAATTACAGATAGGTTAAATTTTCAAGAGCTGTTAACTCCCAGGCTCAGAAGTTATTTAGGCATTTTGAAAAATTTAATCTACATTTTCTGGGGTTTTGTTAGAGTTTTTGCAGATAAGTACCCCAGAGCTGCTGCTTCACCTTCAGTTTTATTTTGCATTTACAGCATCATGAATCTTTAAAAAAAAGTTGCAGCCTACCCAAATTACACTTCAGTCCAGCAATTTGGTGTCCTTAGGAATGCACTGAATTATCTTAATCACATTCTTCAATGATATATTACTACCTTTAAAAATTACTGCTAGGAGAAAATCACAAATGTATAAGAGGGAGCTGGAGAATAAAAATGTAACAGTTAAAGGAAAAAAGCAACGATATATAAGTCAAGCTGACTAGAAAATTAACATTAAAAATCAGGAAATCAAGAAACAATGTTCCTTTGATGGTACTGCAAGTGTGTTTATTATACAGTACAATAACGGGAACCAAATTCTGCACTCAGTTACACTGGTGTATTGGTTAGAGCTGGTAAACACTTAGTGTCACTTAAAAGGGCTTTGTGTCAGTTTAACTCCACAAGTTGCTGCAGAGCTGTACAGTTAAAGCAAGCCCTGATTACAGCTAAATAGCTACTGCCTGATGGAGTATTGACAGTGTCTTCAGTGAAATAAATTGTCCTTGAAACTGTTTTTTCCTGTAAGATGCCATTTCAATCAGTTTTTTCCAAATCACACTAATTAGAAAAGTCATTTAACCATCATTAACAAGGTACATATTTCCAGAAGTTGTTAAGAGAGATGATGTTGTTTCAAAATGTATTTTATATTTGTTATCCAGTTTAATGAAATTTAAATAGCAAGTAGATATGATAGTTCATTAAGATGTAAAATGGTCAAATACACTATTTTCATTTTAGAATGTCATGCTTTTAATTATGTTGTTGCTATTTAGTACCAGAAAAACATCCTATTTTTTAGGTTAATGTTTCATATTTGTATTATGATTAAAACAGTTTGACATTTTGAATAAAAATATACTAATTCATTGTATTAATTAAAAATAATGACCTAGAAAAATGCTTCCAAACTAACCTAAAGACGTCAGCGCAGTGAGACATGACAGTTGTGCCATATTGTCACTATTAATGAAATTTTCTGCAGCAATGTAAAAAAGTGCATACAAATGAAAGAAAAAAAAAGCTCAGAACAATTCTAATTTTTAACACTGCCTATGAAATCTTCTGTCCACTGAAAGGGTCACAGATACTTGGAAAGACCAAACCAACTCTTGAAATATTGACATTTCATGTGAAACGTAAAGGGCAGCTTTTGCACAGGTAGATATTTGTTCTTTTTAAATATGTGTTAGCCTTCTGCTGTCGGAGAGGAGAGGGCAAGTACACGAGAGGTGAAGGCACAAAGCCTTTTAAGTATAGCCGTAGATTTTTAATGAGTTTATTCTCAGGAGTTCATTTGAACATATAAACTTCTAATACTATATACTTTATTAAAAGTACCACCATAATATATATATATATGAAAATTAATGGATTAGAGAAATAATGAACAAAATCATAATAAATGTCTCTCCTGAAACCAGTTCAGACATACACTGACTAGAGACACCAGGTTTTACTTGGTGTCATAAGGCAAAATGTCATTGAAGACAAAGTAAATGATCACTAACTGTTTTCTCCTGAAAAATGCAAAATAAAAATTCAAAAGACCACAGACAATAAACGGTGGTCATTTCCTTTCCAGTTCTGTATGTCTCTTTTTGGAGCTCTCATCACTGAATTTAAGGCTGCCCTTTGTGAGGATCTCAGAGGCAACCCTCCTCTCCAGTGTGATAGTAAGTCTTGGTTTTGTGTGTCACAGATCAGTGAAGTAGCTTACGGATGGACATCTATCAATTCCCATCAAGAATCTTCTATTTAAATTAAATCCTGTTATTTTCAGTTTGCCTAAAGTGTCCCATCTCCAGAATCCTCATGGTTTCAATAGCAGTTCTCACAGGTACCTCCCAGCCCTTCACATTTCTTACATTTCACTATCTTGAACACCCAGATTCAAAACTGGAAACAGTTAATGTTTTACTATGTATGTGGCTTTTCAGATCAGTGCAAGTGGCTTTATGGACCCCTGTCAACCTGCAAACTACTGTTGGGGAGCTATTGGTCTAGATATTTTGGTCATTAGCAAGAGAAGCTGCAAGTATCTTAAATTAAAATAGATCTTTGATTTCCCGCTAGGACCTCTAGAGAAGAAATTTACTTCAATTCTTTCGTAAAACTTTACAACTTTGTCTTCCCAGTGCAGGCTGGAGCCCTGGTGAGGCTGTCATTTGAACTGGAGCTGTGTTGCAGCCTCTTTGTTCTCTCCTCGCCTTAGATGCCTGCGTGCTGCCTGCTGGCGTGCGGAACGAGCAGGATGACTTGTGGTGACAGCTGTAAAGTTGCGGATGGGAGCAGAGAGAGGAAAAAAGCCCTTGTTCGGTTAGGAGGGGGTTTATATCTCTCAGTTGCCATAACTACACAGAAGGAGAAAAACATGCTTCTTTCATGCTTGTCTAGATTCAAAATTGCCTGTTGTCATCCTTTCATAGGTTCAGCACCTTTGCGGGTTGGTCGTAGTAGCGTTTTCGGATTATGAAATTATTGTGAAATTTGTATATTGCCTTCACGACTTGAAATTTTGACTTAATCACTATGTTTTCTGAGGTGTTCCTTTGTTTTCGTTTGTATTTGAAATGTTTTAGCCAAGTCTTATCGACCATCTTCATTATGTGAAAGCCATTCAGCTCTCAAAATAGTCTTTATAAGCTTGCTTAATTCTTAGAGAGCCCATAAATTTTAATACTCATCAAATAAATCTTCGTCCTTTAATCTCAACAGACTTCTTTAAAGTGTCTCTTTTTCTGGGTTTTTTTTAATAATTCTGAGTTTGGTAAGGCAGCTACTTATCACATCCTGATAACTTAATTCTCTGTGAAAATAACAACATTTGCAGTTAAATGGTTTCTTGCATTATCAGCCAGTCATGGCTCATATTCTCTTGCCATACTGTACAAACCCCCTGTTCAAGCAACATGGATGATAGGAAGTGACTTTACTTGGACTTATACAAAAATATTTCATATTAACAGCAATACCTTCCAAAAAGGTTGCTTAAATATAAAGGTTTAAAAATCAAGGTCTACCCTATTACAGGGAAACATGAGTTAGGCAGAAGTAAGAAGGATGTTTTACCAAATGTTTCTAAACAGCTACACCACCATTAGATTTCGAAAACTTTACAGTGCTTAAAAATGTAGGAAAAAAAACAATTATAAAGTCTTTCACATCTTTAGGACAGGTAGAATCTAGAGATTCAAAATTATTGTAAGTAGCAAGATGTTCAAAGGAAATCTGTCACAAATTATGCCTTTTTTAACGTAAAATACCACGTTCTTAAAGCTCAGGGGGCCTAAAAAATATCTTATTTATAATTTTTTCCAAACCTGTAGTCATTTGTGATTCTTATGTAAGTTAACACTCTTGTATTTAACTATTACAATTATTTCTGTAGTCGTGAAAAGTCATGATTGCAGCCCCTGACACCTGCTGAAGCTACAGAGCAGGGAAACAGGAGCTGGAGCGTAGTTGTTGGGGTGCAGAATCCCCCAGGGAGGGCCTAGAGTTGACTGGCAGTGCTTTCTTTCTTCTTTTTTTATATTGCAATATTTTATTAGACTTACTTGTTGTGATAGTGTAATGAATCACTAAGAGTCATTCTGGGGACACAGTCCATACCAAAAGAACAGTTCTCTGTCATGTGAGGTGTCCATTGGACCAAGAGATGTGGTCACATACGTTTAATCCAGTGCATAACTAAGCCATCCACTGAGTATATAGGCCTAAATATTAAGATTTAGTACTTTATTATTTATAGATGATGTATAATATCTTCTGAAAGGGTGAGATTTCTATGTTGAATATTTGAGTTGTTTTTATTTGCTTTCATTAGGCTTCATGTAGTACGGTATATAAGTGCTAGAAAACAGATGTGTTACCACTGCCCAATAAAGATGTATTTCAAAGAATTATGTTGATTACACTTACATGCATTTTGTGAATAAACCTAAGCCCTGCCCTTGTTGAAGCTGGGCAGCACTGCTTTGTTTACAATGGGCAGAGGAACAACCCCATCCTTGCTAATTAATGTATGTTAAGTGCTTTGAAGTCTTTGATTGTCAGGTGTTCACCTTAGAGCTGTGGGGTATTTTTTACTCTAATACATGCAATTTGCTCTGGATGCATCACTGATTTATTTTCAGAAACCTGTCTTTTTTTGTTGTTTTCTTCTTTTGGAAAACAAGTATTTTGTTTGCTGGTTGTATGAACACACACATTGATACACAATTTGTAGCTTTTGTTCTTACACCACCAAAACTGATCAGCGTTTCACTAGTGCTGCCGTGTCAGGAAGCCTGTTGATTATCACACTATTGGTTTCACAGATGGGTGCTTCTTGTTCAAAGCCTTCAAAACTCAGAAACATTTAGCTAATGCCTTGCACTACATAAAGAGATCAAAAAGGTCTAAAAGCTATCTGCTAGTCTTCTGCTACAAGCAATTAGGATAATACCAAATCCTTCCCAGACCACGTAGCAATAAATATTTTAGCCTTCCCTTAAGTGTAGATTGATATTCAGGGCTTGCCTGCTGGTAAATAAAACAATCAGAACTAAATTTCTCTTTGAATCTGGGCTATTCTGTGTTTCCAACGCTCACAAGATTATTTTTTTTTCCTTCTTTATCTGCCTGTCTCTCTCATTTTGTCTCTAGATAAAATTATTGTCTGCCTGGAAATCAAGTTACGCTACTAAGTGACATTGTGGCATGTTATATGTGGAAAGGGGACCAGACTGGCAGTTTGCTGGGATCTCCAGGGCTTTGTTTGCCTTGGCCAATATAGAACAGACTGCAGCCAACTTTGAGTTTGGTCAGGGGTGAATCTTGAAAAAAAACCCAGCAGATCCTGATATAGGAAGCTACATCTTTATCTCAACATCTCAGTGGGTATTTTTATACTGGATCCTTTGGTCTTGCTGCTTATCCTTCCATGGATCACAGTCTGTGTTGGAAAATGAAAGAGATCAGATTGTCCCTGTATTTTTTTCTCATGCGTTGCATCTGTGTATGTAATGTAAATGCAGTTCATTTTCAAAGCCGGTCACATACATTCACTATGCATTTGTAACCCTGTATGATTATAAATTAGCAGGCATGGATACCATAGAGGATTTTACCTGATAAATCAAAGCAACAAAGGCATTCTAGCCCCCAGACTCCCTTTTTTATTATTTTAATGCATAACTGTGATACCAAAATCTCTCCAAAGTTGCATTTGATGTGTTGTTTTCTAGAGAGTAGGGGTGTAGTTCGTCTCTGAGTATAATCAGAAAACATGTTGAAATAGTTCTGTGGCCTAATATAGGGACATATCAACTCTGTAATGTGTGAAGGCAACCTTGAGGTACCTCCTAATGTCAGTTCTAGTGATGATAATAGCCTGAAAATTGGTTTCAAAACATGATATAGTGACTTCCCTGAGTTTTTAATGTATTTAGAAAGGTTCCATTTACCCACAGAGTTGTAGTTGTCTTCCTCAAGTAGTAATCACCACAGCTGACTTTGCTGACCCTTTCTCATCATAATAAGGTGAGAAGAATTTGTCTGTGTGAACAACGAAAAATTATTTAGCACAATGGGGTATCTCATTGCCAACAATCCTTTGAGTAGAATTATCATATATAGCCACATATGTGTTGTTCAGCAGGATTTAAAAAATATTTTCCCACTCTCCAGCATCTGTTACTGTTTTCTTTAGCAGCACAGGTGTCTAACAGTGTCAACACAACTAAGATATAGACAGGTTGGTCTGCACTACAATTTCCTACTGCTGTAGCTCTATCAGCTCAGAGTATGACAACTTCACACCTTGCATTTCACGTTGCTGTGCTGACAAAACCCAGCAGAAGATGACTCTCATTGCCTTTTGTTCAGAGGTTGGTGTGGCTGTGCCAGCAGTGATACCTCTCCATCAGCATATGCTCCATCTTCACCAGGGTGTGTAGCTGGGTAGCACAGACTCAGTAGGGCACAGCCTCACAGTGCTCCTGTAGTCAGTGTTGAGCTTTTCTCAGTTCATTTTATCTGGGCTTAAGGGCTTATGAAAGCAAAATATGCAGGAAATAGCCACAAGAGTCGAGCATTTTCAGGTGCCTTTTGGAGCAGGATGGTGTCCTGTGGAAACCCTAATGGACAGAGACTGTGAGAGGAGGGCTGGGCACACCGGTATCATGTAGACAGTATTTTGCACCTCTGTCCCAAACCTTTGGCAGCCCTGGCACTTCAGAGAACAGAGTGAGTGTTTCACCATTTGTCTGCCTCCCCCATCTCACCAATAAGAATCCTTGCACAGGCAAATCCCAGCTTTCTTATGCCCCCTTCTCCTTCTGCTCTTGATGAAGTTCAACTAAAGTTGAGATCCAATAGGAAAAAAAGGTGAAAGTATTTATCTGCAATAGATTAATTCTTACCTTCTGTGCAAAAAAAAAGAAATTACCCTCTGGTCTCAACTAATTATTTTATCTCCCTTGGTAATCCCTAGGGAGAGACAGTGCATCCTACCTGGCTTAGCACACAGAACAGGTTGAGTTGTGCATGAGACAGCTTCTGTCTGTATTCGACTGCAGAGACAGTCCAGGTAGCTGAATGTATAATTTTTGGGATCCAGGAAGAAAACTGAAGATCACAGGGGAGTATTGAGTATTAAGAGCAGATTCTTCACCCAGAGAGTGGTTGGGTGCTGGTACAGGCTCCCCAGGGAAGTGGTCATGGCACCAAACCTGCCAGAGTTCAGTAAGAGTTTGGACAATGCTCTCAGGCACATGGTGGGATTCTTGGGGTGTTCTGTGCAGGGCCAGAAATTGGACTCAATGATCTTTGTGGGTCCCTTCCAACTCAGGATATTCTATGATCTGAAACATCCTCATCTGTTAATGATTCCCACCAGAATTCATTCATTTCCCTTTTTCTCTACTATTACCTTTCAGGCCAAAAGAGAATAAAGGACCTATTTCTTGTCCTCAGTCCCAAGTAGGAAGCTGTTCTCCAGAGGTGTGTGCTTGTCTTCTCACCACATGGAAGCTGCTGTAGGAATGATGTTCAGTGGTAGCTGGTCTGCAGTGGCAGGATGCCCAAAGGAGTGGAGAGCAATGTCAGCCACTGCAGTGCCAAGTGTGCCTGCTTAACTTCATCAGACTGGCCTAAGGAGGCAGCTGGACTTGAGTTGTTATCTCTCTTTGCAGCTGCTTCAAGCTACATGTCAACAGCACGAGGGTACATTGAGCAGGTTATGGCATTCTCAAGGCTTTGGGGTTCTCTGTGTGTCTGTGGTGAGAAGAAAGAGAGACTTGTCAAAAATGGCAAAAAATTGGTTCTTGTGTGGTTCACATAGGGTGGGTTCAGCACAGTAAACTCCTTTCTGTCATTCATAGCTCCTGTTTGACTGCTAGATCTCGTGCTTCATAATTTACACATATACTCTACCACTACCAAAATAAGCAAGTGTGGGCAGTGCTGGCACTTCGTGGTTAAAGTGATTGTTTTACATAACTAGAACATAACCTTGGGAATTAATCTCCTTACTTATTAAGGCAAGAAGGTAATTGGATTTTACTCCTGGTAACTTTTCTTGACTTTCCCACATTTTCTGTCTCAATCATGAACTCGGGAGGCTGGCTGACCAAGCACTGGTCTCTTGCATGTTCTTCACAAGAATAATTAGCAATATTTCATCAATTACCCTTTGCAGTTTGATAAAAGGTTAGTTTTTCCAAGTAAATTTTAAAAACACTGTTTGTAGAAATTGTTCTTCCAGATTTTATGGTTCATTATATTTTAGCTCTGGCTGTCCCCTTTTAAAGCTTTATCTACTAGAATTTAAGTAAGAAGTTCTTTATTAAAATTGGAAAGAAACCTGAGAGCTTCCATTGTACCACGGGAATTTGCATTAGGGAGGATTTTTAAGTATCCAGTCTCCACTGTGCTTAAAATACAGAATAAATAAACTTGGGGAATAAGTTCCTTGTTCATTTTTATTTCTGATCATAAGTAATTTAAAAAAATACTCACTGTATAATTTCTGTTCCCCTTACTTGATCTACACTATTACACAGTTGTACTTGGTCCTGTATTTGATTCAAGGCTTGTGGGCTCTTTCGTTTAATTTGTAATTTGTCCATTAATTAAGAAGGAGAAAATGTGGTGAGATGGATGGAGCTAGGGACCAAGAATCAAAGCTTCTGAGTTGTTCCTGGCTTTGTTCCTGACCTGAGGAAAGTCACTTACACCTTCTGACCCATATTGTCTCTGGGACTCTCAATATAATTATATTAAATGCCCCCAAGAAACGATACTGAGGCTGATAATGGCAAGACAGAAAGCTCTGCCTTTCTCAAACTCCACAGAGATGTTCAGTTGCAGGTTTCAGGTCAAGTCCCCTTTAGGTTCAACCACTATGTGGTTCATGTAATTTTGGAAGAAGATGGGGGTGTCTATGGTGTAGTTCTTTATGAAGAAAACATTCAACCAGTCCTTCACTGAGAATGATTTAGCATCAGTAGTGATGAAGGAGACAGAAAGGACCAGGTAGGTTTCTGCCATCCCAAAGTGTGTGTGCACCTGGGGCAGGAAGGAAAAATCCCTTGCACTAGTGATGTAAGAGCATTGACTGAGATTCACTAAGGAGAGGAAACATCAGTGCTCCCCCTGCTGGAACCTTGTGGCGTAACTGTCCTTACACTTCATTTTTACCTGCATTTCTTAAAGAAACAAAAAATCAAATGAGGAAAACAAACAAACAAACAAAGAAAACAAAGTCCATTAGAACAAAGAAACCGGAGGAATATAAAAAACAGTAGGAAATTCCCAGCACAAACCTTTTGAAGATTTCAGGAAATTCCATTTGTTGGAGGAAATGCTGAAAATTAGGAGGAGCCCAGAAGAGGGACTAGCAGGAGACAGCTGAGGTAATTTTTCACTGCCAGAACTGCACTGTGTTGTCTCTTCTTTTACAACAGGCATTATTACCTGGTGAAAAAATTTGTTTTGCAACTCATCCTGAGTCCTCATAAATCATTAATGCCTGGCTAAGCACAGTATGAGCATTACAAATACTCTGAGAATGAGGGCCCATTCTGATATAACCTTGTGTCCAATACTAATGCCTGCTAGTTATTTAGTAATACAAAGGAGCCTGAGCGAGGAAGATCGATGAATTAATGCAGTCCCCTGACTTCCTTTTCTTCTCCACCTGCCTCTTCTTCTAGTTCAGAAACTGAGCTGCAAAAATTCAGGACTGTTAGTAGTCATCTCTCGGAGAGCACTACAACAAGTTGGGGGAACAAGGAGGGAATCATGGCCTTTGAATGTGTGTAGGAAAAAGAGGAGCTTCAGTTTCTGATTAGATCTCGTTCTGATTTCTAGTTTGTTATGAGCCAAATTGCACCACTGCTCCAGACATGTTTTCTGGTTTGCATCCCTTAATAAATGCATGCAGCATAAAATACACTCATGTGTGTAAAGAGCATAGATAGAAGCTGTGCCCAGGAACTGCAGGACTGGATGTAATTAAAGGGTGCTCAGTAGGTAATGAGCCCATTACCTGGGGGAGCCATTTGGGGACTTAGATGCTCAAACCAGCTCTCACAGTATTGGACATATAGCACAGAGAGCACAACATCTATAGCTGCAGTGGCTGAGCTTTGTGTCTTGTTTTTCAGAAATCTTGGCCACCATCAGGAGTTCAGGGATGGTCTCTTTGTCCTGCTTACCCTGAACTCACTTCCCAAAACCCCCAGCCCCATTCAAGAGTGCAACTAAACTCTGATTCCCCTCTCCTTTCCTCTCCTCAAGCACAGGATCCATCTGTGCAGTTGCCATTCATACAGTTGTGCACTTTGAACACTAGAACAACTGATCATGATCTTTAAAAGAGGGAAATGGAACGAGGTGAGGTGGAGATTGACCCTTTGTGTGAGCATAATCTTAGTCTTATATGATGATGGTCATGGATGGAGCCCTTGTCCTGAAAGGCTCCTGCAAGGAAGGTTGCAAAGTCACAGATACCAGAGAAAATGATCTTGAATAGGAACTTAGGAAAAGTGCAGATGGGGAAGAGACATTGGCTGGGCAAATTTGAAAAGTGAAGAGAGTATCAAAAGTTTAGAGGGGAAAGTAACTGTTTTTAAGGCATGAAATGATGGAAAATTGGTGGGGAGGAAAATGTTGTTGCTATAAATGAAAGGATAATGGACCAAGACAGAAAAAGGAAAAAAGTTGTTCATATGTAAAAAGGGACAGAAAAATGCTTCCTCCACAATTGCCTCCAAAAATATGTAACTGGAAAAGCATCTGGTGCTGTTCCTGTTAAACCAGAGACCTCAGTCACTTTGACCCTAAATCAAGTAGAACACCTCTCGTGCCCAAAGCATCCTTGGTCTTTAACCGAGGCCTGAAGTCTTCATGGTGCAGTCAGACTTCAGGCATCACACCTCCAGCAAAAGCCTGAGACTTTCCTGCAGAGAAGTGAACATTCAGACCCTGTTTTAGGTTTTGCTCGAAATGTATCATTGTGCTTTAGCTCAGCTGAATTTGTTAAAAATAGTCCCTGCTATAGCACCCACAGGACAGAGTGGTTTATTTTCCCCTATTATAGATCTGACAAAAGCCTGCTGTTATTTCTGTGCCCTCTCTAATGATCTGCTTACTCTCTGGAGAGCACTGACCCATTTCAGCACAGAATAATTAGCCTTTCAGACACTACTGTGTTTCCATTAAATAGACATAAATGTGCAAGGTGACATTTATTTACTTAGGCCTGAAAAATACGCACCACAGATGTTGGGGCTCAGGAGAACTTCAGTTTCTTTTCATGGAACAGTTGTGTATTTGCATGATTTTGTGTCGTTAAACACTAGTGCTTTGCTGAAATGATTCCTGTTGAGTTTCCTTGGGGAAGCAGGAGAGCACAGAGATTATTTGGGTCTTCATTTCACCGTAAGGCCCTTTGGTGATGCTTTGGCAGCCCAGTGCCCAAGCCTGACAGTGGCTTTGAGCACAGTCATAGTCATACGCTGTCGAGGTCCCTTTTACTTTGTGTAAGGACTCTATGTAAGGAACTGTTGTTGATTTACAGATCTGTCTGAAGAGGAATGTGTTCAGGGTGTTACACTGAGAAAATGAGAACCTTGACCTATTGCAAACATAAAATAAACCCAAAGTCTTTTAGTATTTAAAATCAGCTCTTTTGTCATCTTGATCACTGGCTTCTGAACTGCCAGGCTATTGCCCAGGTGAAAAGTATATGATTCATCTTGATAGCCACTTTGGTCTGCAAAGCTGGAAGGAAGTCTTACCCTTAAAAGTCCAGGCAGCATATAAAACATGTAGGTTGCCTAGTAGTTCACATCCCTACATGGAGACGTGGCGTGCTATCATTTCATTCTGTTAGCACCAATAGGCTGTATAAAAGGAGGCATCACGCAAGGTAGGTGCTTTATTGCAGGATGGAAACACTTTCATAGGTTATTTTAATCATTACGATTCTTTCATGATGTGTGAAAGTTGATTGTTGCTGTAAATGAAACCATTGAAGGCTAAAAAATAAAAATGCTGTGATGGTAAAAATCCTTGGAGTGCAAAAAACGGGAATTGCTATAAAAGGCAGTAATTTATTCTCTGCATGAGATTATTTTTTATCATAAGGATGCTTTTAAGCTAATTCTGAAACATGTACAATTGTAGTCTATATAGCTGAGGTATATTGCTAGATGCATTGATAATTTGGCTAATTTTTATGCACTATAATTTATAGATTATTTAGAAGTGCTATTTTATTCTGTTAACTGAGAGGCTTAACACATTTTTACTATGTTAAGGATAAGTTATTTTTGCAGGTCTTGTGGTTTTATTATTTTGACCCATATCCAATTCATATTGCATCATAATACCATCTTTTTACTAATATTATTCTAGTATGTTCAAAACTTATTTCCATTTGGATAGAAATTCATTAGCTCTTGATTTTGATTATAACAAATTATTTTAACTTTTCTGTGATAATGCATTGTCTGTGTTTCTGATTTGCTGATGCTGAAATATTTTGTTTTCATTTTTAACCCTTCCAAATTTAGGATTGTTTTTGCTTTTTTTCTGTGTATATATATTTCAGTTGTTTAGACCTACTGGTTCCTGCTTTTTTCTTTTTCTTTTATTTTAATATGTTATGTTTGTAACTTCTGACTGTCTGTGTTGAGCCAATCTTACCGACAAAAATATCAATTGTTTCCTGTTTCTCTACTTCTTTACAAAAAAAAATGAAAAGTAAAAAGTAAAAATAAAAAAACTCTTAATGGGAACCCTGGCACTGTCTGTCTTCTCTGTTCTGCAGAAATGTTGAAGGAGTTGAACCAGCAACGCAGAGCGAAAGAGTTTACAGACCTGAAAATTATTGTTGAAGGCAAAGAGTTTGAAGTCCACCAAAATGTTCTAGCTTCCTGCAGCTTGTATTTCAAGGACCTGATTAAAAGGTTTGCCTTCCTTCCAGCTGTGATCTGCTCTGTTCTTTTGTAGGGCGCATTTGTGTCGCTTTTTTTTCCTCCCCTCTCTTGCAGGTTTATGAAGATTGAATCTCCTGTCACAGAGCCAGTAGCCATTCTTTCCACCTCCTCTGAATGTATTTCCAAACTGAGACTCAGATCCATTTGTTACACATCTGACTCGTACAGTGTAATTATTTCTGATAAGTAGAGACTGGTTTTGGCCGAAGAAAGTGTTCCACCACTGAGAGATCTAAGATTTAAACTCCACTGCTAATGGTGATTCAGTCCACAACTAAAAACTATTGCTGTCAGTGTTTTCAAGGGACTCTGTCACACATGACAAAAGTCAGTCCTTCAGGCTACAATAAGCCATCAGCGTTCAGGTGAACGATGCTGAGACGTTGTGCTAATAAAGCATTTGGAGTATCATAATCCCTTCACCCTGAAATCTTTGTTACATGTTTTTATGTGACTTTTATGGGCAAAGGGATTGATACTTTTATCATTTGGGGACTTTTAAAAGAAAATACAACTGATTAATTTCTCCAGAAAGATTGGAAATAAGATGATTTTCTGGTCAAAATGTAGCTTAGTCTGCATGTTGGACTAACAGTAGCTGTTTCATACAAACACTCTAGCTTAGGGTAGGTACAATATGTACGTTTTCTAAACATCATGTCTCCGCCTTCGCATTTTCCCCCCTTTGTTTCTAGCTGATTGATTCTAAACAGTGCATGATAATCTTTTTTTTCCATTGCATTGATCTTTCAATTTGTATGCTTCATATACTTGCATAGGAATAAATTGGTACTCTGGTATTATTAGTAAGTTAGAGTAGCAAGTAGGGAGGAAAAAAAACCATGAGGATAACTTTCATTTTTCTCTCAATCATCAGCAAATTAATGCAGCTGCTGATTTTGCCTTGCAGTATTTTCCTGAGCAGACTGAGCCTGGACTGTGCTAAAAAATGGGATTAAAGAACATTGTGCTTGCTTCAAATCCTGTATTTAAATTTTGCCAACTAACACAATAGTGACTGTATTTTATTTCAGGATGGCATATTGGCTGGTATCTCCTTTCAGTGTATTGTGTCCTTTTGCACAAAGCTGGTTCTATAATTATGGATATATATTACATTTCTATGATATAACTGTACTGACTGCCTTATCAATTATTCATAAAAAATATGTTGGCCTAGGAAGCATGTCTTTTCCCCTCTGTAAATCTAATGATTGCTAGCAGTAGCTAAGCCAGATCTCTCCTTTCTCTTCTGTCTGCTCATTATTATTTAATTGTTAAGGCTACAGTATATGCTTTTTAGGGTGATAAAGAGTAGAGTCTGCAGGAAAAGAAAAATCATAAAACCAACTTGCAGAAATCAAATTACTGACTGGCCAAAGACTGTCATTTGGATTTTGCTGTGAAGACATCTGCTTGTGTGCAGAAGTCACCAGGCAGCATCTATTTCTAGAAGCACACTGAAAAATCTTGCTGCTTTATTATTTAGTTATCAAATGGAGATATACATCAGATTGAGCACTGCTCTGATATGAACTTGGTTAAAACAATTAAAAAAAAAGCCTCTTTAAATGCTCTGGAAAGAAACTTATGAAAGCAAAACCCTACATTTCAGCATGTATTGTCTTTCAGCTGCTCACATAAAGCTTGCATCCATTATAAGAAAAAAATAGTGCAAGGTTTAGCCTGCTAACCTCACCACTTTTTGCCTTCTTTCACATCATCATCAGCAATAAATATTCCAGAGGTCGATTTGTGTCCACCATCAGGTCTCTCCACCCCAGTTGTCTTCCATATATAACCTCAGCTGCACACATGTATCCTTGGTGGAGACTAATGGAGTTGCACAGGGGTATCCAAGGCAAAAATACCTTTATTACTGATGATGATGCTTGAATAAGAAAAAATTCAGCTTGATGTCAAGTTGAGTTTGCAAAACTGTCAGGTGAGAAAAATAAATATTCACCTGTAAACTGAGCAAATGTGTCTTTGTGAGACAATAAACTCAGGGTTATGGGGTGGAATTTCTAAAGACTCGCTTTTTGTAGGATACTTGCAGTGTTAAAGCCTCATCCTTTCCAAAACTCATGAAAGTCAGTTGCAAGAGGTACTCAGTATTTCGTAGGATCATGCCCTTAGTAATACAAAATCATTATAGTTCACAGAGCTGGAATGCTTATAAATACAATAAATCTAGAATCCTCTATTGGCATTTGTTAGCAGCTCCTTTGAGACTGCACTTAAAGCTTTATGTGATTTATATTGCACTCCCTGTGTTAGTATAGAAATCAAAACAAGAAATGGCAGTTTTTCTTAAAGAATAAAAGAGATCTCTTTGTATTAAATATAATATAAAGGCCATTTCAATCAGTGCATGCCAGGGTTAAACTCTAATGTCATTCCAACCAAAGGCACCAGTGTGTCACCAGAAACATCAATGAGAAGATATCTATTCATGAAGGTGCTATGTACATTCATGGAAACATGCAGAAACAGAATCTTTGAGAATACTTACTTCAGCTTATTATTTGCCACAGGCTGGTTATTATTAACCTCATATTCTGTCATTGATTCCACTGTGTGTTCAAGTTGGTATCTGATTGTAGAATAGCAAATAGTGTCTCAGAAGAATAAAAGAGAAATGTTCTAAACCAAATCAGATCAATTATTCCCTTCTCAAAAAAAAAAACAAAACACCAAAATACAGACAAAAAGCATAATAGAACTAGAGTTATTGCTCATCTTGAGGAAGGCTATTTGATGAGAATTAGCATAGCAGGGAAGAAAATATGTTGGTTTTATTGCACTGTATTGAAAAGATAATAACCAGTTGATCAATTCTGAAGTTATTTACAAAACAAATTTGGAAATGAGAGTGCACTTTGAAACTCCTTTGGTTTCTCAGAAAATGGCTATTCCTGTGCTGAGCATTCTGCTCCTCATCCAGAAAATTCCTCTTTCCCTGTGATTATCTTCTAAATATATGATCCCTTTTGAGGTTGGGTTACTCCAGTCCTGAGCCTGAGTCCAGCACCATACCAAGCACTGTGCTTTTGGAAACAGGTTATCTAGTCCCTGTCAGATGCTATGCAGCACTTGAGCCTAAGCCAGGACTTGGTATTCATCTCCCTCCCAACAGCAACTGACCATGAAAAACAATCTTACTCCTTTCCAGTGCAAAATCATCTGAAAAGGATCAGGTGTATTAGGAACAGCAAGTGTGAAGTGTTCCTGATGTCTGTTCCACATCACTTTGCCCACAAAGGAAGGAAGGTGAGATTCAGGGGTAGCGTGGGGATCCATAAAGGACTACTGCAGTATAGGGCTTAAGGAGAACATGGATGGTAAGCAGCAGCTGGAATAGGGTTCTGTCCCCTAAATGCCATCATATATATTTTGAATGCACTGCCAACCACGTCAACGCCAGTCTACTCAACTTTGGCCTTTTAATTTGCACCTATATTTTAGATACTAAACAAATCAGCTCTCTCAAAGCAAAGGTTTAATTTATGGTACAGACAATGAAGAGAAGCACCTTGAAGGTTTCCAGAAGGATCTTTTTTCTCCTAATTCGGGTTCCTATGTGCAGGCAGGTAGGTGATCCCCCTGGACCAATGAGAGGTGCTTGTCTCTCTCATTAGGTAACCAACATTTAGGTCCAAGGCTGGCATCTAAGGCAGGCTGACTCTAACCTCACCTTCTCAACTATTGGTACAGTCTGCAGAGAGTGAGACAGATCTCTCCAAGTGGCAAGTCCTCTCCCTATAAAATAAGTGTCTAAGAGATGAAGTAAAGGAGGAGACCATCCCTCTTTGCTGTTAAAGAGAGAAGAAGTGATTTGATTAGACTGTGAACTTCTGATGGATGTTTCATTGCTTCCTTCAGGAGTCCAGCCTAAGCTGGTTGTCTGGACTTCTCTACAGTTAGGAGGAAAGATGAGAATGTCCGTAGGACAATTCCCACCTTATGATAAATAGTATGAATTGCCTTCTTCAAGTGCTCATTTTTCACAACCTAGAGAAAAAGGCCAGTCACCAGCCTGAATCATAGTTGGCTAAAAGGACATGAATGATTTCTTTAGAAACTAGTGTTTTTCTTAATGTCACATGCATGTGGTTATATATATATATATATATATACACAGGAAGAAAGAAATAGGTCCAGATCCATAAAAAAAAAAAAATCTCTAAAATGTACCTCTTGCAGAGCACAGATTTTCTTATTTAAACCATTCTTGGTTTGGGGGAGGAGAGAAATGAGGTCTGGTTTTGTATCTGTGCTAGAAGAACTGGAGGAAAATATGTCTGTGTGAGTGTGTGTGTGTGTGTGTGTTCCAGAAGGAAGGAAAGATTGGAAAATCCCAGGAAGAGCCATCTTTTTATTTCCAGCTGTATTTGGGATAGACAAATGCAGCTGCTGGATAAATGGAATGTCTGATATTTCCGTAACAAAGAGAGTTTCACCGTAACATTTTAATTTGCTGTTTTCTTCTTCTTAACCCAACCCAGAGTACTGGAATTTCTACCAAATATGACATTATTGATAGGAAGCACTTGACATAAAAGTCTCTTCTTGGTCAAAATGCTTGCTTTTGTAAACAGACTTTTATAAGTAGACTCCTCTGTGGTCAGTTACTAAAGATACACAGATACTGTCCTACAAGCTTTATCTTTTCAAGATTTGATTTTAATGATGCTTTCTAATCTGGAAGTCATCCTGGTTGCCTGATTCCACTGGCACAGAGCAGTAAGTCACATGCACAAAGCGATTTTGTCACAAGAAGCAGGTTTTGGGATGCACTGTAATCTGGCCATGATACGGTCATCCTTCTTTTCCTGTGAAACAGAGCCAGTGACTTCATGACCGGATTGCTTTTCCACAATACTTTGCCTCTTTTTGCAAGTCTTCAGATTTTTTATTTTATTATTTTTTCTAAAATAGAGTTGTATATGCTTTCTGAGGACTTGAAGGCAGGGCAGGAGAAGTAAAGCCTTTAGGGTGAGAGGACCAAATTCCTCTTGCTTTACACCCACGCTGAAGACGAAGATGTCATTCTGCATTTTACACCATTGTGTGAAAAGGCAGCATTTGGATGCACGACAGAGAAACCTGCCACTATCCATCTGAAACAGCTTGACAAAACTGCAAAAGCATTTAGGTGTCTGGAAAACAGACTGTCTGGTTTGTGTTTACGTTGTAAAAAGCCCAAAATGAGAAATAGCAGATGAAAGAAAAATCTACTCTTAGTGACCCCTTTGTGTTTTCCTGCTTATTAAGAATCTTTCTTTTAACTCCAGGAGAGGAGCAGCAGCATTTCTACATCTGCATGCTTCAGCTCCGTTGTAGAACAGAATGAATGTGGAAACAAATTATAACATTTAGTTGAAAACAGAGAAATAGGGAGTTAAAAATACGGTGTTTGTTTCAGCTGCCAGGAGAGGTATACTGTACCTAGACAGAATGCCAGGGCTTTCTGTTAAACCATTTCAAGGAGTCCATGGGAATGGGAGGTCGCATGGGAGTGTAAAATATCCTTCACCCTTTACTGCCAGGGGACAGGTGTAAATTGTGCTATGGACAACGTTTTTCTCTTAAACGAGGCAGTGATAATTGCTGTGTGTATGCACAAGATCTTGGCACGGAACAGAGCTCTCTGCTCTCTGTGGCCCGTTTCCGTGAGCGCTCCGCTCGCTCTGCCTGCCCGGGCAGCCTCCCACCCGCCTCTCGGAGCTCCCTGCTGGGCTTCAAATTTTGCAGCTGCCAGACCTTGGAAAACATGTTTTCATCAAGCAAATGTATGGTCTTCTACATAAATGAATGACAGCTTACAAATATTCAGTGGTGTTCTGGGCTGCCAGGCTAAGAAACTGCTGCAAAGCCCATCTCAGGCATCACAGCCTGGCGATTTCCAGCCTGGGAAGCGTGGCTGTGGATTAGGAGGGTGAGTGGCTTGGGCTATATGCTGCTCCAAAAGGAGGGGCAGAGCAATGTGTCCTTCTCTGAATAGAAACCCTGGAAAGGAGGACAGAAAGGCTCCTTTTCAAGTCTCAAGGTGCAGCACAGAAATTAAGTTGCTGCCTTGTAATGGCAGCAGCTTCCAGAGGCACCAAGCAGATCTCTGAACCTCTCACCCCTCTCCCTCATTGACAGCAACTCTGTTTATTGTAGCTGGGGCTTCTTGCTCACATAATTTCTAGACTCAACTACAAATCCTCCAAATCTTATCCAAGGAATGACAGACTAATCGCCTCTCTTTCTCTGGCTGTCCCCATCTGCAAGCCACCCAGCTGTCATGCAACCACTCATAAGATGCCGGTGCAGGTGACCTACCTATATTTACTTATATCTCACAGCCCAAGTCTAGACTTGACTGTGTTGAAATCTAGGAGTGAAAGGAAACAATTATCTAACAAGGTGCAGTTTGAGCTAAATGGATCAAAGACAACAAAGAAAAAAATCTTCCATGGCATAGAAACTGGAGCCATGTTCTTGTAAACTGTCATTTTTGGACCACGTCCAAGAGCCAGTCTTGTCCTAAAAGAAAGGTAATCAAATCTCCAACTCCAGCTTGCTTGCAGGTAGCTCCTTTCATTTAAATCATCAAGGATTAGCCACTGCTGGATTGAGATAATGAATTTGAATTAGTGTGACCAGGTTATGATCATATCAGATCATAGTGCCCTCTGTTTGCTTGCATAGAGCTGAGCTTCAGTGACTGAAATACTCAGAGCAGTTCTGCAGGTTGGAGTGGGCAGGGATTGATGAGCTTCCTGCCCTTTCCTGCCTGTACTGGCGTAGTGATGTGGTGTAGTACCTTTCATTGGTGTGTCTGTCTCTACATATACTGTAGAAAAGCACTAGCAACACCCTGTAGCTGTAGGAGAAAGAACCAGTGCCTGACAGAATTAATTCTAATTACTGAAGTGCTGATTGGGATCTTTGGGCACTGCCATAATCATAGTAGTAGTAATAAATAATAATTGTGATTATCATTATTTTATTATTGTTTTCCCTCTAGACATTGCAATGATGAGAAAGAGTCTTGGATAGACTACCTAGATAATTACTTGTATAAATTTCCCCGCATTCCTAAGAAATGGATTTATTAGCTGCATGCCAGCTCTCTGATAAGTTGGTTTTTGATGGTGTAATAAATAACATTAAAAGAAATCAGATAGGAATTGGGTGAGGGGGTGAGCTTTAAGTTTGATGAGAATGAATTTTTTATTCTGTCATTTTATTTTTAATCTTCCCATATAATCCACCAAAACCTGCTTGCATCTTTTATTTACCTTTAACAAATAGTAGCTCTCACCCAGGTTATTTTGCGACTGAATTAGGCTGACAGAGATACTTGCAAACAAGTTAGATCCCACACTATTAATAAGTTGGCCCAGTTTTTTACTTTTCCGCTAGTACCTTGTGAGATTCAGTTTATTCTCAGTCCCTAGCAAAAGTCTAGGTCATGAAACACTGTTCTTCCAAGGGCACTTGCTATTCACTTCTTCATTCTCTTGCTAGTCGTTTAAGCTGGCATCTTCAAACTCGTCATCTTCTTTCTTAAATCTCAGCAGGGAGCCAGATTTGTGCCTCCGACTGTGATCTCCGAGTCTATAGCGTTACAGGCTGCCGCTGATCCCGAGCATTTAGATTGTGTTCCATCAGTGAATGGCATTAAGGGTATATAGGAAACGTGGCTCTTTTGTTTGCTCTATTTTATTCTGGCCATGTTGTCCGTGGACAAAAGCATTTGCTGTTAATCCCATTGCTCGTCTTGGTTTGTAATGATCATTTCTGTGATGGTGAATTAGCGGGAGCTGCTGGTGCGTGCCCGAGCTCACAGCCATTAATTTTCCTGATTTTCTTCTGATAGAGCAGGTGCAAACTGGCAGCATTTGACCCTAATAAGTTACACTAGTCTGGCCAGATTTTGTTTGCCTGGAACAAGGCACATTATTTGTATCAACATCCTGATAAAAAGTGACCAAATGGATTTGTTGGTCAGGTAAATTTTCCTGACACATTTGCAAGCCTGTGTTTAAACAATGTAATTTATTTAATCTTGTGATTTTACTAGTTCTTTATTGTAATCATACAATAGTACCGTTACAGTACATGTTTTCTTCTCTCATGAGACAGATGGATAGTGACTGAGGCTCAAAGATAATGTTTATCTACAAGATAGTATAACGAAGGCAGAGATTTGCAAGTTAATACATTTTGAGCTGATAAAACAGTTCCAAAGGAGAAGCAATGCTGGGGTGTAATTTTTTTTTTTTTAAATCCTGTTTAATAAAACATTCAGTGCCTTATGACATACGTATTGCAATGATGTTGCTCTATAAATGTCCCTTCCTGCCATCATTTACATGATTGATTACCTTGCAGCTGCATAAACTTGTATAACTCGGTAAATAACCTGTTACCTCAGTATGCACATGCATCTTGGTGTGTGTCATGGAAATGTGTGTTGGTATGTTTGGGCATCTATATTTTTATATCTTGCGAGTGTGTAATTATGATAAATCAAGATCTTTGGACGAAATACAACTTCCTCTGTAGAGAGCTGTGTCTGATTAGTACATAGCTGAAGGTTGGCTGTAATATAATGAAGTTTATTTTTTGCTTCTCCCAAGATAAATACACTTGGGTTTTGAACCATTAATAACTCTGAAGATGGTAAAAAATCAAATAGTGGACAGTTAAGATGCAGCAACATTGCACTCTCTTCTTTGCCTGGAGTTTCAGTGCTTTAAGGATTAAAGTAAAAAGTTGAAATCCCACAATAAACAAGAGATTCAGTCTAAATTGTGTCGACTTGAACAGCAGTTTCTAATGAGCACACAGCTAACAGACTCTTAAGCCTCATGAGAAGCTGTCTATCCTAGTCTGGAGTCCTTTCTTTGGTAATCAAAATAATTTGACAGAGATAAAAAGAAATAGCTTCTCTTCATTTAAGTGCTTCATCTTACATACAAAAATCTTGGATTTCCTGTGTTCTGGAGACCTAAACACTGTCCAGGGAACAAAGCAATTTAATTTGATTTTTTTTTTATTGTCCTGTCTCTCTTAGTAGAAAATATGTTGCTCTCATGGAATGGGAACACAATTACTGTAGAATAAACATTTATATTCCTAATAACAGGAGCAAGCCAGCAAGATCAGCATGTCAAGCTAATGGGGCAGGTCCTGAGAGGGCGCACGGTGGAGAGGCCAGCAGGCAGCTGGCTGGTAGGACAGGCCATTGCTTTGGTCCAGGCAGGGAGAGACCAACCCCAAAGTATGGCCTTCGGTTTCCTCACTCCTGGGTGGAGCAGAAGCTCCTGCCTGCTGCTGGCAGTCCTGTATAGCCTCCTGTAGCTCAGACATGCACTTTTAGTGGAGATACTCAGATTCCTGAGTTGTATAAGACACTGAGCCATAAATAGTCAAAGACAGCAATTTTTTTTTTTATTACACTACCAGAATGAGTGTGTTTCCCTATTCTTAAAGATAGATTCTGAGTGAAATATGAACAAAATTGAGGCTGTATTATGGAGGTAGCTCTTTGCTGCTAACTCCTGTTGGGAGAAGCAGATAGTGGTGGACCTTGGGGAGGCAGAAAGAAAAAGACACACACCAAGTCCCACACGTCCAGGGAAAAATCACAAATAATAATTCTAAATATGTCTTTATTTTAAAAAATCATCATTTATTTCAGTGCCCTTTTGGAGCACATAGCTTAAATACACGTCGTACCTTTGAGTCTACCACACAGTGACTCATATGGCATCAAATGTAAATAGGTGTCACAAACTCTGTCAGTCCTTGTGTTCCCAACCAGGCAGCCTGGGAAGAAGCTGAACCAACTGTTCCTAGGCAGTAATGTACATTTACATAAAATGTTTCACATTTTTCATGTTTATTCCGTGCAGATGGCTCCATTTTGAACATCCAGAATTTGTTTTGACTTTGTGACTATAGCTTGTAAACAGAGCGTTGGCTGGCGTCTGCACCGGGTATAGGTAGCTTTTCATATTTGATCTAAAATTGAGTGAAGCTGTAGCCAAACCATTAGTCAGTCAAAATAATGTTGCAAGCCAGTTAAAGGCAGCATATCCAAACCATGAGGGAAGGCTGAATGAGAGGCGGTAGCGCTGTCCATAAATTGACAAATTGATGCTCAAGCAGTGTTTCACTTACACAGCTACTTTACCCAGGCTCTGAATGCAGCTTTGCAAATCAAGGCATCTCACTATTAAATGTTTTGAACAGAATCACACAGACGTTCTGTTATGTGAACATGTTGATACGAATAATGCAGGGAAAATGCATAGATACACATCTATTTATAACTCAAGATGAAGAAAACTCCGTTGCATTGCTATTAAGCATGAAAACACTAGTGCTGGCTCTTGCCTGTGTGTATTATGTGTGTGGAAATGATTTTCAAGGACAAATGAATACCAAAAATGTAAAGTTCTCTGCTTTTGTCAGTTCCACTCCTACATCTTGCAGATGAGGTATTAGGGTTATTTTTCCTGCTATCAAGTATTTAAACGTTTTAGGTCTTTTCTATATATTAGTCAACAGAAAGGGACACTGATTTTGATTTGTTATTTGAGAGAGTAATCGAACCGTCTTTTGCTTTAAAAGGTTCCCTGTGCCTTTGTCTTCTCTAGTTTAAGTAATTAAGTTGAAGGATAAGTAGCCAGAATATGTTCAAAGGCATTAGCTTGATTTTGTTTGACTTAATTATTCCAGACAATGCAGAATATTTTTCAGTAGCTCCCCCCTTACCCAAGCAGAATGTATCTGTGCTTCCTGCTTATCTGCAGGTTCAGTTCTGCTTGCACATTGCTCAGGTCTATCACCTTGCTGGAGAAATACATGATTTGTAAATCTGAAAGAATTCCCCAACAGCTACCATAAAATTAAGCTGTTAAAGAGCTCTTGGAGCTTGTTTAAATGTAGACCTAAACAAATCTCTTTGCTGTTTAGCTCAAGATAAATCTTTTTAAAAGTCCTGTTCTAAATCACTTCCCAATTTTAATGAGTTTATATATCAGCCTTTGCCAGATTTTTACTGTAGCTTTTCTCCAAGATTACAGCCATGATAAAGTAAGGACTAAAATTGTTTATTATATATTATTCTTCAGAAGCAAAACTTTTTCCCCCAGAGGCTGTTGGGAGAGCTATTGATTTTCTGCCACAATGTGAAATGTGTGACCTTTATAATATGAGCAATGATTACAAGGCCAATAAAATGACATCATTCTGTTTAAACTTTAGAGTTCGCAGGGCAAATAGCAGCATGTGCCACATTTAATGATGTCCATGGACGATAAGTTTACGTTGCCTGGCTTCAAGTGAGACTGAAACATGAAGGAGGCAGGCTCTCCATCCCCAAAACGCCCCATGTTTGTGCCAGGAGTGGGGGAACTGGAGTGTATGTAGCAGGTAGAACTGTGATTTTTTTTCCAGCTCTTAAGGGAGGAAGTCAGGGCTTTTCTGGTAACAGACTTCTCTAAATGTTTGCTTCTACCGATGCCATTGACAAAACTCCTCCTGATGTGATACAGGATGAGCTGCTGTATATACATATACATATATTCCTACAGATTTCCTCCAATCCACTGCAAATGCATTTACAGGACTAAATTCTATTCTTAGCTTTAGTCACTTTAGTGCAGTTCCTGTACAGTAGCTGAGAGAAGGTTCTGTCCCAAATAGATGAAATATAACTGCACAGGGCATATTGATGTTCTAATATGTGTGAAAACAAGGAACACAGTAACCTTTAGTCAGGCTTTGAGGGGGATGCCACAACCCAATTTACTGAAATAGTTTCAAGAAGAAATCTATGGAATTTCCCACTTCAGTCACATCAGACCGTTTCCCCACATTATGTTCTTTTCTTCCTTCAAACACTTATTTTTGATCCATTAGGATCTGCTTCAGCTAATTCTCTGCCCATTCTCCAGCCTGTAGCAAGCCAGATTTCCAGTGTGGAAACCAGGGTAGCTGTGATTTCCCTGTGCAGCCTGAATGAAACCTTTGCTCAGTATATGGTCCAGCCAAATGTGGAGCCAAAGGCTTCACTGCTTAGAAAGCACAAGCAAAACAGCACCACACATTCAAGCATCGGCAAGGCAGGAATAGGGATAATTTCCTTTCCCATTTCTAGCTCATTGTGTAATATCAATAATCTCTGTAGCTTTGTATTATACTTGCCATAAGTGGCTCTAGTGATTGATTAAACACCTTAGCTTTTCTTTGGCATTTAATCAATTGCAGCAGCAGTTTATTGCTTAGTGTATTACAAAGTAAAAGAGATTATTACTTAATTATTCTGAAAAATAGCAGCTTGCAGTTGTTGCTAACATGGGTATGTGTCTGTGCTGACATTGGTGTCACATCATCCTTTCCTTTGTGCCTCCTGGTCTCTGCTCTGGGTGTGATCGTGCAATTCCCTATGGATCACACGCAGTCATTCCCGCAGCCGTCACCAGCACAGAGCAATTAGTGCCGATATATAAATAATTGCTTATGGTAGGGCTTCCTACAGTGCAAACAGCCCGACTCTGTCGCTTGCTGGGTACCTCCAAATCTCCCTAAATTTTAGGCAGTGTGCTTATTAACCAGCCCACGTGAACATGAATTCACTGTCGGGTACAAACTGCTTCTGGGAGCCGTTCAGCAAGAACTACATCAGCACTGGGAGGCATTTTGATAGCCCAGAGCACAGGACCATAAGTGTGTACCACTGGAGATAAATCAGATGTGGGGCATATTGTTGGTGTGTGAGTGTGAGAAAGGAAAAAACGCAACATTTTGTGACATCCTCTTGAGGATCTGGAAAATGGCAACTTTTCTGTTTTGACACCTGAGGTTTTCTGCCTTGAATGCAGAATTGAATCCATATGCAAGAGTTCAGAAAGAATATTGTGGTGTGATAAAGCATAAGGATTCAGGGTAGCATACACATCTGTGCTTGTAGGGATATGACAGGTATCATGATCAGTATGTATTCCTACCCATCTGCTTCTGGAATAGGATCTTACCCACCTGTGTTGCCATGCAAAGGGACAGTTCAACATATAGAATTTTAAAAATGGGGTTTAATTCCTTGATTTGCCCCAACTATCTATGCTCATAGGCAAGTGATTTTACCTTTTTTTTGCCTCAGTTTTCTTTTGTAAATGGGAGTAGCCATGGTTCACTGCCTTAGAGAAGACTGTAAAATTAAGGACTGCTAGCTGTTCCTCCATTGAAAATTAAACCTCTTTAAAGCTTTGATTTTGCAGAGATTCATATAAATTAAAGCTGTGCCCTTGACTTGAACAGGGCTAGTCAATGGAAGACCAGTGACAAAACATCCACTGCAAATTTGAAGCATTTTCCCAGATGATTTTAGGTGTTATTGGGGTGGATGGGTGGGGTGTCGTGCGGGAAGAAAACCGAACCTTTTATGTTGTTTATTTTTCCTCCGTTATGGTAGTAAAGGTCTGATCATCACCTTTCTAGACAGCTGTGTAAATCCAGGAGGTTGGCAGTGCTTTGCTCGTGCTTAAAGCTGGCGTTGCCTGTGAATAGTGATGCTTTGGCCATGAATGTCACACCACATCGTATGCCGGTTTTGTGTCACTCGTGCAATGGCTTTTGCAAGTATTTTAGCAGAATTGGAGCGAGCAGACGTTGGCTGTCCAGTGACAGACAAAAGCTTATGTTTCTTTGAGAAGCTGCTGGATGGTCCTAACCGTTAAAAGAGTTTATTTTCTTACTCCAACAGATTTCCCCTCCCCTCCTTGATGTTACCAAATTTATCATCACTTTTGTCTTTCAGGTGTAACCTGTCTTTAGTGTTGCAGACACATCAGCCAACCATGCATTAAGAACTGGGCCCTTACTTTAATTCAGTATGACTTTCTTTTTGTCCAATAATTTCACAAGCACTAATCCACACTTCAAATGCAGGAGATACTCTGATCCCCAAATTGTTCAGCACTTCATGCAGGAAAAATCGTAGGCCACAGTCATGAAACTCCTAGAGGATGGCTGCTGGCTTCCTGTGGCAGAGCTGGTTGTTGTTTTCCCCCCTCTCCCTTCTTTGCTCTAACCATTTTGTCTGTCTAGCTTGTCTTGTATTCTGTTTTCAAAGCAATTGCCATGAAGGGCTTCCTTTTTTTAGTGCCTAAAAGGGAACAATAGATTTTTAGAATAAGCATATATTTATATTTTATATGACCAACCATCTGTATGCAGATATCATATTGATTGTATCTGTACTTTAATATAACATACTGAGAAGTTCAGGCTAAATAGAAATTAGTATTTTTATTCTTATTTTTTATGAAAAGGTCTTTAATGTATCCTTAAGTGCACATGACATTTAAAATTATTCCAGTGCTGGATTCTTGAAAAAGTAGATGACCTTTTCTCTTGAAATTGGAGAGTTGTTTTTCCTTAACAGTTATATTATGCATAGAAAATGAGATGTTAACCAAGATGTTTAAATGTATTGTTTCCCTTTGAAAGCTAATCCCATTCCTCATTTTCATTAATGTTGGATCATTCATTTTCCTTTTCCTTTCTTTCCTTTCTTTTCCTTTCCTTTCCTTTCCTTTTCTTTTGCAACTGTTTTTGCATGAAAATGCAAAGTAGCAATAAACAGATTTTTCGTAAGACTTGCTTTAAGACTCTTCTCTTTCAGATCCAGTAAAGTTTTTAAGTTCAGTTATTTTAAAATTCATATTCTTCAGTTCTGTAAACAAAAATAATGGAGAAATATAATGATGTGCAAAGCGATTTTATAGCCCTCACTAATCAATAAATGCCAATAAAATGGGGATGGTGTAATGTCCGTAATTTAATTGTCTGCTGTTACCAGGTCACCACGGGACAGTAGCAGAAGCGGGGAGAAGCTGGAATTGGCCATGTCCAACCTCACTGCGGATGTCCTGGAGTTACTCCTGGAGTTTGTTTATACAGGTTCTTTGATCATAGATTCAGCCAATGCAAAAACCCTACTGGAAGCTGCCAGCAAGTTCCAGTTTCATACCTTCTGTAAAGTCTGCGTTTCCTTTCTAGGTAAGAATCACTCCATCTAGCGAGGTTATAAGATCTTGTGTTAAGGTTTGTAAACCTTCTTCTGACAACTCTTACAGGATAAATTAAGAAACCCACAGAGTAAAATATCATTAATTTGACTTGCAATTTGAATTTTAAATGCTGACATAATGGCCAGTGGAAAATGGTCTAGAGAAGTGTATCCTGTTGTTTGAGTGACAACAGATTTCATATCTTGGATAACTTATTTTGTTGAACCTTCTTCCATACTTGGAATCTTGATGACATTTTGTTTCCTGGAGGATGATCTCTGCGTAGATACCAGGCTGTAAAGCACAGGTTGCTTATAACTGTGGGAGCAAATTTTGGGTGCTACACCGTTCCAGCTTGGTCAAACACCAAAAAATTTGGAGATGGACTCCCATGGAGGAGGAGGTCCTGCAAATCTGCAGAATTTGCAAAAAATTAAAGACTGCATTGCAATATCTGCAATTTTCTTGCATCCGTGACAAGGTCCTTCCCATGTCCAGTGTTCTTGTAAACAAGATTTGGCTGAACCATTCCAGGTTAAATGTTAACAGGGTTTGTTACTGCGTACAGAGTTATGGTCTGATGTATATGGGTCATCACAAAGGTGGGTGCAAGGAAAGGTTGCTGTGCCCACCCCTGGTAACTGGTCTGCCCTGTGTGCAGGGGGAGCATTTGCCCCAGCAAGGGTGTACAGAGCAACATCGCCAGTACCTCTGCCCTTCCTCTGATGGCCACGAGAAATGTGTTCTTCTTGTCCAGAGCATGTGATTGCTTGAAGTTCAATATTGTGTAAATGTTTTAGGCAATAGTAACATTGAGCAATACTAAATGGCATGGCTGGCACATGGAGGAGGTGGTCAGAGAGTGCCATGGATCCTCAGCACTGTGTCATCCTGCTCCTTTCACTTTCCATCTGCTTTCCAGAATAGACTATTTCAAAACAGTCCAAGGTTTCCAACTCAGCTAAGCTTTATAGGTCTGAACTGGAACCAGACAGACCCATTTCTGTCATGGCAGAAGAGGAGCTAGAACTGGAGCTCAGCTGGAACACACCTTGGTTCAAACTCCTGTCTGTACCACTTGCCACTCCTTCACTATCATAGCTGTAATATCAGTTTATGAGACATTAATAATTTACTAATTACTAGCACAAACTTATCAATACAGAAACTTTCAGCTTGGTCTTATATGACTTACTTCCCATGAATAAGTACCAGGTACCCTTTTTTTTGACATCTGATTTCTACTTGGTCTTTCTCGATACATCATTCAATGGGATACAGCATTCGCTCTGAAGCCCACATGACCTGTAGGTTCTTCCTGAGCAGTTCTCATTTAAAATTGACATCTACAATTGCAGAATGTGGAATATGAGAGTTTAGAAAATGTTGCACTCAAAACACAACAACAAAAAACCCTTATATGAGTCCAGTTTACTGCTGTGTTAATTTTCACTGCTAAGCCAGCCTGTTGGCAAGATGAGTGGTGGGACTAGGCTGGTACAATGCAGGCATCAGTAAAGAATCTGTGGTATTGTATTCTCCTTTCCAAATTTTTATGTGTCCCATGTTTAAAAGTCTGTTCTCAAATGGGTGGGTACTGGTGATAAGAAATTTATGCTTTGCAATCACACCATTTGGACTGTGCAACTTCAATGAGACTCTGGCTCTGGCATTGCTTTCCCCCAGCTTCCCTTTGCCACCTTTTCACAGTGATTAGATCCTATGGCCCTTCCAGGAACACGAGATGTGTTCAAGTTGCACTATCTCCAAAGATCCAACCGCAAAACCAAAATACATTTATTTCACTAAGTCAGTGTGAGATTTCTCTTTTCCAGTAGTTAATATTTGAATCTAGTGAACCATGTTATGGTATGAAATAGTAGAGTTGGTTATAAGTTCGGTGATATATGGGGAGCCGCTGGAATTTTGTATTCTCATTTGGAGAATTCATGGAGTGTAATCACTTATTTTTATTTATAGCTGTGACTGGATTGCTCTACAGAGATAGCAGAGCACTTGCCATCTGAAAAATTTAGGCAAAGGCATTTTGTCTTCTCTGTGGCTGTGTTTTTTGTTTTCATCCCAGCCACCTCTGCTCTACACAAAGCAAAAATATGGTAAAAGGGTTTTTTTCACCAGCACTTCTGGAGGATTCACTAGTATAAAGAATGAATCTTTCCCATCACTGGCCATGTCTAAAAAGGAAAAGTGGAGGGAGGTCCAAAGAAGTAAAAGCCCAAATTAATAGGTCTGTTCAGCATAGTACAGCACCATCTCAAAGCTCATCCTTTTTGAGTCGTGAAGATCCAGGAGGGTCCTGGCTAGTGGATGTCCAGGCAGCTTTTGGGACTCTATCCTGGGCCTCTCAATAGCCTTAAGCAGAGGCATCCCAAATTTTCTTGTGCTTTCTGGTGGAAATATGCTGCAAAATATGTCAGGAAAGTAGTTTCATTTTGATAGTAGATTTCTTAACCAGCTTTGATGGGCTAATTATAGCTGTGTTCTCTCTCCCCCACATGCTGTCTCCTTGGCTTTTATCTAGACCATGAGAAATGACAACAGTTTTGTGCTGACTGATGCAACGATGGTGACAGGTCCATGCAGACACCATATGATAACTGGGCAAATATTTGCAAACTGGTCAGGATATCATAGGTATTTCCTCCACCCATATGGCTGAAGACTTAAGCAGCTTTTTCTTCTTTTTTTCATATTTGTTGTACACTGTCATCACAGTCATGGCTCAAATTGGGTTTCAGATGGTTCATTGGTATCACGGTTTGGGTCTGTGGTGCAGGGACCTCCATCACAGGAGGGAACCAATTCTGAGCCTGTACTTCAACCTTCTTCTGATAAAATACATTCTTCCTTAAGCCTAAAGAAGTTGGTGCAACCTGATAGTTTCATGGACCGAAATAGGAAAGAGCAGGAGCTCTGGATTGTCTTAGTCTCCTGAGCAAAGAATACAAAGTCAATGTTTGGAAAGACTACTAGAGGGAGAAATGAGAAAAACTGAATGATGGACCAGCGATGAGACCTGCATGAATAGGCACCTGAGGAAAGAAGAGGCCTTTATGGTCCTTTTGAATTCAAGAGTAAGTGTTATGGGCAATTATTTTGTCCATCCAAGGTGGAGAATTTTGAACCAGGTGGAGAACTGCACTGCCCAGCACTGAAGAACCATCGATTATATCTGGAGATAGGAGAAAGGAAGAAGACCCTCACAGGGGAAGGGAAATGTTTTAGACAATTCATTGGGCGTTCACTGGACAATGAACGCATCTTAAAGTCTTCCACTTATCTCTGGTCTTCACGTACTTTTGACATCAGTGGGAAATACCTGAGGAATAAGTTCCTCATCAGAACATACACGAAATATCATGAGGAAATACATGTTTTATGCTATTTTTTGTGATATCCAAGTCATCATCTAGAAAGCATCTCTAAATGAAAATCCAGTGCTTAATGCACACAGAGGGTGCTTACAGCCCATCATCCTGTTACCACAATCTCTCTGGATAATCCTTCCAACACACCATCTATCTCTGACTTTATCTCAAGTCGCCCCACTGCCAGAAGTGCAGTCAGAGCAGTCTGCCTGGCTGATTGTCTCCTGATGACTCTACACAGGATCCAAAGTCGTGTCTAAAACAGCGGAAAATACCAGCTGCTGATCTACATTATTGTTGTGACACACATAGGAGCAAATATGCTATCCAGCACTGTCTCAAACCAGTGAGAACCTACTAGATTACATCTGATATCCTTAAAGTCCACTCATGAGTCTGTTATAAACTGTCCTTGAGCATTGGGAACAGCTTAGTAGTCAGCAGTCGTGTTCTGAATGGAGTCAAGGTGAAACTCCACAAAAATGTGTTTTTAGAAGCCCAGTGTCACTGTGGCAAAACAGCAATTATTGTAAACATGTCAGCGTCCAAAGGAAAATGGCTCAGGAGCAGACAGAGCATAACTGGTCCTTAACTGTCTTTGTCATGCCCGCATTCACAACTACCCCTGGATTGCAGGGATGGGCTATATTATATAGCAGAAGTCTATATCTAAGTAGTCACGTAGGCTCCCTTTATAGTCAGTGAAGAGTTACAGGCATCAGTAAGGCTCTGTTCATCCTGAAGTCATTATCCAAAATACTACCAGAATAATCAAGAATATTACTAGATTGCTGCTTGGAATTGATTGTTTATGAGCGTACAGTGATACTAATGTGAGTGCACAGTTGAAACATAGACAGCTGGAGTCAAAAGGCATCAATCTTGCCCCCAAATTTTGAGTCAGAGGTGAAAAATGGGGAGGAGGTAGTGTTTTTATGTTCACAGGATAGAGATTTGCCATATCTCCTATAGCTGTTGCCTTGCTCACCTGCAATGAGTCCCTTTACTTTACATGCCAGCCCTCATCTTAAAAAGACATCACTGTGCCCACCTTCCTGTGGTGCTCATCACATCAGAAGTGAAGTGCAAAGAAGTGTGTCAGCATCCTCCTGCACATACCCTGGTCTGCATCTCCCTGGGACCCATCTCTAAATAGCCTCACGATAATTGCTGAATCAGACAGGGATAATGCCATTTGTATGTGCCATCAAGGGGTTCCTCGGGGAAGAGGAGGGAGTGAAGCTTAAAGGGACAACATCAAGCTGCTTGGACACCAGTGTACCAGGCTGCATCAGTCACCCAGCATTGTTAGAGGTAGAGAAACGTACAAATCAGAAGAAATCAGTCGTGACCAGTGTTTTTTCTTCCCCACGCCACAGGCTCAGCTGGGGATGGCATGGGAATCTCTCCTGAGAGAGGCAAACCCCATCCCTTGAAGACAAAGATTCATTCTCACAAGTCTTTACCATCGCTGCTTAATGAGTCAAAATTGATTATTACCTTCATTATAAACCCTGTGGGGAAAAGGGGGAACAGTGTCAGATTTGTCTTCAACTTGGGAGTTTGCCAAGTGGTGATGAGAGTTTTGGGCTCTGTTAGATGATTATTTTACCTCCAGCCGTATGTATACATGAAACTGTGCCAGCAGACAGAACCAAGGAACCTGGAAGAGGGTTTGGGGTTGAGGGGTTTTTTTGAGTTTGAGGGGGGTTTTTTTTGGAAAAGAGGAAAATCTGGGAGCTTTGCTTCATAGCTGTCAGTTTACAACCTGTCTCTGGGCAGTCTTTGAGTGACAAAATCTACTGACAGCAAACAGTGCTGCTGCTGCAGTCTGCTTGAGGAAATGGGCTCCTTGGAGTCAGTACGATCAACCGATGCAAAATGAGATAACCTAGTTTCAAGATTGCTGGATCCGTAAAAGAAAAAGAGTTAGAGGAAAAATAAAAGACAAAACAGGCCCACAAACCCCCTAATCTCATGTCAGGTTTAAAAAAAAAAAATGAAAAAAGTAGCTTATAATCCAGTTTTATTAAAAACCGTGTATAGATAGTATGCAGGTTTTCAATCTGGTGAAGGCAGAAGCTGGGTGTAGGGAAGAATCCCTGAGCATTTCCAGCAGAAGCAACCTGATGGGAGTTTTGTTTGAAGAGATAAGGGGCTATTGCACATTCCTGTCCAGTGCTCCGACATAGTGCACTAGGATATGACACTGCCCAATGTGATAGATTTCTCTGGCAGCACAGGAACCTGCTACTGGTACCAATGCCTTTGTGATCTATTGCAGTTTGTCTATCTCTTATATTTTATTTTTTCTGTAGTCCCATATCTTAAAAGAATATATTCTGCCTATTAGTAGTGGCTTGGTTAACAAAAACTGAGAAGACTCTGAGAGTGAGAGTTCCTCTTATAAATGTCTAAAAGTGGTGGGTTTTTCTTCAGAATAGCTGGAAAGGAAAAAAAGTACAGTCAAATGTGTGGTGTAGCACACTTCTAACACAAAGCTACACACTGTGCTGCTGCTTCTGTTTGCTGGGAAGGAGATAATGCTGTCTCCTCTGTGTATGATTTTCTTTGAAACCCACTACACAACGTTTAACAGAAGGCGTTAGAATAATCTGTGTTTTGCATAAGGGATGTCATCACATTCAGCAGCAACAAAGTTCCTTTGAAAAAAAAAGAGGGAGGAGGATTTCTTTTTTTTATTTGAAGTATCTTAGTAGCTGAACAGGGCAAAAATTATCATAAAGTGACTGCAGCATTCTCAGAAATGTCCTTAGTGCTGTTTGCATTTATTCTTAAGTGTCTGCACTGGCGTTTACATCTTGCTGTTCCTTAAAGCAACATTGTAGGCGGTAGGAACAGCAGCAGTCTCTTGGCTGGGTTCCCATCCCTTGGGAAGCCCCAGATACTTTTATGTCAGTAGGTTTCCCCAGTGCCTTGTGGAGGCTTACACAAAAAGCAAACTCAGAAAGTACATTTCTCTCCCTGTCCCCAACTCAGCTGTTAGACTTTGATTTTTGTACTTTAAACCCCAATCCTATATTAACCCACAGTGCTGCTTTTGGTTAACTCCCTGAAATTAATTAGGGTTAGAAATTTGTCTATGACACTTATTTTTCTCATGACATTGGAACAAATGTGTATCTTTTAGTAATTATCAATTACCTTTTTTGTTTGTTTTTTTTGCTCCTTTTAGAAAAACAGCTGACTGCTAGCAACTGCTTAGGAATATTAGCCATGGCTGAAGCCATGCAGTGCACTGAACTATACAACATGGCCAAAGCTTATGCCCTGCAAATTTTCCCCGAGGTGGCAAACCAAGAAGAGATCCTTAATATCTCAAAAGACGACTTTATTTCCTACATGTCCAATGACAGCCTGAACACCAAAGCCGAGGAGCTGGTGTACGAAACAGTGATAAAGTGGATTAAGAAGGACGCCGCAATCAGAGCTCAGGTAAAAATAATCTCAGCAGCCTCACTCTGCTCCGTTTCCATGAATGCCTCTTTTAGAATAGAAACCATCTCCATGCAATTTTAAACATGAGGGTGTGTAGGAGATGGGATGGGCAGTTCAGATAAAAAAAGAGAAAGGGAATGCAGGCTATGCACAAAATGTGTGTAATTTCAAAATCGAATCCCCATATCTGATAATTTTGAATCAAAATCTCATTTGTGACATGCATGATACAAAGCTGGGGCCTCGAGTTATTGACTGCAGGCTCAGTCAGAGATAAATTGGGAGGAATTACAGTTGTCTGAGATGCTTTAAGAAGGGGATGCATTTTAGTACCAGCGGAAAATAAAAATCTGTCAGAAAATTTTTATTTCTTTTGATGTCACATACTGAATGAATATAGCTTCAGTTCATAAAAAAAAAGATTCTGTATCTTTATTGGCTGCTTAGATAATCCTTTGAGTTTTATATATTTATTAGAGTCACCCTTTCCTCAATCATCTGAGCTATGCAGTCTGCTCTTGACTAAAGAAACTGAGGCTGTTACTTTGCCTAGCACTAGATAGGAGCTAGAAACAATGACTGTGTGGAGGCTGATGATTGTCCTTGGGACAAGAAGACATCCCTGGTGATATCTAAAAACCTGCTACTTGCTTCCAGTGCAGCTCTTGCAAGCCAGCTTTTGCAGGTAGTGAACTGTGGTCTGAACCCCAAACCTCTCCATTTGGAGGTCAGTTTTCCACACAGACCATAGAAGGGGAAAGTTGTTTTCCTCCTTTCCACTTCGGAGGCCAGATTTGCTTCTGTTGGTCCCCAGTCACAGTTATGTCTGGCTTAAGGACAACAGCCCAGTTGCTTATGGACCAGACTGGGACTCAGGGAGACACTTGGCCACATGTTGTTGCTGTCCCACATCATGACAGTCTGGACCTTCTTGATTTAAATGGGAATTCAAGCACCTAAATGAGCAGTGGGATGTTAAATGTGTAATTGGATGTGATCCGGAGCAGTTGCACATCCGAACTTCATCTCTACAGTGGGAGAAATAGGAATTCCTGCTCTCCCCAGGCTGCTGGATGAGGATAAGGGCATTAAGGATACTGTGTACCAGGCCAAGCTCTGCTGCCTATGCTGCTCCATCAGCTCATCCCTGATCTCTGCCAGCATCCTGCAGCCCCCAGGTCCTGGTTCCTGCCCTGTGTGAGCAGGAAATGTGGCTCAGCAGGGCAATCCCATCCTGGGGACTCACCACGCTCTCTGACCACATCCTCCATGTGCCAGCAATGCCATTTAGTATTGCTCAATATTATTATTGCCTAACACATTTACACAGTATCTTTGATTTATTGAAATTGTCCCCTCTTTGGCTCTTGTTGGCCTCGAAAAACACACTGTTTTACACTGTATTTCCCTGGTTGCCTAAAGTTTGATGGCAGCAGTCAGCTCTGTGCCACTCTGAACTTAATGGGACCTTGGGGATTATTCCCAGGGGTCGGAGTTCAGGAACCCTGCGGCGGGAGCCTGTTCTGCCTGGTGCCAACAGAACGTGTCACTCACCAGGTGGTCTGGGTTACATGCTCAAAATTGCAGTTTTAAATATTTCCTTCTGTGCCTTGCTGAAGCAATGTTGGGAATTTGGTTTTTTAAGTGGTGTTTTTTCTTGCTGTCACCACCACTATCCCCTCTTCCCTTCATGTTGCAGTTCAGTTGGTTTTCTGTGGTTTTTTATTCCCAAGTTTCCTTCCCCTCTGTCCAGGTTCTGCAGTGCTTTTGTAGTTTATGATGGCAGTTTTATTTGCTTCTCCAAATTTCTCTGTGGTGCTTTAGTTTCATGCATTCATTTACAAGGGCTTTTAATTTTTAATTTGTATTTATCCAGATATAAGGGTCTTGAATAAATTAGTATAAAAGATACCAAGCAGATAATTATTTTCCTGCCCAATCCTGCCACTAAACTAGTATATTTAGATAGTAGCTCTCACTTTTCTTAGTACTCTGCACACTCCTTGATCTATTATAAAGCTCTTAGTTAAATAGGTTCTTATTTTCTAAAAGTAAGAGCTCACACTTACCATGAAAAGTACCATCTTTACAATAATGACTTTTACATTTTCGGAGCCCAGGAACAAATAGCTTCCATAGTGGATAGAAAGGAAGATAAACCTAAATAACCTTATTTCTGATAAAGATGATGGTGAGTGAAAATCTGTGCTTGGTGTGCAGCAAGGCCCACCATGCCAGGAAGTGCCCACGCTCCTATGAGATGCACAGTCTGCTGAGAGCTCTGCAAGGCTGGGTAACTGTGGTAATACTGAACATGGGATGGACCTTCTTGCAGGAGCCGTGCATGGATATTTTTATTTTATTCCCAGTTTGGAGATAGATTCTATGAGCTGTCTTTAAACTCTTTGGGATGGAGGACACCAGGACTGTTGGGAGGGTTGATGAATGAATTGCATCATGAATTGCACCATGAATTGCAGCAATGCGAAGATATCACTCCAGCTCTACTGTGCTCCTCAGGTCACCAGTCTGGCAGTGCTGGCAGTTAAATCCTTCAGAGTATGGATTTCCAGGGACTCCACTTTCTTTGTTTCTCCCCATTTCCCTTTACCTTGACAGGCAAGGCTCTATGTCACATTTTTATTTTCAATAGTTCCAATGGCAGGTGACTAAAATGACTCTTTGGCAGCTTCTTCCAAGTTCTGCATTGGTGATTCTCCCAAAGGTGGAGGTGTGGCACAAACAGGGAAAGGTCTGTGCTCTTCATCTCACCTGCACGTCCATCTTCCCTGGCAAAGCCTGGCAGGGGCTTGCTCAGCAGAGACATCCCCACAGAGGAGCTTCTCTCTGACTCAGCACCCTCTGCCCCAGGGCAGCTGCAGCCCTCCAGAACTCCTTGTGCTGTAATGACTTTGTGTCACTCTGCAGTGCAGGCTGACGCCTGGGGACAGTAAATCTCACCACTCATGTTCCCCCTCACCGAAGCCTCATGCCGTGATCTTACAACAACTTATCCTTCACTGCCTCCCCTCCTGTCCGATCCCCTGCTGAAAGCCTCTGGGAAGGAGATTTTCAGCAGAGCCTCCCGTTCTCCTGGAAAGGCGTTGACTTTGCTGTCTACCTGCTCTTCTCTGCCTTTCTAAAAGCTTTTCTTCAGGTGTCTTAATTGTTTCTGCTTTTGTTAATTCTTTCCCCACTAGGCTGGAGGGCAGTGACAGGGAAGGAACCGGGATTTTTTTGCAATGCAAGTTGAAAAGCTGCTCCCTGACTGATGTTTAATTGTGCACATTGTGCTGTACGAACAGTGCTTATTCAAGCGTGCTGTGGCATTACGAAAGAGCACCTGAGCCTTGTTATAAAGAGAGAATAGCAGTGCTTTAAGGGTTACTGATCCTCTGCATAATACAAAGAGGCAGTTCAGAGAGTGAAGGGTTAAGCCAGGACTTGGTAAATAGCTATTCCCCCAGTGCATTTGAGCAGTTCCCTGGCTCATATGGTAACGTTTATGGAGCTGTTCTAGTGCTGGTGGTAGTGCAGTTGTGTAAAACGGGTCTGACCAAAAGAAGCAGCCTGTGATGTGAGGTCAGAACTAGTTGGTAATTTCCTGTACCAGTGAACACAGAGCTCTGGTTGTAGGAGTCCTCCTGATTGCTGTCACTGAGTGGAAAGCCTGCAGCTGACTGACACATCTGGGAAAGCTGAATCTACTCTTTTTTTTCCATTTATTTCTCTTTCTGACTGATGGACAAGATTGTAGGGTTTATCCTAACAGTTTATCCCTTTGATAAGCTTATTACAACTCCAGCAAACTCATGCAAAAAATATATTGCATAATGGAGGCTTTACTGTCTGAAACCAGTGTGGTCTGAGCCGCCCAAACAAGGAAAGATTTCTGCCAGGCCCCACACAGTCTTCACCTGAGCACATCCCCCTGCTCTCTGTATGCCCTTGGGCAGGTTGTTTCACCTTTTTACCCCCATTTCTTACACTATAAGCTGGAGGGATGTGATGCCTCCCATGAGGGCTGCTGGGAGGATCCAGTGGATAATGAACCATATTGTCCACAGGTACTGATGGCTGCCAGAGCTCTGCAGAGCTGCAGTCATGCCCAGTGTCTGTGGAGGATGGGAAAGGTGTGAAGTTGCTGGATGTATAGCAATTTGCTGCCTGTCCAAAGCACGGACATACCAAAGCTCATTGGAAACTTTCCCACCTTCTGCTCCAAGTCCAAAGTTGTATCTGTTTTCTCTGATATAAAAAACATAGCAAATAGTTATTAATCATAGAAAGCCTGAGAAAACAAGACTCCCCATTGCATGTAGCTTCCCTCTCACCCTGAGGAGGGACAAGAAATGAGGAGAGGGCAAACATTTCAACAAGTTGCCCAGAGTAGCTGTAGGAGAGAGACAGGTACTGCAGCAATGAGTGACGCACAAGAGGCTCAGCTGAATGGCAGTCACCTTTTATTGCACTCTGCAAGGATATAATCATGTGCCCTTTTTCCTAACCCTATTTAAAATCATGGTGTCCAGTAGCAAAATGAAATGTCTCCACCATAAAGGCATTAACAAGCTTTCTATGAACTTGTGTCCTCAGAGGCAGATTTATCTAAATGGCATCTTCATGGTGCCTGAGAATCAGAGATGCATAGACAAATTTGAGGTAATTTAGAGAAGAGCAACACAAATGATTAAAAGACTGAAGGAACTGATGTGAGAAAAAAAAAGATTAAAAGATGTGAATATGCATGACTTGGCCTAATGACAGCTAAAGAGGGATAAATGTCTACAAGTGTTTGAAGCCCCAAGGAGAGGAGCTGCCTGGAAGGATGCAAGGGTTGTAACAACAGTAAGGACCACTGGGATGAATTTGAGACTTGGCAAATTAGTCTAACAATGAGCAAACACAAAGCCCACCTGTAAGCCCTGTATCTGTCAGTGAGGGTAAGGAAAAGTGGTGGAGAGAAGGAGAAGAGGATTTATGTCAAAAATGCTACAAATGCCCATGAGCTATATTTTGGCAGTGACAGAGAGTGGCAGTTCGAAGGCAAGATGCTACAGAGGAAAAAGGGTTGGTAACCGTGAAAGAGCAGATGGGAGATCCCCTATTTCTCAGGCACATTTTAAAGACCCTCCAAAGTTATGTAGAAGAGCAGCCTGCTTCAAGAAAATGGAAAATCTGACAGGTAGCTGACAACTCCAGCTCTACTCTGTGATGACAAGGAGGTAATGAGAGAAGCTGATACGCAATATCAGCATGTACAAATTATTTAGTTCATCATAATAAGAAATTAATTGATCGATCAGTGTACTTAAAGGCATTAAGTTTCTGGAAGGAGTGTTGGAATAAATATGAAAAAGGATGCTTCCAAGGGAGCCTAAGTGAATTAGGCACTAACACTCTCTAACAGCTCAATTAGGCTTCTTTGAAAAGCCCACACTATTCTGGTGCTTTGAAATCCATTTGTGGGAAGAGCAGACAAATTCAGAAAGATGCCATAATGAAAGTACAAGAAGCTTCAATTTCCCTGAAAGTGAAAAACGCAAGGGATGAGCAGTAACCCCTGTGATTTCCCAGGGATGGGCGGCTCAAAGAACTCCGATTTAAATGAAGCTTTTGCAGACGCACTCAGCTCCTGTACGGGCTTACAGAGGGAAAAGAAAAGGCAGCAGCAGGAATGGAATCAGTGCAGGAACGTGCCCTTAGCTATGTATTGGAGGAAAAGCTGCATTAAATAAAAAAGAGGATGCAGGTGAGGTTAGCAGTTCCTGAAATTCCCTCCTGACTAAACTTTTAAGGTTTTTTTTAAGGGATACCCTTGACAGAAAATCTACCAAATTATTTCTCTGAAGTTTTAATTGGTTTGAGGAGCTCCCTTGTCTCCCAGTCTGCTCAGTCTCTTTATTTGTGGCTTTTCCAACATGTTTTCCTGTTTTTTACAAAATCTTTCTCTGCTGTTGCTGAAGCAACGGCCTCACAAAGACCCACATCTGCAAGCAGCTCCTCACACGTGCTCCCTTGCTTTTGCCTGTTGCTGCACATGGCCCTAGTGCTCAAGACCAACCTCCAGAAACACAACCATTTTATATCATAGGCAAGAAGCGTTTTGGAGAGTTACTGCACATGGATTTTGTGGCAGTGTGTTGTGGGGATGGAGGTATCAGGAGTTTACTTGGTTTTGTGAAGCACATGAGAAGCTTTAGCCATTTGGTTGGTGGCAGAGTGCTTTTAGGATGCATCTGTGTGCTAACAGGTGTTTGAGTAGATGACTGCCCATAAACAAAAGAAACATCACTCACCTCTAGTGCCCTTTGGGGGAGCTTTGAGGGGTTATTTCATAGACTTTAGTCAGCAAGCTAGAGAATGCATGGCAAGAGTGAGGGTTTTTTAATCCTTAGTATCAGGCAAATTCCAAGTATGATGGATCAGTGATTTATCTTCCTGTGTATTTAAAAACCTCTCATCGTATTGCTGCTGCAAACCGTTCGGAGAAGGGGATGGGCGCTGATGACATTACAGTGTTTAGTCAGCTGTGCTGCCATAAACATGTCACGTTGAAACCTGATTTCAGCAAGACAGTGGGACTGCTCTTTCCTTCTTGCTAGGCATGAGATTTATGCACGTGGCATCCTGCCACCAAGCCACCAGCTGAACCCAGTGCCTGCGAACCAGATTTTCTGCCACATGTTTATCTCATGATATTATGAGGCTGTCGGCTGACAGGCTACCAAGCCTTTGGGTTTAATCTGGAGGCAGCATTGCAATTCCAAGTCAATACTCCAAGCATATCAGAAAGCTTAGTTGGGCTTGGATATGACCTTGGGTGTAGGAATGTGCTGGAGGTTACTGGAAACACAATGTGTCTTTCTAATACCCAGGGGTTAGATGTATCAAAGTACCCCCATTACCAAGTAGCAGGGCAGTGTCAGGAAAATCTAGCCAAAAAAGGCATATTTGTGAGAATGGCAAAGCAGTGCACCAACAGCTTTGGTTTCCCCAAACCTCAGCTGATTAGAGCATGGTGCTAATAACGCCAAGGTCATGGGTTTGATCCCTGTGCAGACCATTCACTTAGGAGGTGGACTCAATGATCCTTGTTGGTCTCTTCCAACAGAGTATTCTGTTCCCTGTTGGGCTTACACTTGCAAGTTTGGAGCCAGCAATATTTTGAATATCAGGTTGGGTAACCTGCAGAGGAAGCCTGGGCTGGGCTGAAGATGGTTGTGGGGAGGGACCACTCATGTCACCACTTCAGTGTGTCGGCGTGTGTGGCCACCACCTCACAGCTCCCTGGGCAGTTCATTTCCTGGCTGCAGGGTGGGCGTCAAAGACTCACATCTGCCATTTGGAGGGTGGTTTTTAATTAATGTGTGCTGCACTCACTTGAAAGAGTTTAATGCAGTGGGAACTGGTTCTGCTTCAGATCTGTCCCTGGTGGCTTCCTTCATCTAAGGATGTTCTTGCTTCAGCCCTAACACTGGTATGGTGCCTGACGTGGGTCAAGTCTGAACCAAGGGTTTATATAAGATGACATAAATCTCCTTCAAGGCTCTCAGATGAATCAAATATGTTCCTACTTCATAATGTTTTTTAAAACTCTTGCAATAAAGAGCAGTTTATTGGAGCAAAACCCTATCGTAATTTGGGTAATCTACCTTCTGTATTTATATTTCTAGCTGAAGCCTGTTTCTTTAGAAGCAGATAGCACAAAAGGGTCCTTTGTAAGGAGAATGGTAAACTAGAGAGACAGATGAGTTATAAGGCATAAGGGAAACATTATTTTAACCTCTTTGGGCATTACTTCAAAAATGTTAAAAATCTGGAGAGCTTTCCAGTAGAGAATTTAAGGCGCAGGAAATATGACTCTGTAGCAGTAAACATACTTCTTGTAAAAACTATTTGTATATTGTTGTGGCCCAAGTCTATGCAGGAACACAATGAGAGTCCTTCTGGAGAATACTTGTGAGGATTTTACTGGATTAGAGTATAAAACACTCTAAGAGAATAAAAGATTATTTTTAATGTGATAGTGAAGTGGGTTTTTTAACTGAGACTGTGAAGATACCAGAACAAAGCCCACTTGCAAGCAAGCATTCATAATACTGATGTAATCAGTAGGAGAAGAAATGCCATAAAAAGTTTAGCAAAGTAAATGTCTTCACTCAAACTACCAGTGAGGAATAAAAAAAAGGCATTAGAGTGTTTTGTAATCTCATTTGCTAAAGCGCTGGCCTGCCTACTGAGATGGGAGTAATTTATGTATTATTGGGGAAAGGCTTGAAAGGGTCAGCTTCAAGGTATAGCTAATCGTGTTGGTCATATATTCCTCTGAGTCAGTGCTGACCCAATGCTAACACTTAGGCTTCCTCATGATATGATCACAACCTTCTGAGCACAGTACCTAGGACAAATGGAGACAAAAATTCCCGTCAGAGGCGGGAATTATTAACCCTCCAATTTGGAGTGGCTGCTGGTTGTAAACATCTCGATGTGGCATGGTCTGAGGCATGTCCTGAGGAACACACTCCCTGTCTCAGGAGCTGATGGCCCAGAAGGGCACATTGATATCCTCTGTTTCCCCTGGTGTGTGATGGATCCTTTCAGCTCAGATTGCTCTGAGGAGGACTGTGTTGTGTTGACTAAATCTCTATTAATTATAACAGGAGTTCACGTATGTCTGGCTGACAAGTAAATACTTGCTTGTATGAACCCATTTAGGTGTCTGAATCTAGAGCTGAATCTCTCCCCCAAAAATGTTTAGGTAATTGCGTAAAGATAAGATCTCCTAAGATTTTTTCCTCCTTGTTTTTTATGAAACACACTTGTGATTGCAGGCTGGTGGAAGATCTTGCTTTCTGTTCAGCCACTGCAATCAGTATCAGTGAAACGTGCCTTGAAGCAGGCCAGATATTATCTCTTAGAAGTCTCTGCTCTACTGTGTCTGCAGTGACTGTCCACAAAGACTTTGCTTATGTGGCAGTAGTGCCCTGACTCCTGCAGACTCACCCCAGAGATGCACGTGGTATCCAGCAGCATCACCACTCAACAGGGGGTTTATGGACCAGAGCAGCTGCCTTCACCCAACAGGAGCTGTGCTGAGGTTCATGTCACCTGAAAAAAGAGTCCTGACAGCATTCAAACACTTTCTAGCATTTCAAACAATAAACTCATTAGATTTTTGCATAATGGTACCCATTCTCAAGGAGCTGAGCCATGGTCTCTCATGTTTATGAGCTGATAACTCGTAACTGTAGTCCGGAAGGGGCATTAATATTCTCTACTTCATGCTGGCATGTGATGCAGGCTGTAGAGCAGTCGTGAGTGGTTTCCAACAAAGACCTGAGAAGTATTTCTACTTGTCCAGACAGCACCTGCAGCCGAGCAGGGAGAAGAAAACATTCTGGGGGTTACAGGCACAAACTACAACTCCAGGGACCCAAGTTTCCTGTCTGCTGAATTTGGCAATTTGCCCCACGCAGGTATTCTGCTGCTTTAATAATAACTGGTAACGTCAGTAGGTGCAGTAGATATTTCATAGCTGTATAAGGAACAACGGAAGGACAAGAGAGAATGGAGAGCAAATAACAGATGGTAAGGAGGTTGAAATGCTTTATGGTGCTTATTCCAATCTTAAATGAAAAGGATAATAGTAACAGGATATTTAGTACAATCATAGCTAACGGAGCTAGGAAGCCTTCATAAGGGAGAATCCGAAAGAAAAAGGCAGCTGATTGCCTAAATCACTTGAATATTCTTAAATCAGTGAGGCTAAATGAAATTCACCCTTGACTATAGTGCTTAAAAGAGCTGTGCAAAAAGACAGTGCTTTATAAAAGCGTCTCTTGTCTTCTGGAGACGCTGTGATGGTTCATACTCCTCAAATCCCTTGGTGAAAAACACTGCAATTCTATGTACCCTCAATGCTCTCAGCGCCAAGCCCGAGTCGTGACTGCGTGTGGTCGTGCACACACACACACACAGCGCCAGCTTTTTGTAGCTGCTTGAGCAAAGGAAAGAATAAGAGTGAAAAGTGACATCGGTTTTGATATGTGACATCAACTTTCAAGCTGATGAAAGGGAGCAACATGTTCTAATTATTATTCCCCTTCAAAATAAGCCACGAGCTCAGACAAAAGAGGAGAGAAAGGAGGGGGGGAATCCAGGAGAGAAACAGAATCACATTTTCTCACTTATCTAATTAAAGCAAGGTGGGTGAGCAAGAGGGAGAGCTTACTGTGCTCAGGCAGCAGTGATGCCCCATTTATTCAGGGAAGGGTGGGAAATGGAGGTGGTAACTCCGCTGGGCCCATTGGAATTGTCCCATCTCTCTCGGAGAGGAGCTGTTTTCCCAATGCTAATTCACACTCCACTTCAGGACATGGTGGTGCCTGCTGAACCCCATGTCCTAATTTAGTGGCACAACCATCGGCGCTGGTGTTTTGTATTGATTTGTGTTGTGTCTGCTTCCAGTGCAGACCAACCTCAGGAGTGTCAGGGACAGCTCCAGCATGTCCCACCACACCAAGGGAAGGTGCTGGCTCTTTTATACACTCCATGTATTTTCAAACTCTATTTAAACTGCCCTTTAGTGACTCATACTACTTCCTGAGCAGCCTGTAGTGGGAATTAACCTCCCCTATGGGGTTGTCTTGCTCATCCCTGGTTGTACCCTCTCTCCGCATTATTCCCCTGTCCCGACGTCACGTTTCATCTTGGCTTCAATGTAAGGTTAAACGCCCCCAACCTTCTTAAAAAAAGCACTTCTTGAAGTCAGAGCTTTGCCACCCACTGCCATATGTCCACTGCTCCCTCTCCTACATGGTACCGTTTAATGACATTAAGATATCTGCAGCCAAGTGCCTGACATTTGTGACTCCAGGGAAGGAGCAGCCGTTGTATCTCCTAGAAAGCACCTCAGAAATTGATTCAGCAAGGGAAAAGAGAGGAGTGTCTTCTTTTACAGTTCGAGGTTGATGAAATGATCTCAAGCCCTACTTGGCCCTGTGCCACACTGGAGTTAATATCGAGGAGTCGCGAACTTACTACTCACAGGCGTGGTTTTTTTCCAGATGAGAAGCACTGTCATTTTACTGCTCCTTTTGCATCACCAAACAACATTTTTATCCCAAACAACTGCAGAGTGACCAGGCATCAACTCTTCAGGCCGTACCTAAAATTACCAGCCCCTGTATTGAGGGGAGCTGATAAACAGGGGACTGAGAGTCAGCCTGAGACCTTGGTCATCTTCCTAGTCCCACAGCCCCATAGGCAGGTGTGGGGCTCAGCTCCCCACAGGTCACTGCATCTTTGCTTTGACTGAGCTTGCACCAGGCTGATGTGACTCTCCGGCAGGAGAGCAGTGTGAATTGGGAGTAGAAATCCTTTTTTTTCCTTCTAAATTAAGCCTACTTCTTCAGTTTGGCTGGGGAAAGGTGAAGCCCTGAAAGTGGTCATGGGTGTCACTGCATCCTCCACCTGATGGCCAGCCCATTATCTGGTTCAGTCCATACCAGCGCCTTCCCATCTCACTGTGCCCTTGCTCCATTCCCATCCCTGCTCTTGCTCCTGCTCCTGCTCCTGTTCCTGCTGTGACTTGGCTCTCACATGCTGCAGGGACAGGCATACTGCTGAAAAAGAAAGTGAGAGCCAAGTAGTTTCTGGAAGACCAGAGGCATCTGCAGGCCAACAGATGCTGCTGGCGCCCAGTGTTTCTTGGGACCAGTCTCATGGACCTCAGGAATATTTATTCGCATCCTGGCCTCAATCCCAGTTGGGATCTTTGGATGCATCCACTGTATGAATATTTATTACAACAGATGATTATCTTTTCTTGCTGCGCACCCTCTAGTTTGCATCCTGTTTGTGTGCCTTGCTTCTCCATGTTTTCCCATTGCTCTGCTTTTCACTGTGTTGTCGTGATGGGTTGTGATACACCCAAATATATAAAAAGAATAATCTGGGAATGGACTCCTGGTTTTTTGATTGCAGTTTTCTCTCTTGGGGTTTTGCTCTCCTTTAAACAGTGTTTGGTGACAGACAGCTTCATTTGCTCAGGTGTCCTTTACCCTCTGAGGTTTAATGTATTTGTTTAGAAGATTAAACTTACTGTCAGTATTTTTATAGCACCCTCTGGAGTCAGACTTCCACAAAACCTAGAGCTACATGATTTGCTTCACCAACAAATAAAGCCTATTAATTAAAAGATTTTTAGCAAATTGGTTGATATTATTTAATTGTTGAAATCCATCCTGGTTAATGACTTTTGTCTCACATTTATAGTGCCAGAAAAGAGTTGTTTTGAGGCTTTATTACAGTGCAACAACCACACTCACATTTCAAAGTTAATTCAGATAACTGGAATGCCTACTCCATGCTGGCAGTGCACAAGGTGTTACATTCAGCCTGAGTTCAGAATGAGCTTTTATTTCCAAAAATCCCTCCATACAGTGCTGTATAACACTTTTTATACTTGGCAACAAAAGTTGCCACCTTTTGAAGATTATTTTCAGTCTCTGGGACCAAACCCAGCCTGGGCTGGGAAGCACTGAGGGCTCTGTTGTCTCTGTCTCACCTGGTCATTAGGCAGGGCTTGTGTGCAGCATTTATGGCAAGTGTCTTTCCAGACTGGATGACAGGGGATGGTTTACAGGGAAGGGGGTGGAAATGCCAAGTGGCTGAACTCTGACATGAAGGCTGCAGTGTGTCATTATTTTTCCCCCTCACAGTACGCTGCGGAGCTGCTGGCAGTGGTGCGCCTCCCCTTCATCCATCCCAGCTATCTGCTGAACGTTGTTGACAATGAGGAGTTGATAAAGTCCTCAGAGGCTTGCCGGGATCTGGTGAACGAAGCCAAGCGTTATCACATGCTGCCGCACGCCCGACAAGAGATGCAGACGCCGAGGACCCGGCCCAGGCTTTCTGCAGGTAAAGCAAATCTTCCTTCAACATCACCAGCTCCCTGGTCCAGTGTTTCCTGAACATGGCCAGGACATGCCCTTGGATGGGGGACAGATCTTGGCTTCTTTTCTTGTCTCATTCTCAGGATCTGGTGATATTTGAAGCTCAGTTTTCCATTTCTACTTTCCTCAAGCATTTAGAAAGCCTCTCCCAGTGGGTGGACATGGGTGTTTAGATGTATACTCCTGAAATAGGATTTAAAAGGAGCCTAATTTTTAGGAATGATTGTCTTTGGCAGAGACATAACATTCCCCTGCTGTCCTGAAAGTGAGCCCCTTGCCCTCTGTGCATCAGTTTCTCCAGCTGCAAAAATAGTCTAATAATTTGCTTCTTTGCCATTGAGCCTCTTGTGGGGAGGATCTGACTAATATTCATCAAACAGCTTCACTTTCACAGCCCTTTGTAAATATAATATTTTTACATGGTGAAGCTCACAGTACCAGTTCAGGTTGTTTAGTGCCTCCAAAACAAATGGATCACACATGACATATTCCCTTTTAAAAATCCAGCAGCTATGGAGATCTGAATCTTTTTAAGAAGTTTCTCATATGAATTTTCCTTTTTGGAAAAATGCATGGAAAAAACCTAAGTGCCCAACTTGCCAGCCCAGCCCACATTGTGGTGATGAGAGAAATAGCCTAAATATTTGTTTAACAGAAGGTGCAAATACCATGTAGGAAAACTGCATCCAAGAAGGGGTCAGATGAAACAGGTGAATTGTTTTAACATGCTGCCTGTACTTCTGCCTCCCATAAGTGCAATCACAAAGCCAGACAAAACTTTCTGTCACTGCCACTAATGCTAATGTGGCACGGAGATGGCATATCAAACCACAGCATTTGCAGCTTCGGGAGGCTGCCTCATCAAGGCACCTTTCACAAGGACGAAGTGTAGAGGACTTTCAATAACAATCTACCCTAAAAAGTCTTTCATTGAAGACGACTAATGGTGTGATGTTTGAAGGGATTTTTGAAAAGTGCTTATTTTATGTATATAAAATTGTAGGTGTAATGTGATCCATTTCCAGAAGCTTGTTGATGAGGGAAAAGTGATTCTCTCAGGGTAAGAGAGGGTGATTATAGTTTTTTAGGTCAGAGTCTAATTATATAGAATCATGTTATTTTGCATATCAACGGCATTCATGGAGGCACAAAGGATCTCTAAACACCCTTTGTGGACTCACTGCAGCATGTCACATGCCCTCTTGAGGTCATTGATTATAATCAAGTTATGTCTTGCACAGGTGATTAGATTTTCTGGTATGGCGCAAAAATAATGATCTCTTGTTACCGAGAAATATTTATTTAAAACTGTACAGCACTTTATCTTAATAACTTCTAAGAGAGTAACCTTGCTTGAATGACACAAATATATTTTTTGAAAATGCTAATGAGGAGTGACGATAATCCATTACTCTGCAGACGCATTCCTCTCCGCTGCAGCTCCTCATCTCTCTTGCTGGCAATCTCACTTCTGCCCCGCACCTGTGCACACTTGTCTCTGGGCTGGGCACTGTAACACATCACAGCAATTGCTCCAGCCACAAGACAAGCTCTCGAAATGATGATTCCTTCCAGCTTGTGGCCTCAGGGTCCTGCTTCTGAGCCTACCTCTCCTGGAAAAAAATTTCACAAGGGCTCATAATTTCTGCAGGAAGGTTTTTAACACTTCTGCTAAATGCTAAGTCCAAACTATCTCCAGCACTTAATTCTTGGATGGAGCAAGAAAACATCCCAGGATTAAACTGTGACCCATCTCTGTGGGGATGAGTCTAGAAAAGTGTCTGGAGTAACACAGAGATCAGATATGACTCGACTCTGGCTGTGAAGTGGAAATAAAACCTTTGAGATGTGGAGTGCAAAAGTTTTGCATTTGGCTAGCTGGACACCCTGCATCTTATGGGCTTGGGGGAGCTGTTCAAGCACAGATAAAGCTCAGTTAATTACTGTATTAGGGCAGGGGCTATCTACATCACATTTCCGAGCACCTGGTAGATTATGACCATGATCCATGGCTTGAGCACATCTTCTCTGTGTCTGGAAAATCTTTCTCCAGGTAAAGCAAAAAAACCAAAAAACGGCCCACCAGAAAATTATATGTTAATAGAGCACATGCTGTGAAAATATCAGAATGAAGATGCATCACCATACCCTAAACCTTCTCCAGATATTAGCTTTTTTTTTTCTTCAGGCCAAAGTCCAAACATTTCCTGGATACTGGTCAGTGGAAGATGAATTTGCAGGTCTCACTCAAATACTGTTGAAGTGAATGGATATCTTTACATGGAACTGCCTATTTATTTCTTCCCCATCAAGCTTTGCCCAGATGGCATTCTTCCTCCCTACTTCTTCCAAGAGTGTTCATAGTGTTGTTCCTCACCCACTGCTCCCCCTACACACACATTCCTGTTTTTTCTCACCCTTCTTGGATTGATTGCAGACTCTAAAACAGATTTATATATGATACATTAAAATTACACTGACTGATTAATATTTCTGATAGGTTCCTGCCTGTTTGAGAGATGCCACTTTTTTATAATACTATTTTTCTTGCTTGAATCCCAGGTGTAGCTGAGGTAATAGTCTTAGTTGGGGGTCGCCAGATGATTGGCATGAATCAACGAGCTTTAACAGCAGTGACTTGCTTAAATCCTCAAAACAACAAGTGGTACCCATTGGCCAGCCTGCCCTTCTATGATCGAGAGTTTTTCAGTGTGGTCAGCGCTGGGGATAACATCTATCTCTCAGGTAAGCAGCAGATTTCATAGAAACACAAAATCACAAAACGGTTTGGGTTGGAAGAGACCTTTAAAGGTCATCTAGTTCCATCTCCCCTACCATGGGCAGGGACATCTTCTGGTATATCAGGTTGCTCGAAGTCCCATCCAACCTGGCCTTGGACACTTCCTGGGATGGATTACCCTCAGCTTCTCTGGGCAACTTGTGCCAGTGCCTCACCACCCTCATCATAAGAAATTTCTTCCTTATGTCCAATGTAAATCTACCCTCTTTCAGTTTAAAACTCTTACTGCTGGTCCTGTCACGAGAGGTCTTGGTAAAAAGCCTCTTGCCATCTTTCATGTAAGCCCCCTTTAAGTATTGAAAGGCTGAAATAAGGTCACCCTGGAGCCTTCTCTTCTCCAGGCTGAACAATCTCAACTGTCTCAGCCTGTCTGCATAGCAGAGGTGCTCCAGCCCTCTGACCACTTTCATGCCCCATCTCAGGACTCACTCCAACAGGTCCATGTCTTTCGTGTGCTGTGGACCCTGGAGCTGAACACTGTACTCAAGGTGGGGTCTCACGAGAGCAGAGTAGAGGGGGAGAATCTCCTCCCTTGACCTGCTGGCCACACTGCTTTTGATGCAGCCCAGGATAGAGTTGGCTTTTTGGGCTGCAAGTGCATGCTGCCAGGTCATTTCCAAGTTTTTGTCCGCCAGTATCTCCCATTCCTCCTCTACAGGGCTTCTCTCAGTCCATTCATCCCCCAGAATTACTGGGCTGGTAGAAAAGTTACAGCACAGACATGATGGAATTTTACCCAGCTGCTCCTGAGGGGGAAAAAAAAAAAAAGAGGAGTGGGAAGGAGGTTGGGAGAGAGGGATTTCCCTGCTTTTATCATTCTCCGTGTCTCTGTGGCATTAATGTTCTCTCAAAGCAGTCAACAACAATATTTTGCAGTTGCAATGTGAAGAAAATAGGTCTGACAACCATCAAGCATGCAAAGAGCTTTCACTGCCATAGAAACACGATTTATAATACTGGCTGTAGTTGAATCTAAATGGTCGGTTATGGAATTCGAGACAGACAGACTGAACTGCTGAATATGTGACCTACACTTAAAGTATTTGCTTACAGGAGCATTCATGTTTTGTACTTGTTGAAACCTCTCCTTTGACAGTAGTCACTAGCCCTGTAATCTTCTTACTTTTGGTGAAACTGAGACCACACTCCTTAAAAAGCTTTAATTCCCGAAGTAGCTGTCGACACCGCGCCTGGAGCATCACAGTGTCTGTTTTTTTGCAGTCTGTTGGTACCTCTGTTTGGCTGGAGGGGGAAAAGCAATTCCCACCAGACAATGCAAGGATACTGTGATGGCAGCTGAGTGGAGGTTGGATGATAAAAAGAGGAGGCTGGGCAGGGAAGTGCGGATGTGTGTGATCCGAGGATGTAGTTGGGAGCACAGATGCACCTGGCATCTGTACCAGTAAGGGGTTGCAGCTGTTGCCTTTCCCTTGCCGAGTTTCCTCACTGCATTTTCTGCATTAAATTGCTGCCTGTGGTGTTAAATTCCATTAATACTGCATAGGGACCCTAAGAATTGATTGGAAATTATTTCTTGATGCTTTTTTTCCCCATGCTTGTTTGCCCATGCTTGAGAGCAGCTGGAGCGAAAGCTTTCTGTGGAGGCTTTTGTGAGATGTTAACTTTTAGTTATTCTTAGCTGAGGTACTTTCCAATATGTACAGCCACTTCAGGCTGTGCCATACCTTCTAACAAAAGCTTGGAATCCTAATTTCAAAGCTTATTTCAGTTCTTTCCCTTGAATCTGGATGAGTGACCGAATTGTATTCAGTGGCTCCAATAAGGAGAGCTGAAAGTCCCACATGGCTGGAAATGTAGCTGAGTGTCAGTTGATATTTTGCTTTGCTCAAACTTAGAAGACATAGGAAAAAAGGCAGGGGAACCAACAGAATTGGGAATGGACTGCTGCAAGCTCCAAGTACTGGACCCTGCACTGCATAGCATAGGTTTGGAGAGCAAAATACCAAGAAAGAAGCCTGGTTTTCTCATTAAACCATGGAACTGAGTCTAATTCATTTTCCTGCCCCGACCACTCACTCCTAGTGTGGTCTCAAATCATTTCACCTCTTTGGGCTTCAAAAAGGGATAGTAAGACACCCACTAAGTGGCTGCCTTGGAAGCTTCAGTCAGAAGTTAAAAAGTGAACAGTATAAATATTTCACAAGATCATCTTGAACTGTTTTACAGGAGTGGTACAGCTGGTTCTTTCTTTTATCAGCAAATGAAAATAAATAAGAAATTTGTCCCTGAAAATTAGAAATTAGGCCTGCAGTGCAAGCACTAACTTTATTCTGCCCATATATGTGCTGCTTCAATCCATCACTGTATTAAGCATTTTAGATTTCAGGCTGGCCTATGTCTCGCAAGCCAAGATAGACTCAGCCTCCTGACACCTTCTCGCAAGTGTTGCAGTAATTTAATAGACTGGAAGTTATTTATGAACACTGAGAAGGGTCTATCCCCTTATGTATATGTCCCTTGTAGTCTGACATCTTGATTTCTTCATGTCATCTTATTAAAAAAAAAAAAAAAAACAGCCTTTGGGGCGCATGAATAAATGACACAGATATGCATCATCGGAACAGATGCTCGGCATTGAGGGTGATTTATTTTAATTAGTCAAATGTCATTTGAAGAGTTTTTTACTTTGTAACTGGCTTTGATTGCTGTGTGCAAAGCTGCTGCCGTTCCAGGATCTCACGTAATTCTCCCCTTCTCTCTCCCTCTCCCGCCGGTGGTGCCAGGCGGCATGGAGTCGGGTGTCACGCTCGCTGATGTCTGGTGTTACATGTCCCTGCTCGATAACTGGAACCTCGTGTCCCGCATGACAGTCCCAAGGTGTCGACATAACAGTCTGGTGTACGATGGGAAAATTTATACCATTGGAGGGGTCGGTGTGGCAGGCAACGTTGACCATGTGGAAAGGTAAAAAAAGAAATAACAAAAAGACCGAAAAAAAAAAAAAGATGCTGTTTGCTGGAGCTTTTCCTTCATGCTAAAGGACCATTTTCTTTTTAAAGGACACATCAAATGGACTGTGTGTGTTAAAATAAGCTTTTATAACAGCTAAGAAAGGAGGAAACTGGGCAGGATTAGATTTCTTTTAAATGCTTCAGTCGAAAGCATTGTTTCAAAACCAAAGACAAAAAGTTGCCAGCTTGTCAGTTCACTCAGGGGAGTGAAGAGAGGAATTAAGCTTCTTTGGACATTTTTCCAGGTTATACAGTGAACTAATAAGCTTCCTTTGAATTTAGTACTGGTGAAAGTCTTTACAGACCACAAAAATACAGGTTTTTTTCTTCTAAACCCAAAAAAGCAACAGCAGAGTAAGTTTCTTGTATGTCTTTTTCTGGTGAAGCACCTCAGCCTTGACCTGGCTGGAAGATCCTCCCTTTGGTGGTCTTGGCCTGGGGCTTTAACCTGCCAAGTTTGAAGTAAAAAAACCAATAAATGGAAACAGTTTTGAATTCCTGGCTGAATGGATATGGGAGAGAATGGAAATTTCTCTTATCAAGAAGACTCCAGATACAAAAAATTTCTTTTTTCACATGGAACTTAAAAAAAAAGAGGAAGGAAGAAAAGCACAATGAAAACATATCACTTATTTCATGTCAACCATAACATTCAGTAGAGCCACAGATTTTACACATATATCAATGTTTTCTTTAAAAAATAGAATTCACTTTGCAATGCAGGATATAAGAATATTCCATTCCAAAAAGGTTGATACAGTCCTAGCCTTACCCAAACACTTATTGCATTGTAACACATTTTTGTGAAATCATTTCCCTTAGTGAAAGTGGCAACCAAAAATAAGTGGGTTTTCTTTTTGTCAGTTTTAAGTGCTGAATTTGAATATTTCTTCAGCAATATTTTGAAGCAGGCATTTCCTAGTAAAACTTGCCTTAGCAGGCAAGATAAATAGGGATAGGTCATTAAGAAACATTGGGAGGGAGAAAAAACAGCACATTTTTCAAAAGACTAGGATTAAAGATGCTTTAAATCCGCAACATATACATTCCATTTATTCAGCAGGTGTGTATTTTTTCTTTTAAGTAGATACCTTAAGTACTGAATACCAAAACCCCATATTAAAAGTTTATTAATATTTCAAAGTGAAAAACACAGGAAATTAGGAAATGCCAAAAATAAGCTTCCTTCAGCAGATCTACTTTTTGGTACTTTAACTCTGTGATGACTTTTTTTCCCATAAAGATTTTCTGCCTAGTTCAGTGCATGGGACAGACCAGCTGTCTGTATGCAGGGTGCTAAGTGCTTACCACTGACATACAGCCTTACTTTTGTGTTCCTCTGTCTTCACAAATTTGGCACTGTTTTGCCCAGGAGATGAGTCTGTGACAAAACAGCCCCTGGAAAGGACATGTGCTGTGGGACAAGGTCTGCAGATGGCCTCCCCTCCCAGCCATGCATGGGCTGAAGAACTGATGTTGGTGGTGATGCTCTCAGCAAATCAGGGAAATGCAGACAGCAAAGAAAGAATGACAAATCATAGCAGTGAATGCAAAATGTGAACACTGCTTCTCTCCTTAACACCGAGCTTAAGGCAGGCACTGCCCACAGGACTTGCTTTGGAGCGAGTCTCATCCTTTTCTGCAGATTTTTTTCTGATATGTGAAGGTATTTGTCCTGCAATGGAAATCAGTAAATTTTTAACTAGCAGAAATTTTTTTGTGAGCATGGAAAGGAGAGAGCCCAGGAAAGAAATGCAGCCTTTCATCCCATCTCTCAATAAAGATGAACATCGAAATAATGCTGTTGAGGATAGATGCCTTCACAGATGTCATTGATTAAATTATCTCTTTTCATTTTTTCCCAGGGCCTGATTTCTGTCTCTGCTCTGATTTTCATGGTCTCTCTTTATCAAAGGATACAAAATGTTGGTCAGTTGAATGAATCCCAAATCAAGCAAAGTCCCCTCCCCGCCTTCCTTCTCATCTCAGTCACCCAAGCCCTTGCCACAGACGACATTGCAGCCTGCAAAGTCACGCTCAGGCCCTCAGTCCCCTGCTTGGCTCAGTGAGAGCAGCTGTGCTGCTTTTCCATTGTAACAAGCCCACCAAGAGACCTGTATGTGGGAAAGGAGCAGATTTCCTCCCTATCATTTCAGCGCACGCTGTCTCAGCCACAATAAGGATGTCTTGTCATGGGGATTTGCTAAACCCGTGGTTATAATTAATCTGCTATTGTCTATAGAGTGACTTGTGAGACAGAGCCATGGAAAAAATGCAACATGGCCTCCTTTGGGCTATGCCGGGAAATGAGAGAGGTTTTGGGATGTTTCCTTTTTTATTCTTTGTATTAAAAATGACAGTAGGGGGTGACAGAAGTGAAGCATGGCATGGCTGAAGCTGTGTGTTTTGGAAAGGGTGTTTCAGGGTCTGCTGTTAAAAATGCAGGTGAGGAAAAGCTGACCCTCCTAGATGTGCTGAGCAAAGTCAGGCCTTTTCACACAAAAGCATTTCCCATTTGGACAAGGCAGCATTCAGGAATTTAATTACTGTACCTATTTTTGTAAGCAATGAGACTTTCTGAATTTGGGTTGCAACTTTGCAAAAAATACACTAAAATACAAACTGAAATCACTTTAATTGGTGAGTTGTCTGCTGTCTTATGTGCAGTGAATGCCCACTTCTTGACTCTGCTTTTCTCCCCCCCTCATCCTCAGGAGCTACAAGAAACCAGCCTACTCCTACTGTATTTCTGTGTGGATTGCACATTCCTCTTCAAATACTGTGTTGCTTTGGATGGGATACTGCAGAACCATTTCTCAGTAGGGGGAAAACCTCTCTGTCATTCTAGCAGGTCTTATAAAGGCACTATGTTAAAATAATAAGGTGACACGATCATATGCACCATGTCAGGTGATGCCAAAAAAGACATTTACCTCTAAAGTAACATTGTTCCCCTCAGTGTGGAATTGCAGAGTCACATCCTCTTGGGTTTTGGTTAGTTTTTCATCCCAAAGGAGGCATCTGAGATTATAGCCCTGTTATCCACTCAGAAGGAGGTACCTGACACACAATGCAGTCCTGGGCTGTGCCACCAGTGTGAAGGGCAAAGCACTGAACAACCTCCCTCACTGGACCACCTGCGACCTCCCCTGATGCACATGCAGCTTATCTTTCCCAACCACATTTTGCTCTCTGCTTGCTCAGTGAGCCCAAGCATGACCATACCCAGCTTTGGCCAGGTTTTGACGTGTATTTGCTGGCATGGTGAAGGGCATATCTCTGGTCCAAAGTGACCTACCCTTGCCTCACCAGTTAGCAGACCCAGAAGTAAGACCCAGAGCATGAAGTCTACAGGGTATCTCACCACAGTGGGTCTTTGAAGACATAGAAAATAACATTTCTGCCCATTTTCCTTCTTGTTCTCCACCTGGAATTCTTGTAATATTTGATCCTAAATGGTTAAAATCTTACAAAGATATTTTCACAGTATTTTGGTTTTTAAAACCAAAGACCACCAGACTCCTAATGATTTATGGCATCAGCTCCTGTGCTTCTCTCTCCATGCTTTTGGTTGTGTCAGAGATGCTGAAGGGTGCAGCCTTATCCAGAAATTCTGCTGCCACTTAAAACAGTGGATGTTTTCATCAAATTCAACAGGGCTGAGATCCTTTACCCTTTATCTGCCATTTGTCTGTAAGGAGGCAGCAAAAATTCTGTCTCGATGGATAATATTATGGGACTATCAGTCACAAACAGATGAATAGGAGTCATTCGTTACTCATCTTAAAACAATATGCATGTGCCAGAGGGGCTGAGTTATAAGTCCATTTTTGTGGCTGTACACGGGTGTATGTTCAGGGAAAGTTATGTTTTTGGAATGAGTGTTTAGGGAAATAACAGCACGGCTGCAGTTCTCCATCAATCCCCTCTGGCAAGGTTCTATGTGACAGGGAACAAGTCATTAGGTGTTAGGCGAGAGGGTATTAGACTTCCTGTCTTCTTCTGAGATATGAGTTGAGTTGGGACCTGGCGAAATGAAGTGGATCTGCGAACTAGGTCTTTAGATAATGGATGGGCCCTGTAATATATGCAATTTGAGAGCCGAGAGGACTGCGTACGCTGACAAGACAATATATGTGACTAAAAGTGTGGAAATGTGGGTGCTTTGTGGTTATTATATGTTTGAAGGACAGAAGAAGATGAATCCCCTTGACCTGACATCACTTTTACAATAGGGTTGTCTAAAATTGGGAGATTACTTTTGTTGGCAGTGCATACTTTGAAGGCAGTCTAAAAAATTCAGTGTAAAGAATGAGCTTTATACAATTTAGAAAACTGCTTCATAATCTACCGTTTTACTGAGACATGTTAATGTGGCAATTAGGGCTTCTCCCCCCAAAAAGATGGCAGGATCAATAGCCCTGCTGAAGTGCATCGAGAATGCACCCATGCACTCAGCATGGACAACAGACAGGAGGAGCTGGAAGCTGCTGTGCAACTGGAAAACTACTGCCATCATGGAGACATGGTGGGATGACTTGTGCAACTGGAGGGCTGCAGTGGGTGACTCTAAAGTCTTCAGAAGGGAGAGGCGACAAAGGAGAGGCAGTGAGGTAGCCCTGTATGTTATGGAGTGTTTTGACTGTCTCCAGGTAACTGGAGGTTCGCAGATGTGACACCCATATATAAGAGGGGTCAGAAGGAGGATCTGGGGAGCTACAGGCCTGTCAGCCTGACCTCAGTGCCAGGGAAGGTAATGGAGCAGATCATCCTGAGTGCCATCACACTGCACATGCAGGACAACTGGAGGATCAGGCCCAGACAGCACAGGTTTAGGAAAGACAGGTCCTGCTTGAACAACCTGATCTCCTTCAGTGACAAGGTGACTTAGTGGATTAGGGAAAGTCTGTGAATGTTGTTTACCTGGACCTTAGTGAAGCCTTTGACACCATTTCCCCCAGCATTCTCCTGGAGAAACTGACTGCTCATGGCTTGGATGGGTGCACTGCTGGGTGTCTAAAAACTGGCTGGATGGCTGGGTGCAGAGAGGGGTGGTGAATGGAGTCACATCCAGCCGGCAGCCGGTCCCTGGTGGGGCTCCCCAGGACTCAGTATTGGGGCCAGTCCTGTTTAACATCTTTATCAGTCATCTGATAAATGGGGGTCGAGTGCACCCTGAGTAAGTTTGCAGATGACACCAAGTTGGACAGGAGTGTTCATCTACTTGAGAAGGCTCTGCAGAGGGATCTGGAAAGGCTGGATTGATGGGCCAAGGCCAATTGTATGAGGTTCAACAAGGCAAAGTGCCAGGTCCTGCACTTGAGTCAAAACAACCCCCTGAAGTGCTATAGGCTTCGGGTTGAGTCACTGGAAAGCTGCTTGGTGGAAAAGGACGTGGGGGTGTATTTGGTTTCCCAGTTCGAATGAAGGAGGGTAGGAGTGAGGAAGATCAGTTCTGTCATCGTAGAGCATAAACAGACAGCAGTGAAAGCGGGTGAAGAATGGCATCTGTGGAACCCGAGGTCCCAATAGTCAAATTCATCCAGAAAAAAAGGAAAATTATTTTAGTAATTTGAACCTTTCTCCAGTATTCCTGTAGATGTGGTCCTCGACCGCACCCAGCCCCATCATATGTAAAGGGTATAACACCTCCTTCCCAAAAACATATTAGGACAATCAGAAAAATTTGTTCACCAAAAGGCTTGTCAAGCACTGGAACAGGCTGCCCATGGAAGTGGTGAAGTCACCGTCCGTGGAGGTATTTAAAAGGCATGTAGATGTGCCACTGAGGCACATGGTTTAGTGGTGGGCTTGGCAGTGCTGGGTTAATGGTTGAGCTCACTGATTTTAAAGGTCTTCTCCAACCCAAACAATTCTATGATTCTACGATGCCTTAAGAAAATTAAATATATTGCCTTGTCCAAGGATAGTTTCTTAAGCCCCTCAGAATAGTCAGAAGAAAAGAAAAAAAGGCAAAAAATAGTAATCCAGTACTATGATTTTAAACATGTGAATCATCTGAAGAGCTGTTCAGGATGACACTGTCCAGCTTTAGTTTGAATAGCAGCTTTCCTGCAAATGTAATTAAATAATGCTAAGGGTTTCTTACAGACTGACGGAAATGGTCAGTCTGTAATTGACTGACCATGATGTAAGGATTTTATAATGTGAATAAATGAAGATACTCATATGGCTATTTAACTTAGAAGGAGAGAAATTAAGAGACTGAGGAGAAAAAAAAATTACTGTTTTCAGGTACTGAAGAGATCATAAGTCAAAAAGGCAGCTTGAAATGAAGGGTTTTCTGCTGTTAATACTTAGGTGGTAGGGAAAGAGCAAGGAAAGAGGCATTGGAGGAAATGAATGAAGGAAGGGGAAGATCAAGCCCACAGATGAAATCCTAAGAGTGCAGAGTTGTGGAAACCAGCAAGGTTATTTCTGCCTGTGCTTTCTTCAAGCCTGAGCTGTGTTTTCTGCTGGGTTCAGATCATTTGCCATATCATGGGTATTTAAGTAATATACATACATACACATATATATATAGATAATATATAAATGAGAAGATGGTGACTGCTGGGTCAGCTGAGGTCACTGTGCTCAGTGCAGATGAAGTGACAGGTAGGGACACACATGTCCTGCACACGTGGAAAGCCTGGTGTCCAGAGCATAGCAGGGCCATGGACTGTTGGGTTGCAGGGGCTGCACTGGGGGCAAAGGAAGGCGTGCAAGGGCATGTGTGTTAAACCACATGTGAGTCCATAGCATGCAGGGACAGCAAGCCAGCAGTCAGTCATGTGAAAGGAGATGCCCTTGAAGTTTCAAGTTCAGCATATTGGCTGGGCTTGGTGGGCCCACAGCCAAGGACAAGCATGGACACAACGGGACTGGAGGGAGCATTGGAGGAGAGGGAAGAAAAACCTTTGCTTGGCTTGAAGCCAACTCACATTATGTCTCCATCTACAGCTTCAAACAGGGGATTCAGATGCAAAGCTTGACTAATGGAAAGAGATCAAAGTGATTATTCTTTAAATCAGTTCCCTCCCCGCTGGCCCCTGAGTAGGGCCCTGTGACAGGCAGCTGAGGAGCCCCAGGAGCACCAGTGGCCGTGGTGTGATGGCAGTGCCAGAGATGACACAACAGATGGAAAAGCTCTGGGGCAGAGAGGTAAAGCAGGTGTCAGTATTTTCTGTCCTGGAAGGTTACAAAGGTTCACCTTCATTCATTTTTAAACCAATTTAGTTAATCTGGTGCAAATCCTTGTGTGAACACATTAAGAGCTGACTTGAGATAGACCAAAATGATGGAAACCTGCCTTGCAGAGACTTAAGGAGCTTAGACTACTTAGTTTATCCTACAGAAGGTGAAGAGTTGACTTTATTATTTTCTGCACGTCCACATGTGAAAGAGAAAGATTTGATAGCAGACAGCTTTATAATCCAACAGGGAAAAAAAAATCAAACTTACTTTCTGGTGGGTGGGAGCTGAAGCAAAATAGACTAGAAATCAGGTCTACAGTTTTGCAAGGAGGGAATGAAGTGGAGGAATAAATTCCCAGGGGATGGAAAGACTTGATGGACAGCTATCAGGAAGCCTTTAAGGCATCAATTTCTCTTTTTCAGCCTCAGGGGTAAGGTAGGCACACACTTAAGAGAGTTGCTTTACTGAGCAGCCCATGTAAAACCCACATTAGGTGCCCGTGTTAGGTGGACAAGGACTTGCTTCCACCTGCTTTATGGTTCACTGATTTTTTAAACCAAAGGACCCTCGAGTGTTTTTTTAAGCTGCCCCACATGCACCTATATCCAGTGGAATTGCAGCCTTTGGCTTTCAGGAGATGAAGTGAAACTGGTTATTTTTGGCTTCCCAGTGGCAGATGAAGGATAGTAGGAGAAAGAAAGATCAGTTCTGTCATCATAGAGCCTAAATGGAGAGCAGTGGAAGTGGGTGAAAAACAGGGTCTGCAGGACTTGAGGTCCCAATAGGGAAATTCATCCAGAAAAGAAGATGATTGGTTTTGTAATTTGAACTTTTTTCTAGTATTCCTATGGATGTGGTCCTCAACCACACCCAGCATCTAGCATATGTGAAGGATACAACCCCTTCTCCCTAAAGGATATTAAGACAAACAGAAGGTTGCGGGCAGGAACATACTTGTCTTGGGAGCTGAGGTCTGACAGGTACTTCTGCCAGTGACAGGGGAGGCAGTTGGTTGCTCACTACCCTATCTCAGACCACTTTGACAGGCCACAAATGTTCCTGGTGCTAAGTCAGAGTGTCTGGTGTGAGATGAAACATATCAGGTGACAGGTAGAATTTATATCTTAGAGGAGAAACAAGGGAAGGAACGTTAGGTCAGTTCTCAGCTCTGTTGTTCTTCCCATTTTCTACTGATTATAACCAATTTCTTAAACCCACTTTTAATAAAACATCAAGAATTAAATTACCAATTACTGCAATAGGTGAGTTACCAAAGTGTATCCCAAAAGCAGCGTATGAAACTGTTTTTGTTTTGTGAGATTTTTGCATATGTGTTCAGGTGGATGTGAGTGCTGCTCTGAGTGCTGTGGGCAAGTGCAGGAGATGCAGCAGCATAAGCTGCCTTACTTGGAGGAGCTGCTTTTTCAGTCAAAATGCATCTGCAGACTCAGGTTTGGTACAGGAATCAGCCCAGGAAAGGTGTGTCACCTTCAGTGCTCCCAGCACTGTGTTGTTTAATATTGTTATATTTCTCCCCTTTGATCACTTGTTGTAGATGAATTTAATTTCTCTGTAACTAATTTAGAGCATCGTACAAGGCAGTTCTCCATGCTCATTATAAGGGACTTTCCTAATATTTTTTTAGCTAAAGTTTGCCTCTCTCTTGCTTTTGCTTCAGTTTTATGAGTGTGTTAATTACTTTCAGTTATATTACTTGAAAACTCATTAGTGCATTTTCATTAAGCACATTATTTTCTGCTGTTTCTGCCATTTATATTGTTTCTGCCTTTTATTTTCCCCAGATTTGGGCAGTGAGAATTTGAGGGACATGTGACAGAGGGAGAATTCCCCTGTGGCTAAATAATTTTTTGCCGATGGGTTTGTGGCCGTGGATTTGTTTCGGGTTTGCATATTGCATATCACTGCTATTAAGAGCAAAAGCCCTGAATGGATGATGAGGGCTTCTGTTCTGGCAGTCAACAATTCTGAAAATCGCTAGGCAGGAAGCTCCTATTTGACTGCATGTGTCATTACATGGAAATATAAAAACCTAAAAATTGCATTATTCTCCACTGTCTCCAAGACTCATTTTAGAGCAGCTATTTGGATCCCTGCCACATTATCTTCTAAAAAAAAAGGGACGCCTGTAGTTGTGATATTGTCTAAAATGAATCTTCATCCATGGATTGTTAACTGTGCATCCCTTATGGTCAATGGCTTAATTAAATCAGATACTGATGACCTTAAAACTAATTTAGTACTTTCATGTGTACTCTTTTCTGTTTGTTTCATGTCAAATATGAATGCAATGGTGAAATCTTATTCCAGCATTAACGTTTGCAGCATCCTGCAATGAAGCACAGTAGCTTGGTTTGCACAATGAAAATTAAATGGAAGCAACTTATTCTGGCACAAAATGTGCATTGCTGGTCAGTTAACTAGAGTAAAAAGAGCCATCATGTTGCATTATGTTATAGGTGAGATGTGTTCCACAAGCTGAACAACTGAAGTATATTAACAGTTGCCTGCCCATAGATGCTATTGGATATTGCTGCACTGATTTGCAAGAATAGTCTCATTGTATACTCATTAAAAGAAATTAATCAGTGGAAGACATCTCAACAAAGATGTCCAGAGTTTCTGCACCTTGGACTATAATGAGATTTGAGAGGCATATACAGAAAACAGAACCAGCTTTCTCTGGGCTTCTATCAATGTTTCAAAAGCTTAGAAAAAGCATTAATTAAACTGTTTACCAAGTGGCTGAATTTGTAGAGTGTTAAAAGATACATTTCTACCTCTGCTTTTCTTCTGCTTGTCAAGCTGCCTTTCTGCATCCCAGCCTGCTGTTTCTGCCTGTCTGTCCTGCCCAGTCAGCTCAGCTCACTCCAGTTGCTGTCCTTCCCAGGTATGACACGATAACCAACCAGTGGGAGACCATCGCTCCTCTGCCCAAGGCCGTCCACTCAGCCGCCGCCACCGTCTGTGGTGGGAAGATCTACGTCTTTGGAGGGGTGAACGAAGCCGGGCGAGCTGCGGGGGTCCTGCAGTCCTACATCCCTCAGACTAACTCCTGGAGCTTTATAGAGTCTCCAATGATTGGTAAGGAGTGCATGGTGTCAGAGTAAACAGGAGTCTGCACTGCACAGGTATTTCAGTGCCTTTGCAGAAAGCAAATGAGTGGGGGGGGAGGGGGAGATAAGTTTATAAGATATTGGCAGAAATGTATGAATAGGATACTAGAGGCGCCTATCTGGATCTCTACTGAAGGCAGTTGTGACTCACTAATACAGCCTGTTTCCAGCTAGAAGTGAGGAGTTTAAAGCAGAGGAGAAGGGAAATCAGTTATTAGATAGGAACAATTGGTAATTTTAGATCCAAAAAATCTCCGAGTTCAGTGGAACTTCATCCTGGCATCATGTGTTGCTCCGTGTGGTTTCACAACACTGCTCAAGTAACGGATTATCACTCATGGATTTGTTAAAATGCTGCCTGTTCTGTAGGAAGTGATGGTCATTCTGAGCTGGGACTTATCAGTGGCATCCACAGGCATATGTGCTTCAGAGGCTGAACTCTTCAAGACGTAGTTTATTGAAACTATGTTTATCAGTTTACGATGCCCTTGAACCCACCAAACATTTTACTGAATAAGGAGCAAGACGAGAAACCACATTTTCCAATGTAGCAGCCAACATCAGAGGTGTCAACTTCCTTCCAAAATTAGGACAGCGCTCAGAAGTTTGCAACTTAATTGTTTTATGTGGCAATTTGCACCCTGAGTGTTTAGGCTGCCTTTGGAAATGAGGTTTAGTGTTCAGCCTGGCAAGGACATTGCTGCAGGGTAAAGCTGTCCTGGGCTGCTCTGCTCTGGGCTGGGGGCAGCCTTTGGTCTGGCAGCACCCGAGTGACCACAGACACAGCACTCATATGGTCATTGCAGAGAAGCTGCTTTTGAAGTGGTTTGCTTTCACATCCTAGATCATAGAATAATAGAATGGTTTGAGACCTTTAAAGGTCATCTAATCCAAGCCTCCCTGCAATAAGCAGGGACATCTTCCAGTAGATCAGGTTGCTCAGAGCCCCATCCAATCTGACCTTGAATGTTTCTGGGGATGGGGCATCTACTGCCTCTCTGGGCAATCTGTTCCAGTGTTTCACCATTTTAAACCTCTTGGTTGCATTGAAACTGTGCCATGAGGTGCTTCATTTTTTTAAAATCATATTCTCGTTATTGAGCCATAGAGCAATACGAGTAGCAGATAAGAAATTATAGAAGCACAGTTATGAGGTATTCAAGTAAGACCTAAGCATATTCAGAAAACTAGAATAAACTGCTCTTTTTATTGTAGCTTGTTAAAATGATTACGACTCTTTTCTTGGGGTTTCCTACTAGATCTAGTGTACTAGAAGCTGGTACACTGTGGCTGTAGCCTCCTCTGCACAGCCAGGCTGCTTCCCAACTCCCTCTCTGCTGTTGGTGTGCAGCCTAACATAACATGACATGCATATGATGCAGCATGAAGCGCCCAGCGGGAGGGCGTTAACCGGCAAAAGTCATGTTTATGTAATACAGCAGCACAAACAACCCTATTGCCTGGCTTTTTCCATCACATGGCTACAGCTGCTGCTGTTCATTTAATCCACTGACTGACAGTATGAGGTTTTCCCGGACTCACAGCACATTGCAAAAATGAATGCATTATGCAAAGATGTATTCCTTTTCCTTGCCATAATAGTACAAGTGCCACAGGAGCTAAGAAATCATTCCCTGGGCTCGTTATACTGTCTAGCAAGCGTCAACATCATGCGTGCTTGGAAAAAAATCATCTAAACCATCCAGAGTTGGGTCCGTCAGCCATGGTTCTAATGGATGTGCACTGTTATTTCCTAACAAAAATACATGAAAGACACCGGAAAAGTTAAAAGATGGTATTTATGTTTTCTTGGTGTAAGCAAAGTTCATTAGTTAAGCTGAAGGCATAAAATATATGATAAAATGTGGAGTTCTTTGTTGGGTAATGCATAACATCAATTTACTTGCAAATAAAATAAAATAACACAGAGTCTGAAAAATGGCACCCCCACGGAGAATGTCTGGGAAAGTGAACTGATGTGATGCCTGATCTTCACAAAAAGGCAGTGGAATGTTGGAAATATATTTTCATTTCTCCAGCTCTACAAAAGCTATAGTGTCACCTGTATTTGTAAAGTGTCCCCCAGGAACTGGATGCAACACCAAGTACAGCAGAGTCTAAAACAAAGAGGGAGTAGAAGGAGCCTTGCAGTGCTTTTTTGCAAAATGGAGCTGGGATGAATCCTGCTATGATCTCTGCCAGGGTGCCTCTGACAGCCTCAGAGCCTTTTTGTGATGATTTGTCAATTCTTAAGCTGTCCCTCTGAGCTAAGTGAACTGAGATGTTTGATGGTGAGTTGTTATAAGGTCACCCCACAGATCAGTGAAACCTGTTTGACCTCAAATAGGACAACAGTTTGTTTAAAAATGCCTCAAGCATGCTCAGATATGCAACAGTAGCTGCAGGTATTGAAAGCAGCCAATGTCTCTGGAGATTTTTAGACCAGTAGTACCTGTCTCAGTTCACTGTGGTACTTTATGATAGTGAGTCAGACGCAGTATAGCACACATTTGAACCCAACAGGTCCATCTCTTTCAAACCATCATGATCCAGACTAACCCAAGGCAACACTGGCATCAATCATGGCAAGGGGGAGGCTCATATTTGTCTAATCTGAATGGAGGTGAAGCCAGCTGGATACTGACATCCTACCTGTGCAGGAAAGATACCAGCTGGGGGCTGATAGCAAGTCCACACATTCAGCCCTTGCTCTCTTCTCCCTGGATTTCTTCTAGGAATATGCAGTGAATTCACTCCCAGTTTCCATTTATTCTTTATCCTTCCCCTGTCAGGAGGTGTTGGGATGTGGATACCTGCATGCAGTAGGTGTGACAGCAGGCTCACCAACACGCTGCACATGGATGCTGTGGGAGCCTCTGGGCAGGTGTTGATTACACACATCCATATTTGGAGAGGAGAAGGTGTTTCTCAGTGCCCCATCCTTTGCCCCACCTCAGTTCTCTTCACCTTTGGAGTTGACAGATGTCCCTGCAGCAGTGCAGCCCACAGCTTGATGTTACTGGGATAAGGGAACCTCACAGGGCTTTCAAATTGCGTATTTTCAGTAAACCACCTTGCACATCACCTTGTGTTTTTAGCTGTAGGAACCAAAGTCCTACAAGAGTAAATGAACCCAGTCTATGTACTCACAGCACCTGCCTTTCCATTTCTGGCCAAGCTGTCCTATATAGCTGTGCTAAAAGTGTATTTCATGCCAAGCTTCCTGAGGTTTGTCTTATTTAACAAGATGGCCACAGACATGCTGAAGTCAGAGATTGTAAGTAAGCCTAATTACCTTGTCACTGCCTTTTAGTTCACTTTGTGCCTTCATGCCAGGGCACTAAAATACACCTTTTTTGATACCCTGAACAGTCAGTGTGGAATTACAAGTTTTTATTAATGTTTCTGGCTTCTAAGAAAACCAGTGTTTAATCATCACCACTATTAAATTTGTGAGAACTAGAGAATGGAGCTCTAAGTTCTGTGAGCATTTCTGGTTTCTAATCCAAGTATCTAGTTCCTCACCATACTGTTTACTCCTGCAGTGGTTTGTCTGACCAAAGTGGGACAATCACAGAGCTAAGAATGCAACATGTCTGGAAAACTGCATTAGCAGCATTTTTTTACTGCACTGCCCACTGGCTTATTTTAGTTAAAAAGCATAATAATCCCTATTAATTTATTTTTTGACTTTACAAGAAAAATCAGAAATATGTCTTGGCCCTCTCTCAAGGCCAGTAATTTGGTACTTGTTGGAGGGTTTGGTTGGCTCTCACCTGCAAGTCCCAAAGCAATAAGTGTTTCATCTTATCCTTCAGTGTATTTTTCTTCCCATGACTAGTTCTTAAATTTTTTTCCCACTAGTAAGCTTGAGTTTTACTTTCCTTTGTCTCACCTAGTTCTCCTCTGTATATCCTCCTTTCAGAATGATTTTTTCCACTCCTCAATGTGTTCCCCTCGCGTTCTCTGCCCTCTACCCAGCCAAATCAGTCTTTTTGTGTTTGCCCTTTATCAGATGTCCTCCTTTTCACTCCTACCTCCATGGCTGTGCTTTATCCAACTCTCTTCAGCAATGTTATGCCCATAAATTTGATGCTAAAACTGCTCTGCAGTGGCAGGTGGAGCCTCCTGTTTTGGCACAGGCCATCCCCTCCACACATACACAAAATGTGGGGTTTGCAAGTGAGGACACTTGACTTTGGGGTCTCCAAGGAGGGTTTGCTCAAGGGTCAGTGGGGAAACCATAGGGCTGGGTGGCTGGTTGTGTAGTTGGGAGACCAGCTCCCAGGAGAGCTTAGAGCCAGAAGGGCTGACACCCGAGACTCCGCTGTTCATGGCAGTGTCTGCACTTGGGCCTCATGAGCTATGTTAAGGATCAGACCACAGTCTCCCAGCTGCTCTGGGATGTTATCCTATCCGTGACTGTGCCATTCTTGAGCTTGTCTGCATAGCATTCAAGAAGGGGAAGAGGCACTTACTATTAAAAGCAGGCTTAGTTTGCGTTAACTAGCCTCCTTTCTCTAATCTGCTTCATCAAGTGCATCAATCCCCCACTGGCCACCCACGCCTGCCAGGAGACAGTTTGGTTGGAGTTACGCCTGGGCTGGTGGTGTGCCCACATTTCTTCCTCCCTATAAAAATGTTTAACTACCTTGGTTATAATAACTTTTTTCCATATGAGGTGCTGCTGCCATTCATTGTAATACCACTTCAGTCTCTGACCGAGCTCATTACTGGAAGGCAACATAAGATCTTTAAGTAATCATGGAAGGAAAAGTAGAACTGTGCTACTCGACCACAGAGAGATTCAAGAGCCATGGAAGATATGCCAGACAGCACTCTGTCCTTCCCAAGTGAGGAGCATGGTGGCAGGTTAAATTATCAACCCCATGTGAAGTTATCACCCCCCTGGTTAAATTATCAACCCCCCCTGGCTCAAGGGTTGTCATGGAGTGCACACTCCTTCCCGCAATGAGCTGTCACAGAATAGAAATACAAGCATATTTTCCTGTAGCAACAACAAAAGAGAGTGATGTTAAAACATTACCCACTTGGGTAGATTACCTTTTACCTATTTCATTTACATTTATTCTGCCTTTTAATCTCAGGTGTGTTTGCTGCCCGGGACAAATCCTATTTCAGATTTTCCAGCCTGAAATTAATTAGTATATCCAACAACCCCCTTGACCTTTGGAGAGGAAAGGAGGCTGCTTCTCTGTTTCCATGCTTCCTCTCCCCTCTCTTCCTTCCTTCCAGCAGTCTTTTGAAATAACCAGTGGCCCCACTGTATCCCACAGAAGCCTCTGACCCGTAGAAGCTCATGCTCATGCCCAGAAGCGTTTACTAAAAAGCCCAAACACAACATGCTTTTGCAAAATTAGTCTCCCCAGCCACCTGCCTTGCTCTATGACCGTGTTAAGGACTTAAAGCAGCAAGAGAAATTGGAGTCTCCTGAGAGTTTGCGTGAGGGTACCGAGCCCTTGAAAAGACAACAACATGGGAAGAGTGTGGGTAGCACCTGGGATGAAGTAAGGGTAAAGATTGAAGGTGGTCATCGACACCTAAGTATCAGGAATGATGGCTGGAGGTTTCCAAAATCCCTGTATCTGTGAACAATTTCCATCTCCATGGTAACAAAACAAAAATAAAACCTACTGTTTCCTCTCTACATGTCTCTGGAGAGGTGTCCCTTGTGGCTTTCCTGCCATATCTTCACCAGGATCAGGAGACTGTTTGCTGTGAACTTCTCCTTTCCTGAAAGAAACAGCAGAGATTTCTCTGTTCCTCTATCTTAGACTTACCTGATACCAATTTATGAAATTGTAGCTAAAGACGAATGAAGTAAAAAGACAACAGATAGAAGATGTATTGAAAAATTGATGAGAATCAAACACGATTGCCTCTTGAAAAAAGGAAGAAAAAGAATATCAGGCTGTCTGCCTATTTGAAAAGAAAAAAAAAGTCACTATAAAAATAACCAAGGGGTTTCCCTCTCGTTCTTTAACAAAAAGGAATGTGAAGTCAGTGATTCAGTCCCCTGAGAAGTCGCTGTTTCTGCCTTGAGGGAGCCCCACATAATTTCCCTGTGAGATTTGGGAGCTGAGTTCTTTTTTTTTTTTTTTTTTAATGTGAGAGTTTCATTCTCCTGCAAAACAGTGCTAGTCAGAGAAAAAAATCAAGAAGATGTGATAATTAAGTATGGAAAATTTCTGATGAGTTTCTTAAGTGGAAAAAATGTCACATATGCAAGTCTGATTTGGAAAGGGACAGGAGCTGGGTTGTTAGGACAGATAAGTCCTTCTGATGAATTATAGTGGCTTAGTGGCAACGGCAAAGAAACTGAATACTCCTTGTTCTATTTTCTGGATGAATTAGTTTCTTCCCATCTGTTCCCAAGGATCAGTGACATTTTCCTAATACAGCCGTGGTTTTTTGACATATGCCTGTAGATACTCAGCATAATAGGAGCTCAACTTTAACCCGTAACATGTTTTGTCTGTTTTCATGCCAAGTGCTGCACCTCTGTACATCCCCCTGGGCACACAGCAATATGGGGTAGGATGAACTGAGCCAGACCACCCCATGGCCATGCTGGGACAGAAGCAGACACCACAAAACCAATCTTTTCATTCTAGTTTTACCAGTTCAAACCTCAGTTAAGGAGATTACCTCTCTTCTGGAGATGTTCATCAGCTTTTCCTTAACTCCTGTCAAATTAAATCTCTGTTAAATATTTAATGGAATAAGGTAGTTTTACAAGATCCTCAGGGTTACACCACATCATGCAAGAGGTTTAAGCCCATTTTTTTCTTTGTTCATAAAAGGACACAGTCAGGGTGTTACAGATTTGGGAGGAATATATAAACCCCTTCAATGTTTTGTAGAGGCTGTTATCAGAGATGTAAGAGCATAGTAAAGATGATATCACAGCTCCTCTCCAGCCACCCCCAGCTCCCTGCACTCAGGCAGGAGGTTGCAGGGGCTGAAGCCAGCAAGACTGTGTCCAGGGTGATTCTCTGTTGGAGATGTAAGAGGACCAACCTTTTCTAAGCATATAAAAATGCAGATTCTGAAGAGGCTTTAACTTATAGTCACACATGGAAGAATTTTATGCGTCTTCTGAGCTGAAGGGCTTAGGCTCTTGCTTCTCAGTGAACTGGTTGTGGGGCTTATTTTAACCCAAAGCAATGTATTTTCCTGCCTTTTGTTCCCAGACACTGCTGATTTGTTTCACAGAAATGTTGATTAAAAAAAACTGCATCGCATCAAGACAGACACCATCATGAGAAATTTCAGCCCAACTGGCTCATATTTAATAATGTGCATATGGCGTGCTAGCAGAGTAAGGGACAGGCCAACTAATTAGATTAGAATTATTTTATTCAATAATTTATGATTAGTTTTACTAATATTTCTAATAATGCCACAGCTAACACAAGAATTTTAAAGCATCCTTAGACAATCTGATTGAAGTTGACTCAGGATAAGAGACTTGCTTAATTTCAAACTCCAGCCTCACACATCATCATGGCTAGGCTTCGCGAACGAAGATTTGGGAAGGGCTCTACCCATTTTTCATGCAAGCGCGTTGGTGGCTAAAAAGGCCAATACGAGAAAGGCAAGTCCGGTTGCAAAAGACACAGCAGAAAGACTCCTTAGATGGTATATTCTGCAAGGTTCGATTCTTTCTGCGTTGTCTTTTCTCCTCAAGAGTGATCCTGCGTGCCTTCTCAAAAGCATCAGCAGCGTTATAAATGGTCTGTCTCCAGGCCTCCCGATTAGAGGCCAGAGTGGACCAGTTATGGTGATCAATATGCCCGAGGCTGAGTTGTTGCTTCAGGGAGTCCTTGTATCTTTTCTTTGGAGCTCCTCTCTTGCGGCAGCCAGTGGCAAGTTCACCATAGAGCAGGATCTTAGGGAGGCGGTGGTCCTTCATCCTAGAGATGTGCCCTGCCCAACGCAGTTGCGTTCTCAGGAGCATGGCCTCAATACTTGTGATTGCTGCCTGTTCGAGAACAGATGTATTGGTCACATAGTCTGACCAATGGATGTTAAGGATTGTAGCCTCACACAGTTTGTTGCTAAAATGCAGGACTGCTTGGAGATACACACATGTCTGAAAATAAAAGTGCAAGTGAATTTATGAGACAGATAAAGGCAAAAAAAAAAAAAAAAAAAAAAAAAAAAAAAAAAAAAAAAAAAAAAAAGAAATCAGGTCTTAGAAAATTTTCTGGATCATGTAACATTCCCACAAGCAAAAGCAGAAAATAAAAGAGAATCAGCTATTGGATATTGGATATTATTAAGGGGGTCTCTGTGCTGTGGATTTCTTCTGTACTTAGCTGCTGCACAGGCATGGGAAGCATCTGAGTTAAAATTTGCAGCAATTCAAAATTCTGAAACAATTTGACATCTTAATTTCATATGTAACAGAGGAGCTTTCATGGTGACTCCATTAGGCTTTAGGAGAGGATAATTGTGCTTTACCAGTTTAGAGGGAGGCACATACTGGGGAATGAAGGAGTGATGAACTTTAAAAGTGTCTCTGAGAACTTGGAGAGAGGAGAACAAAACTAGGAAAGGTTTCCTCATTTTTCTTTCCCTAGCTTTGGAGGTTTAGAGAAACGTGACTTATCTATAAATGACGGGAATGTATAAATAAAAAAACGGTCTCCAAACCTGAGCCTAAAACTGATCTCAGTGTTGCTTTCCATTGACAGATAACAAATATGCTCCTGCAGTCACTCTCAATGGGTTCATCTTTATTCTTGGAGGAGCTTATGCACGAGCAACCACCATCTATGACCCAGAGAAAGGCAATATTAAAGCAGGTCCCAACATGAACCACTCCAGGCAGTTCTGCAGGTGAGAAAAACCATTAAAATGGAATTACTGGTACCTTAACATTTTCTGCTCATAGATAAGCTAATAAAAGTGAAGGGGAGAGGGGAAGGGAGGTGTGAACCATTTGGGCTTTTTCCTCATCTCTTTTTTGCACGTGTTCAGGGACACAGCATTTCCCAAAGTGTACATCCAGGACCCTACTATGGTTCATGTTTCTCCTCACGTTCAGGCACAATGGATCACGGGAAGGGATGTGTGTTGGGCTCCTCCAGTGACTACAGGAACGCTGTCTTCCTCAGTTTGCCATGTGTAACTGGAGGATGATAAATATCCGCTGTAGAGGAGACCACCATAATGTAGAACATGTTTTTGCTAACTAGCTATAAGGTCCTTAAAAAAAGTATTGAGTAAGCATCACACACTGATATTAATTATTATTATTTATTAGGTGCTTTTGATTGTTTTTCGGGCTCATTTCCCCGATCCCGGTCACAAGCTGAACAAATTTCCCTAATTGGCTGACAAAAATAAAATTTGGCACCCATTGCAGGTACTGGCAGAACTTAAAGACCTTTTAAATAGTTTTACATGGCTGCTGCTACAGAAAGACGGGCTTGTTTTGGGCTGTTACACAGCCCAGCCCCTGGCAGAGCAGATCCCCATGCTGGGGACTGGCTGAGCTGTTGGTTTCCCTGGAAAAGCCACAGCAAACGCTGCCGCAGGCACCAAGTGAGTGTTTGTTATCCATGTCTGATGCAGCAAAACCAGGACAGAGGGGATGTGCCAGGCAATGTCCAGACAAAACACTGGCTGGCGTTGGGAGGACTAGCAGCAATGGGGCAGCAGCAGTACCTACATCTCCCAAAAGTTCAGCTAACAGCCCTTCTCCTTGTCCCAGGGATGTCCCTGGCCCCCATCCTACTGTTCAAAAACACCTCCATGTTTTAACTTGTCACATTTAACCTTTCGCTTTGGTGCAGATGAGAAAATGCCTTTTTAAGAAAGCATGCTCGGTTTTTCTCTTTTTGCTGTTTTTTTTTTCTCATTTTCACCTTCTTTTCCCTTCCTTTTATTAATTTAAGGGGCACCCTCTCTTGGCTGCTGGAGCAGATATTGCTGTAAGCAAAGGGGTCGGAGCAGCCAAGCTCCATTCTAAGCCAGCTGTGGTTCTATGCCATGTGCCCCTGTGCTAAGGACGTGTCCTCCTACTCCCTCTGCTCTAGCAGGAGGCAAAGGAGGATGAGGAGTGCAGTGCTTAGGCAGTATATAATAATATTTTTCTCCTGAAAACCAGAAATAATGTGTACAGTGCAGCTCAGGATTAGAGCCCTAAACTGTAAAATGAAACACAAGGGAGTTGGACATTTGATACATTCCTACATCTTCCCATGGAGAGGGATGAGCTGCTCTTTGAATATCTCGGTTTTGTAAAAAGTAACCAAAATCTGTTAAATGCAGTACAAGAGAAATTGCATGGCTGATTTCAACCAGGGGCTGTTGGCTGAGCATCTCACCTGAAAACTTCCCAGGGTGTCTAACGTGAAGGGATGCTTTGCTCGGCACCCTGAAGGAGGGAATCCAGTGGGACACCTTGAGATGGACCAAGGAGAGTGAACCAATGACCTAAATATTACCCAGTGCTTAGGCACCATAATAAACTGGCTTTGCTTCAGTAGAATTTGCCACTCATCAGTAAAAAGTAACTTCAAACTTTTAAATGAAATTTTTTCTAAAGCAATAGTGGACAGGAAACCTACATTTATAGTGGAATAGTCACTGGAAAAGGAATAATCCAGTACATCCCAGTTGGATGCCAAATTTAGGCACCATTTCAAACATTTTTGAATGTTCTGGGATACAGTCAAGGAAAAATATTTCAGTCTAAAGAGGATGTAAAGCCTGTGACAAAACCTAAATAAATCAGTATGTACAGAAATGGGGAAAATGGGAGTTTAGCAGTAACAAATAGGTTAAAAACTGGCTGCTGCTACAGGAGGCTGAGAGAACCAGTGAAATACTGAAGGATAATAGAAGTAAAAAGAAAGGCATTTTAAATCTTTGGGAATCCAATTTGTAATTTTAATCAGTTATAAAACCATTGCTGATGAGGCTGATGAGGTAGCACAGTGTAATACAGACCAATTGGATGGTTATTTCTCATTTGTATTTGGAAGGGAGCAAAAAGGTTTGGTTCCATATTCTGATGTGAGGAACCAAAAGCAGTCACTGTTGGCAGCAAGAGAAGATGTGAACTCAGAAATTAAGTTCTCAGATCCAGCAACCCAGCTGTCTTAGACACAGGTGTCTTTAGAGATTCTATTGTGAAGCTGATTGAGCCACTAATGTTGATTTTTAATAACTTTTCAAGTTGAGGATGGATCAGGGCACTGCTAAAGTGACTCAATATTTTGAAAAGGTGAAAAGGAGAATTTCAGTGCAGCAATTAATTTTGCAAAGTACCAGCATCAAACTAAGTGGTCTCATTTAGCCTCATGTTGGTCCTCTGCAAAATAGCAGAGTGGTTAATTTGGGATTTCATCAACAAATAACTAAATGTTAATAAAATAATGAACAGCAATCAATGCACTTTTCCAGAAAAGGAGTCTTGTTAAACCAACCTGTTATAATAGAATCACTTAGGTTGGAAAAGACCTTTAAGGTCATGAAATCCAACCATAAACCTGACACTGCCAAGACCACCAAAGGTATCAGGAAACCTGGTTCTTTGTTTTGGTTTTTAATACAACACAACTGGCTGCTAAAGACAACTGTGACGCTGTAATATATTGCGATTTCTCCAAGGTATTTGGCTGGTATTATATGGAATTAACAAGGCACACAGTAGAGAAATTAAATCTGCTTCACTGACAGATCTCAAAATGTAGTTGTTAATGAGAAGATATCATTGAGCAAGGCCACTGGTAGCAAGCATTGCTTCTTCTTCAATGCTATTTAATATATCTACCAACAGTCCAGGTAATAGAAATTCTCTCCAGATAAAGGCTGCAGGTGGCATAACACTTGGTGGGTAAAAAATACTACAGAAGGAGCTATTTTAGCAGCTACCTGAATATCTCAGTTTAACAGTCTCAAGCTAGCAGTGGTGTTTTAAATACAAAATAATACATGGGGGAAGCACAATCTTAGCAGCCCTGCTCCCTTAGAAAGCCAGGCACTCAGAGGAGGACATAAAGGAGGTCACTCACAGCTGCACAACATGAGCTCACATTGCAGTGTGCTGGATAGAAGGTCAGGGCAGTATTGGATATATAATAAAAGCCATAACACCAAAATGAAAACAAGTTGAATGTGGGTAGAGCGAGCGCTGCTGCATCCGGCGCCAGCGAGACAAATGCAGGTCTTGGGTCCTGCATCAACAACATGTGGGAATATCAGCAGAAGTTCAAAGGGAAGCTGCCAAAATGACTCCGGGAAATTCAAGGAGTTTGTCAAAGGAAGGCTGAGAGGTGACTTGATCACTGGGAGCAAGTGGAAAAGCTTTCAATCTTGCAGACAAAGGTATAGGAGGTTACAGGGACTGGAAAGTCAAGTTACATATCTTGGCCTTGAAGTGAAGCACTTTCCCAACAGCAAGGATAATTAAACAGAGAACCAGCAAGGGAGGGGGTGAACTCACCAACACTCGATGTTTTTAAGAGGAGATTAGATACATTTCCAAGAGAGATGCTGCCTGGGGAAGTGTCCATGGCCTACGTATACATAGGCTCAGATTAACGAAGCACAGAGGTCCCTTCTGACCTTAGCCTATGAATCTATAAATTCCTCATTCCACTCATTACCATGGATCACAAAAAACATGGTTTAAAAGCAGCAACATAAACAACTTAAAAATTAACTGCATGCTATTGATCTCCTCTCACCAGGAATCACTCGATACCGCATTTGCTGAGAAAAAATTTTGACCGCATCACTTTTATTTTTATCTGCTTTGTTTCTACACATTAGTGATAAGGGAGCATGATGGCCTCGAGCACAGGGAAAAGAAATGTGTGTGACATTCCCTGCTTGTGAAAAATTAAAGGTCTGTTCAAATGGTTTTAATATCAAGTTAAATTACTTTTAATGAAAAATAAAAAATAAATGGTTTGGGTCTCCAGCTCATAATCAACAGAAGAGCAAATTGAGCATCATTTTCAGATTAAGCCCAGCCTGATGGAAGTCAATAAGAAATTCGTGCTGACCTAGAATTAACCCTTTGAAGGATGATGCTAAATGGGTAGAGAGCTATAATAGGCCTGAAGCATTTTAAAATACACTGAGAGTTCACACACAGGTCTGGAACATCTTCCACACAACAGGTGAGGGTGAGGGAAATATTTGACTTTTCCCAAATATCAGGCAAGTGTAAGCTGTTTACCACAAGCACCCCATCTCAGTTTGGCAGCCCCTGTTCATTTGCAGGATCTTTGGATGGCAGATAGCAGCCAACAGGTGAAGAGCTGGGATGATCACACCATGCTCTGCCAGACACCTCCCTCCAAAAAGACCTGCAAAGATGTCCCTCCCCACCAGCGTGGCAAGGCCTCCCTTTGCAGGCAGGCGTTCTCCCTTCCTACAGTGCCCTTCAAGGGTTTATTTTTCCACAGGCAAAAAGAATACCAAATGCGTTCCTGTGAATGATTAAAAATTCCATATTCTGCTTGCTTAGGATGCAGGCAGCGTACAAACAGGCTTGTGCTACAGAGAGCCTCCACGGGGCAACAGCAGCAGCATGGTGGTGCCAGCAATAATTCCAGAGAAGCTAATTTAGTACCAGCAATTCCCAACAGACACCAGAAAAGCATTTTCTTCCTCCTCCTCTGACTGCTAACCAGTAAGATTTATTAGATGGTTCTGCCGAATGGAAATCTTTAATAAAACTTTGACTCAGGCTGAACAGCACAAACCCAGGGTCAGTTTGTAGATTATTTCCCCCCCCTCTTTTTTTCAAATAAGGCCTTGTTCTTGAACACCAAAGCCTGGTGCCTCCTGTGCTGAACTGCCAGGCATTGCTAATGTATAGCACCAGCCACAGCCTCCCCCAGCTGGCTCCTTTCCTCGTTGCTAAGTTCCTGGTAACTCCAGGCACTGGAAGGAGTTAGAGCACAGCTTGTTTGGATGGATATTCCCAGGTGAAGCTATTACAGAGCAGGGTTCCTTAATGGCTGCTTGCTTCCGGAGCCTGCAGACACGGTCTGAACATGGTCTGTTCAGCCAGCAGCATTTGCAGCTGGTGTGGAAGGGAAAACCAAAATCTTCCAGCATACCTGGAAGGAGATGCATGTGTGGGACTGCACCCCACAGACAGCAGATGAGAACTGCAGCGCCAGACTACTGGCAATAATTTCTGTAGGAGCTGATGACATGAAGGATTTTGGTGGGCGTTAAAGCATAAATGATACAGACAGAGCACTTGGGACCATTACTGATGTGTTGTGGACTTTGGAATAAAACATTGCTGGTTTTCAGCAACAAGTAGCGATGCCACGTGATGGTTTTGGATCATTAGCAAGGGAAAGTGCTCACAGAGTAGGGGAGAACATAACTGGAGCTTGGCCAAAACACCCACTCTAATAATCCTGCTCCAAGAAGGGGCATGATATCCTCCTAATTGACCGTGACTAATCTGGACCCTCATTTATCTGTCTCATTGTAAAGATGACACCTCTGGCAGCACAACACGGCCACCCGAGCTCAGCCTTCTCAGACATAACAACCTGGCTGCCACCCCGGCTGCTAAACATCCCCAGAGCCTGTCAGCACAGCCACCAGCTCAGGACACTTTGGCACCTGACCCCTTCCACCCCCAGAGACACCGGCAACGCCTTTTGTTTCGGCACCACAAACCACCGTGCAGGTGCCTCGAAAAGGTCCCCGGTTTAAACAAAAGCTTAAAGAGCACCTGCAGTTCTGCCTAATACTGCACAGAGCCAGATCCCACAGGGGCTGGTACCCTGGAGGGTTCCCTCATCCTAAGGCCTGCTCCACCCAGTTGATGAGCATCATAGAATCACAGAACATCCTGAGTTGGAAGGGACCCACAAGGATCATCAAGTCCAACTCCTGGCCCTGCACAAGACACACCAAGGATCACACCAGCATTGTTCAGTTCGACCTCCAGTAAAGCCCTCCTGTAATCTTAGGGCAGGAAGGAAATTCATCCACCAATAAATGCAGGCATTTTGGGGGGGGGTTTACTTCTTTTAAGCAGATCCTGTGTCTACCTAACTGATAATATTTAGTAATACTTATGAAACTCTTCCAAATAAATGTGCACTTGTGCACACATAGCCAGGAGCGAGGAGGAAGAAGAGCATTGTTTGAGGCTTCAGAAGATACTAAGTTTCAGGAAGTCAATACAACATAGTAATTCAGCCATTCCAATTTTTTTTACAATTCCAGACATTACAAGAAAGGATTTTTTTTTTAATTATTTTTTAACTTTTCCTGATAAGGCTGATGTGATCTTTAGGACTCAGCAGGAAATTCTAAAACAATAACAAACAAAATTGAAAAACATTTCTGGTAGTCCCACTGCTTGGTGCTATATCCAGCCATCATGACTGGGAGAGGAAAGTCCTGGAGCAAGAGCACTCAGGCACTCATCTCTCAAACACTAAAGAAAAAAAGGTGCTGATATCCTCTGCTTTGGGTTGCTTCGAAATTACTGCCCATCAGGAGACTTCCATCATCCCACTGTACTCAGCACTTGTCAGGCTGCATGAGAACCACTGTGTCCCACTTCTAGTCCCCATAGTTCAAAAAAGACAGACAGACTGGAGGGGGTCCCAAGGAGGGTCACGAAGATGATCAAAGGGTGAGAAGAGCCTGCCTGATGAGGAAAAGCTCAAGGAGTTGGGTCTTTTCTCCCTGGAGAGGATAAGGCTTAGGGGGAACCTCACAGAGTATTCCAGCACTTAAAGGGTGGCTACAAGGAGAGACAAAAGCTCTTTCTGCACAAGGAGCCATGGTGAGAAGACAAGGGGCAACATGTAAAAGTTTCAACAGGAAAAGCTACATCATATAAGAATTTTTTTACAGTGAGATCAATCATTCATTGGAACAACCTTCCCAGGGATGTGGTGGAGTCCCCTTCACCAAAGGTTTTCAAGATATGACTGGACAGCGTGCTAGATAACCTCATCTGGCATCCCTTTCACACAAAAGGTTGGACCAGATGATCTTTTAAGGTCCCTTCTAACCTGACTATGATTTTAGGGTTCATTGATTTGCTTTGCCCATCAAGTCCTTTAGCAGGCAGCTGTCAGAGAGGAATCCTCTCTGTTGTTTGCTCAGGCTGGGCAAGGAATGCAGGGTGGATAGGCAGGGAAGAGATGTAAAGGGTGTTTAGATGTCTATAAGCACACCCATCATGGACAGCCAGGTCCCCACCAGCCCTTGGCACACCTCAGCCTCATCGGGATTTTCCTAGGAGCGAGATTCATAGCTCCATGGAGGTCAGCAGATGGACCAGACTAGCAGTGGCAGGGGATAGTCACAGTGTGATCCTGTGATGCTGTGTGTGGTTTGGGAAATGAGGAACACCCTGGTACCTCAGGTGAACTGGCCTTGGGGCAGGAGAAGCCTCTCCAGCAAACAGCAGTAATTACCTGCCGAGTAGAAAGTCAGGTCATTAGCCTGCAGGGTAATAATTTGCTGAAATGTATTTTCCTGGAAGGAGTGGCTGAAGTGACCTCCATTTTGATACCAATTACCTTCACCCTGGGAGTTTGCCAGAAAGGTGGAGGTCTGGCTGTTCCTCAGCTGGGGAAGTCAATGCCCCAAAGCCACCAGAGGGTTTGTGTCCCCACAGCAAGGCTCTGTGGCACGGAGCTTCCTTCCTTCCTTCCCAGGCTCTGACAGCCTGTAATCATTTTATCTCTCAGGATTAATGGCACCGAGCAATAAACTTGCATCCTAATTATTGTAATTATTTCTTTCTTCGTATGTCAGCCTTGGTAACTATGTTTTTACAGCTGATGGGATGGAAGGGAGGGGATAAAAGAAATATTGTCACAGTAATGAAGAAAGAGCAATGAGCATACTCCTTTCCACTCACTTTCCTCAAGGTTTTAGAGTCCACTTGAGTTTCCTATTCCCTAAGGTCCCAGAAATTAGCAGTGATTGTCCTAATACTGCAAAGTAGTAGCAATCTAGGACTAAGTTCCTAATTATCTTAAGCACCTACTTGCCACTTTAGCCCCAAAGATGACTGAATGTCTCCAAAGTCCCCTGCACACATAAGTACCTGCTGCAGACTCAGAACTGTCCATTTCTCCATAGCAGGAGCAGCTCTCCTCAGGCATGACTCACAAGCTAAGTGTTGTGCCAGTCTCATCTATGGGAATTGCATATGGAGGGGGCAGAAGCCCCTCTAATGACCACGTAAAATTTGTACAGTCTTCCAGAGCATGGAATTAAGCATCCATTTCTTCCCCAACATATTAGCACTATGATGGGAAGCTACAGGACTGACATGCTTGTCCCAGCCGCTGGGCAGGAATTTCTTCCAGTGCTGTAGCCCAGGTGCTGGAGAACAAGAGCAACGTTTCCCCACCCACTGTAACCCCAAATCAAGAGCATGGGCTGGGGAGAGACCTGAACCCAGATCATTTTGGGAAGGTGTGCTTGGCTACTGAGCTGCTCTGTGGCAGCAGCTGCTCTGGCTCAGAGTAGCTGCTACTGAACATCAGGCAGAAAGGGACCTGGGAGTTTGGATTGACAGGAAGCTGAACATGAGCCAGCAGTGTGCCCAGGTGGCCAAGAAGGCCAATGGCATCCTGGCCTGGATCAGGAACAGTGTGGCCAGCAGGACCAGGGAAGGGATTCTTCCCCTGTACTCAGCGCTGGTGAGGCCACACCTGGAGTACTGTGGCCAGTTCTGGCCCCCTCAGTTCAGGAAGGATATTGAGGTGCTGGAGCAGGTCCAGAGGAGAGCAACAAGGCTGGTGAAGGGACTCGAGCACAAGTCCTGTGAGGAGAGGCTGAGGGAGCTGGGGTTGTTCAGTCTGGAAAAGAGGAGGCTCAGGGGAGACCTCATCACTCTCTACAACTCTGTGACAGGAGGCTGGAGCCAGGTGGGGGTTGGTCTCTTCTCCCAGGCAGCTATCAGTAAGACAAGAGGGCGTGGTCTTGAGCTCTGCCAGAAGAGGTTTAGGTTGGATATTAGGAAGAAATTCTTTGCAGAGAGGGTAATCAGGCATTGGAATGGGCTGCCCAGGGAAGTGGTGGATTCTCCATCCCTGGAGGTTTTTAAGATGAGACTGGATGTGGCACTTAGTGCCATGGTCTGGTAACCACGGCAGTGTTGGATCAAGGGTTGGACTTGATGATCTCAGAGGTCCCTTCCAATCAGGCTGATTCTATGCCACAGAGAAGACTGCACTAGATGAAAAGTGGGTGGTTAAAATACTACACAAAACACAAACAGCAATCACTACCCCATGGCCTCATCTCTAAACTCTCATCCTGCTGGTTTCAGCAGCCCCTCCACCACATCAGGGCTGTGGAGCTTGGGGTGGGACCATCGTCCCCCCTCCTCAGACTGGGTTTTGCAAGCTGTAATTCCCAGCCTGTCGTGCTTCTAAATAGTAACTTGTTCCAGGACAGAAATGGGCTTCTCACTCCTCAATAAATATCCTGAGTCCAAAACTGTGGTTTAATATGCACATTTGTCTGATTTACTGTGTTGGCCACCTCTGCCTCCTCCTTGCTGTAGGGACTGAGCCTTGGCAGGAGTTCCTGCTGGGCAGTGCCTCTCCACCACCAGCCCTGGTTCTTTTGGAGGTGGGCTCCTTCTCTTTCAAAGCCATCTTTCAGGATGACACTTGCTTTACCCAAGTCCTTATTCTTCCCCATTTCTCCCTGACGTTTCAAAAATAATTACCAGTGCTTCGGTAAGTTCATTAGCAAACTCCCTTAGGACTCTGGGCTATGTATCATCCAGCCCTGATGATTTGTGGATAGGCTCTAATCAAGTGTTTCAAGTCTCTCTCTCCTTCCTCCTCCTTTCAGATTAACAGTTATTTTGACAGGATTCTCATTATTTCCTATTTCCTGGTGGTACCCAGGGACTAGGCTTATTTGAGGTCTCACTGTTGTCACTGTGAGTTTATTTTTAACCTCAGGCTCTGCTTCTCCACAAGGACATCAGAGTCTTGTGTTCTTCAGAAGCACATGGCTTTGTCGGTGCCATTTTAGTCTCAGTTCACCCTCTGTCCTCCAGTGCTCTCTGGCTTTTGCCATTATTACTTTATAGCCTTCTTCTTCCCACTGCTCCAAAATTAGCCATAAGAAATTACTTTGCTTTTACCAAGCCTAGAGGATCACTACCCTTGTTAGATCTAGGCCACCTTCTTGGCTGCAATTAATTTATCATTTTTCCCCTGCTGTCCTTTGGTGTGTACACACTCTCCTGAGTCTCCATTTTCCTTCCCAACACAATCATCCACCAGCTACTCTCAAAAGAGATCCAGCCACCAGAAAAGCCAGCACCAACCCTATCCAGCTTAACATCTTTAAATCAACTTGGAGAGCAAATTTGGGCTCCCCAGCAGACGAAAAGCAGGGACACCCCTCCTTTTGGGTTCCCCCCCCCTTGCAGTGGGACAGCAGCATGGAGTACAGGGCAGCCCTGCATAGGCTTTTCCCACCCAGCTGCCTCTGTCATCCTTCTGCCATTTCCAAATACACACAGGGGAGCAGTCCCTCGTTGTCCATCTTCATTAGCCCAAAGCCAGTGTCCTGCCCTGTGCAGGATTACCGAGGAGGATGAGGCATTAAGTGGAAGGAAGAGGAAGAGATGAGGCCAAGGAGTAATTTTTCTTTCAAATACCTTCCCTACCTATGCACCTTCCCTCCTACCAAGAGCCTATGGACCACAGGATTAGCCCAGCCCCCTTATTCTTGACTTACAAGAGGTATCTGAAGTCAAACACTTCCACTTTCAAAAAGCAGTAAGGGTTTTTGTCTTCTTTAGATGCCAACATATATTTGCCTTGCCATTCCCTCCGCTGCACATCCCCAGACATCAGATCCATGCACCCTGGATTTGCTTTTCCCTGGACACCACACCTCCGGGGTGCACAAGGACGAGTCAGTGGGACCTCCAGGCTCCCACACTATGGAAGTGTCTGAAGCAACAGAATGTAGTTTGAAGGTGTTTTCCCCCCCCATTTTGCAGCATTCATTGATAATTAAAGGAGTAACTTGAAGCAAGGTCTTATTCCAGCCAAGGTGGCAGGAACCCCAAATTGCTTGGATTGCTTTTGCGTGTGCACAGTATTACAGGGATGCATTGTCCTGCTGCTTTTGCTGCAGATCCCATATGTGGGCTGGAGAAACATCTTACCTGAATGTACTTCTGTTGTTTACATTAGAGACCACATTTGCCTACCTGGCAGGAACACAAAAAGGATCCATTTTGGGGAGAGAAAGGAAGAGAAATGGTCACACACCTTTATATAGATAAGAATAAAAGGTGTATTCATTGTTTACCCCTTCTTACAAAAGATTGGGTTTGTTTTGAGCCTAAAAAGAAAATTGTTCAGTAGGACCACTAACTAAAACTTACTTTTTTTTATATAAAATACAGCGCTGTTGTTCTGGATGGAAAAATCTACGCCACCGGTGGGATCGTCAGCAGTGAAGGACCTGCCTTGGGAAACATGGAAGCCTATGACCCTAAAACAAACACATGGACACTTCTACCAAATATGCCCTGCCCTGTTTTTCGACACGGCTGCGTAGCAATCAAGAAGTACATCCAGAGCGGCTGATGTTCCCCAGGAGTTGGATGGAGAACTGTTTGTACCTGTTGAAAGCAGGCAAAAGGAACACTATTACTTAAGGAACAAAAGCAGCAAAGCCAGCCAGTGAACATATTGCTCTAAAGTCTTGAATAGTGTCTACATTGAATGTAGAAAAATCATCCTCACCTTTTGGTGAACAAGGAGCAGAGAGCTCCGTGCTATGTAAGATATTGTAACTTAATAATGCAAGGGTGTCACTAGATGTTATAGTGGCACTTGTTCTGGACATCGGCTTTTGGTCAACCCAGGTGCAATAGAATTTCTCATATTTTTTAAGCTGGGGAAGAGAGGAAAAAAAATAATCTGCATTTTACTTTAGAGCTCGAGCTTGATTCTTAAAATAACCATGCAGATTAGTTTTACTATTACACTTTAGGCATCAATCTATTTGAAAGGTCAAAGTGTCCTTACCACTTTGATTCCTACATTTGTTTTTAAGAAATACATGCTTTTCAATACCAATGACTGAGAGAAGTCTTGTGTGACAGATGGCTTATGTTGATGTCAGTCTTCCATCAGATCAAACAATTCTTTCAGCTCTCTAGAGAAGAACCCAGATGGGGGGTGAGGTGGGGACTGGGGAGAAGAAGAAGAGCCATTGGTAATAAATTCCATGTAAAATGATTTAAAAAGGTCTGTTGGGCTGAATGAGTTTCTGCTCCAGGTGCTGCTTGTGTGGGTACCTGTGGCTGTGGCCACAGGTGGGGGCGGGGGGGCTCCTAAACCTTTTCCTCCCAGTTTTTGCTGATGCACTTGGCAGTGCTTGATTCCCATAATGCAAAATGAATTGATTCCAGAGGTGTTCTCCTGATAAACCCACTCTTCACTTCTGGCTGGAATCACAGTAAAACGCACAGCATAGTGTGGGTTTTCCATGTTTTCATCAAACAGAGAAGACGCCTCCTGTGGCTACACGCTCATTTTGGCTCTCAACCAAAATTCCTTATGTTGGGATACATGCCACTATTTTTTATGTGAAGTCTGAGCAGTTTTTGTTTTATTTTATTTTTCAAGTTCCCCACTCAGTGTGAAAACCTTATCATTCTCTTATTTACAGATTTTAAATACATGAGTTTAAAGCCCATGGTAGAAAAATGCATAGACTTAAGCCCAGTGTAAGAGACTTCAAATTATTACTATGTAGAGTTGTAAGTATATGCACAGCACAGGGGTTATATTTTTATATATATTAAAATATTGTCTATCCAGAGAGCATTGTGATGTGGAAATTCTTTATAAATTTATACATAAAAGGATCAAATGGGAGATGGACCGGGTAACATATAGGGGGCAGGGGAAAGAATCTTAAAATTCACCAACAGGAAGCAACCCCAAGCTATGGATTGTCTGATTTCTTTCCAAGGAGAGGGAGAAAAAAGTTGCCATACTTGCCTTTGCAGACTCAAATCCCAAATGCCATGCCAGTAATTCAAGAAGGAGGGTCCTGTACAGGGCACGGGTGAGATCTTCCATTCAAAATCTAGTTGAATTTCATACCAAATACAGTAGCCTTTTTATACAAAGGGAGGTCTGCCTACAGCTTTGGGAAAATCAATGCAGATGGTTAGCTAATCATCTTATTTTATTAATAATCATTTATAAAATTAAAAAAAAAAAAGAAATTTGTATCTTGCAGTATTTAAAGAATAAGTGCTCAAGTCAGCTGAGTCAAGCTATAGGGTGACTCAAGTCTCTCATTTTGACAGTGAGGTTCCAGTCTTTGTTATGCAGTTGTTTTATTTATTCTTTAAAAAAAAGAAAAAATAATAAGCACAACAAAATTATATACTAGTATGTCATTTAAAGTATTTATGTCAAACAGGGTGCAAGTGTGAACCTAAAGATTGGAGCACAAGTTTCTAACTGCCTGGGGCAGGACTAATTTTAGTGTTGGTGTGTGTCTACCTCCAAAGGAGGTGCTACCTGTCAGCAAGACCGAAACATATTCGACATTTCCAATTTAGCTTATTTCTTCATTTCTCACACTGGAACAAAACTGGCTATTTCTGTGAATAATATTAAAAACAGGGTTATCTGTAATGGTATTGTATATAGTTTATGTTTACTGTTAAGTTCTTGTTATATTATAATAAATATATTTATAGATCTAGATTCAGCATCCAGATTGGATTAATTTTGTCATGACTGATCGAGAAACAACACTGCGCAAATGGGGACTTCATGTTTCATCCCAGCCATGGATGAAAATGTGTTCATTCCATCCAACTAGCTTCTCTTGCAAATCCAAAAATTTATTGCTAATACTTAAATGCTCAGTAGCTTCCAAAGTACTTCCATTCTCCTTTTGGAAAAAATCCTTAGAAGTAGTTTTAGATTTTATTCAGCAAGACTGTTTCTTCTTCATCTATTTTCCCAAACGTACTATTAAGTAAAGAACAGAAGGGCTCAAGATAGTTTAGGAAACTATCTTGAAAAAAAACCCTGATAAACAGCTTTTTTACTTTCTTTTCTAAATGAAAGTTGGGATTTGTGCCACACTGCTGCTGCAGTGTCTAAAAGATGAAAGCCACATTTGCCCTATGGTCAAAATTTCTTCATATCCAGCGTGGGAGCTCTGTACCTCACTGGATACAACATTCAGAGAGCACTTCAGTGCAACCGTTCATGGTTTCTTTGATGTTTCATTAGGGTGTCATCTGGTAGTTGTAAAACTGGATATGGAACAAAGATGAGCCAAATATAACTAGTCTCAAATACCACCACAGTGGAACATTTCAGCCAGATCTTAGGAGGCAATATCTGTTCTACACATTAACAGGAAGAGCCTAACATTTATTGAAATTGCCTCCAGTTCTTACAGAGTATTTAAGAGCATGAGCTGCAGTTTTTAAACATTTTAGTTTAGGCTTAGTGGCTCAGGTTGAACAGCCTGTGAAGATTACTAAAAGCCTTGCAATTCAATATTACAAAACCATGCTGCAATAATCGAGACCAAGTGGGGTGAGTTGCCAACCTTTCATCAAGGCTCTGCAAGGATCTCTTACTCAGCACTAGTCAATAATACTTGGTAGGATGAACAAGACACAGGCTATTTGCTTTACTTGTATGTGGAAATTATTTTAGTTCCCCTCTGGGAAGCTGGCTGAGCGCTTTTGCCAAATGAATCATGTGCACATATCTGCTCAGAGATTTTTCTTCTTAAAAGCTTTAAGAAATTCAGAGGACAGGCTGGCTCAGCAGCCTGATAATGATAAAAACTCCTTTGTTCGCTGGTGTGACTCTCCCCTGGCTCACCTGGGAAGGAGAGTGATCTCCAAACAGGGCTGTTCACTGTGTTCAGGTAATCACCTACCCCTGACAATTTACACAAGTCATCCACCTTTCTCCCATTGTTTCATCCAGCGGCAAACACACTGTACTAATAAAACCTCAGCCACCCCGTCTTTTAATTAACTGCAGCGAGGTGCTAAGGCTGAGCTTAGCACAGTGCAACTGAAGCAAGCTAATTAAGAGCGTTCGTTACACTTCAGCTTGCCCTTGGAGGAGTCCAGACAAACCCAGCGCCAGCACAAGCACCCGCTTTCCGCAGCTGCGGGGATTATCCAAGAGAGCAGCCACAGCTGCGCTCCTTCCTGGCTCCACCAGCACCATCAGGTTCAATCAGCAGAGGCTGAAAAGGCACAAATGGCTTCAGATACTCACCCAGCTTCTCGAGAAGAATTTTTCTGGGGGAAAAAAAAAGGGGGAGTGGGGGAATGGATTCCAAAGCTTTTCTCCGCTGCCTCAAATGCAAGGGCAAGGTCTCAGAACCACAGTGCCTCCCTACCAACCACTGAAAAAAGGTGTAATGGAATATGGGACAAACCTACAAACAGCATATGCAGGCAGGAGCTGGCAGGCTGCAACCTGTGCCAGGTTTGTAGGAAGACAATGACTCTGTATCTACCTGGACATTTTTACAATTTGTCACGGCTAATACAAGACTTTTAAATTGAATGAGACCCTTAAGCTCACCCCTTACCGCCTTCTTCCCCATTTTAAGTTGGCTGCAAAGCAGGAGCTGAAGCATGCTTTCAGCTGGAGTGGAGATGCCAGCAAGTACAGGAAGGCAGCAGCAAGTTCCCATCACTGGCAAGTGTTCTGGGTTGATAACTTCAGACTGCAGAAAAAGCTAGGAAGAAAATGGTCTGGAGGGAAGCAGATGGATGCATCCCAGGCACGGTGTTCCCATCACTCATTACATTAAGCTGGACAGTGATACCGGAACAGAAACACCATTTTTCCTCTGAAAAGCCAAGCTGTTTGAGGCATGATTAAACACTCACTGAGGTTAAAATTCATGAAAGCAAGAGCTGCCATCACAGGCTCCTCAGCAGAGCTGTAGAAGCCTGGAAAGAAAAACCAAAGTGGCAGACTACCCTGAAAAACAACTCTCCCTTTGCTGGTGGTCACTGGTGTTTTTTCTTTTGATAACACACTACTTTTACTAAGCCCTGTTTCACTGGCAGGTTTCTTTAAAAGTAACAATTTCCAGTTTTCTTTTTCCAAACAAATTCTACTTCAATCGCTAGCAGCTTTGCACACAAAACTAAGTGTTTTGGCTCAGTTAGTACCTGGGAGAAGAAAGCTCCAGTGCTGCCATCAAGCCAAAATCTGCCTCTGAATTTTTCATTACTGGTGGTCTGTACAGTGAAGGTTTGAAATGTTTCCTGCTGCTTCTAATTTGTTGGTTTTGAGCAGCTTTCTTTTTTCCTCTGGAGTTCATACATACCCCAGATCTTACACAGCAAGATTCACACTGGCAAAATAGACACAGTATCAAACTCTTCCATGACCTGTCTAGAGAACAGACTACTAACCCAGGGTTTTTAACAGCTTGAGAGGCAACTTCAGCATGTAGTTTGTAAGCAAATTAACACAGAACTAAGAACTGTGGTGATAACAGGGGCTACGCTGAACGTTGCCCAAAGTCATTCAATCACAGTCAATACAAACACCTTTTCCATCATCCAGAATCGGTGACCTTTTCTCACATTTTTGTGGCTAAAGACCGGACACCTACCTAAGGTCACCAGTGACACTCCTACACAAGCATCAGCTTCTCACCTCATTAAAAACAATACATGTTAATAATAGTTTTTACAGATAGAAAGGAACCAGTTCCTCTCCACATCTTGGGAACTCAAGCAAAGCAGTCTCTAAGTTCTGTTGCAATGTCCTTGTGCTGGTGGACAACATCCAAGTAAAGATCAGGGAACTGAACAGGGAACGGGACGCACCAAATGCTCTAAGAGTATCTCCAGCATTATGCTCTACCTGAACCACTGCCCCTCCACTCAAGTAACAATAAGCAGCTCTCATAAAGCAAGCCTAAACTTCCAACCCTGCTGGAATATCTGTAGCACTGTTTCCATTAAAAGAGATCATCTTTTAGTAAGGTATTTGTTTTCATGCTCAGTGAATGCAGGGCTCCGTTACTTGTTAACACCAAGTTCAATTTTACCTGCTTCAATTTATGCCCAGCTTTTCTGCAAAGCTGTCTGTTTATGTATTGGAACATGTCAGGCTGAGGAACCTGGGGCTGTTCAGCCTGGAAAAGAGAAGGTTGCGTGGAGACCTCACAGCAACATTCCAGTATCTTAAAGGGCCTACAGGGCAGCTGGAGACAGACTCTCCATCAGGAACTGTAGTGACAGGACAAGGGGGAATGGGTACAAACTGTAAGGGGGGAAATTTAGGTTAGACATTAGGAAGAAATTCTTTACTGTGAGGGTGGTGAGGCACAGGAACAGGTTGCCCAGGGAGGCTGTAGATGCCCCAACCCTGGCAGTGTTCCACTCCAACCCTTAACACCCTACCCTATGACAAAAATGCCACATGCAGCCTTTCCAGGAAAAAAGGAAGAGTGGAAATGTGGCAGCTTGGGAATGGCTCACATTTCTGTTTTCTGTTTGGCAGGAGGTATCCCCCTATGGAGATTAAGATGTCCAGATTGCTTATTACCTGGAGAGAATATTAGACTTTCCCTACGGGATAAGGGGGTTTGAATTCCGGAGGTAACCTAACACTCAACCACCTCCAGAAAGCCCAGAAGTCCCTGCCCTGCTGACATTCATTTTTAATAATGTGGGTATTTCAGAGAGTGCCAATAATGTGACAGTTATCAAAGGGCAAGTGAAATGACTGGGTAATTACAGGGCATTCACCTGACATCAAGCCCAAGTAAAAATGGAAAGATATCTAACTAAACTGATCATGAATCAAAGAGATAAGAAGAAATACAATGATTTTCTAGAAAATTGGCTGTATCACACAAACCTGATCTCATTCTCTGACAGGATTACACATTTGATTGATAAGGTAATAGATTTTCAAGCAACATGTGACAAAATACTTCAACTTTCTCACTGTATAGTGTTCAGACAGCAAATATTAAATGGGCTAAGAATAGGCAGATCAGATTAATTGAGGAATATCTAATCCGTTTGAGTAATTCTCAATTTGGTGCTATCAAGAGTGTTTCTAATGGGGGAATCCTCTTCTCCTGAAGTTCTCGAAGGAAAATGTTGACATAAATCACTAGTCACAGACCTGTGGAAATGAAGATTAGATGAGGGATAGATAATGGGGACTGAACAAGTCATACACATGGTGCTGGCTCCTCTGGCTGGCTGGGACCCATAAAACAAAACTTCTTTTTATAAAGCTAAGCAGTTCCTTGGGGAGGTGGGAATGAGGAAGGCTGACATTCAGGATGGAAAATTCCCTCATGAAAAGCTGAAAGTCGGAGAAGCAACAACAGCTCCCAGCCCAATTTCATGGTATAAAAGGAGTAAATTGATCTTTGGATGTATAAAAAGGGAGGCAGTGAGTACGAATCAGTGATTTTTGCCTCTACAAATGGCACTGGTGGGACCTATGCTGGAATATCCCATCAATTTCCTCAGAGAACAAATGTTTTAGAAGATGTTGAAAAATTGACCTACTGCAGAATAGAGCCACAAAATTGACTTAAAGGCTGGAGAAAATGCAGTGAGAGCCATAAAGAGCTCGTTCTGTTCAGCAAAAAGAAGACTGAGAGGCTACTTGATCACAGTGCATTAGTGTCTTGGGGGGGGGAGTAGGTATGAATAGTCTAGAACATAAAGAGAAGACAAGAAGCAGGGCCTGGAAGTTGAAGCCAGACCAAAACAAATGAGGAATGAGGCACATGTTGCTACCCATGAGCTTAACCACTCGATGAAAAGCTCAGAGAGCAGGGCAGATGTGCTCTGCAGATCAAGACTAAATGCCTTCCCCAAAAACACTGTTAAGCCATGCAGATGTTTGCAGACCCTGTGCATGCATGAGATTAAATCACATGTGCCACAGCATCGGGTTCAACAAACCAGCACTTTCTGCCAGCATTATTCTCCGTGAATAAACCCAAATTTAAGCAACAAATTGCTAAACATTTAAATCATCATTAGGTGTCAGCTCATTTCCATTTCTAAAATTTATTCTCATGTACTGAAAAGATTAACACTGTAAAATTTATGCTCAGCTTGTGCTTTCATGGCTGTCCTCTGAATCTTGTGAAAAGGAGGCTTTTTATTTTTAAAAAGCTTTTTGCCTTCTGGACACGATTTAAATTTTAGAGCAAGGCTCTGAAGCACTCTAACCCCAGTATAAATGTGAGACATTAATTTTAAACCAGTTACCTCTCCAGTGCTTCATGAAAACGTAGTCTTACATGCTGTATTTCTGATATGTAAAATGTCAATAGAAAACAGTAATTTATTACTAAACTGATATTAATAGTCACATACAATATGTAACTATCCATGCTACATTTCCTTTATCTCACTAAACCTTTTGTAATGTCACAGAGAATGCAGTGGACATCACTTCAAAACTTATGGCAGAGTTATGTTCATTAGATACCTAAAACATACTGGCAATTTGTCTTTCCCTATCACCAATATCAGGTATCAGTGTTTTCCCGGGCAGCCTCTGCATACAGAAGGGATTCTACAAGATGTAACAAAGTCAGCCAGACCTTTACAACAGAACTGGGGCTCTGGAGACGACAAATAGGTCTTAACTAAAACATTGTTTTCCTTCTACAGCAGAAAGACTCCTTCTTAGAAAACTAATTCAGTTCAAATTTGATGTATTTTCTAGGATGAATTAATCCTCTATATTCTGTTTTACTTCCTTTGCTGAATAGATACTTAAAAGGCAGCCCTCTTCAAACTTCCCCAAGTCTTGCTTTCCCCCCAGTCAAGAGTCCCAAAGCTGGCAGGTCATCTACAAACTCCTACTTCCACACAGACAACAGTCAAGCACTGATGTGCTATAGCACAATTCAGATTCTACATTGATGCAAAGGGGTTTTCATCACGACGTAATTCATCTCCACAAAAGAACAGGATGACAAATGGTGTGAGCGCTCCCAGCAGCCATCCAGTCTGAGGGACCATGTGTACTCTGCAAAATCCTGATTGCTGAAAGACGGAAGCAAACACAGAGAGGAGCCCAGCACAGCAGAACCAGCTCCACCTCTGCTGTCCCCCAACACGCCCCCAGTGCTGCAGCACCGACACCCTGAACATGAAGCCGGAACAACCTCCCCCTCTGCTCCCAACCTGCCCCACCCTTGTAACTGGATGTGAGGAGCCTTCTAACACTGCTTAACTCCACATCACCTTTTGCACCTAAAACTTGAAAGCAGCTTTCTCCCATACCAGCATTCCAGGTCAGCAAACCTTAATGCGAATGGACAGCTTTACACCAACATTCCACTAAAAGTGGTGAATCCATTTTAAATCTTAGCAGTTTATCATATTATTAAAAGAAAAAGACTTTCCCTGATATTAAAGTGAGGCTCGATATAGCATAACTCAAATGCAATTCTAAAATAAATGGAATTTTGAAGCAGTCACAACCATCTACTGGCAGTGGGTTCAACCAAAATATCCTCCCTGTGCAAATAATCACACTGCAAAAAAATTACTCACCTAGAAATGGAATGAGGCTAAATTAATTAGTGTTAAAGTTTATAATCCCTCATTTTTACATAATAGTTACATGACCACAAGTGATGCATAAAAGGAGGAGGGGAAAAAAAAAATGAAGTGTTTGGCTTCATTAATCAGTTCATAAGTTTACTGATTTAGCTTGCAGAATTTATTCACATGCAGTGCTAGCTTAAAATCCCATATATTAAAAGTCCAAATGCAAATCCTACCCAAAATACAGAAGAAAAGGATCTCAGTTTTAAGTTATTTAAAAGTTACCTGAAAAGTTCATGAAAGAAACAGAGAATGTGCAGCACTACGAATTTAAGGAAATAGAGGAAATTGCATTTTAAAACTACATTCAGGACAGAAAACAACAGAAGGAAGCAGCATTAAGCAGTGAACAAATACAAGTGTTGCACAAGCCTCTACTAAGGCTTTCTGAACAACCAACCCAACTATTTCTCACTAACTCATACTTTTAAAGTACCACTCCAAGTTCACTAAGTATCTTTCGAGGAATCCTTCATTCTATTCCCAAATAAAGTACATTTTTGTCTCTTTTGCCTGATTATTTTTAAAGCCACTGTCAGAAATCAGATCTGAATCTATGCTCTGTTAACATGGCCATTCACACTCCTCAAAGACAGAAGGAGACACAAGACCTCACACCCTACATACTTTATTCAGACTGCAAACCTCCCTTGGGTGGTGCCATGTGCAGTGCTGGTACCTGCAAGGCCGTTCAGATCAAAACAACCCATCTGCCCATGCTGATACTAAATGAGTCCAGACTCTCACCCATCAACATCATTATTATGTAACAGATATTAAATTTCATACCTAATTGTGCTTTCAAAGCTGCACATAAAAGTGGAATTGGAGTCAGACATGAAGTAAGTTACTACTACTCTCCCCCTCAACTGTTTTTTTTGCCCAGTTTGAGGTACAGAGAAAGGAAAAGAGGAAAAAGAGCAGGTGTGCTCTAAGTTCTACACCTCAAGAGACCATAACAGATCTATAGAACAGCTTCTCATACTCTGTTCCACATGGTATCCATCACATGTAGTTTGTAAGCCCTGGATAAACTGCTGAGTAAGATGAAGGTTGGTTCTTCACTTGCATGACCTCTAGCAGCTTACTCTCTCCTCTGCATGAATTATTTGGGAAACAAACTAGCAGAATTCCTAGATATATTAGAGTCCATCTTTAAAAAAACAAAACAAAAACCAAACAATCCACAATAAGTAAGAATAACTTCAATAAATTTGATAAATAGGAAGAGAGTGTTTCCTTAAAAACCCTCTAATTAGAAGCCATTTCTCTCATGGACAAACACCGAAAGCAGAAGTTTGGATTAAACCGCTCAAAATAACTAAACAGCAAGGTCCCAGAGGGAAACATCTCAACTGTGAAATCAAAGGAGGTCTGGTAAGGAAAAGACTGTTATCAGCCAGGAGGCAGCATTTCTTTTAAATACATTCTTGAAGGAGCTAAAGCTGTGTTTTCTTGTCATCTTTATTCAAGTATTTCACAGCAGTTATATTACAAATTACAGTAAAATGTTCAAAATCTCCAGAAGTTCAAAAAAAATTAAATAACTTACTTCAAACTAACGTAAAATGAAGTCAAAATGCAAAACATCAATTAAAACACAGTTCTGAATAAAACTATAGAATCCAAAATATACCATAGCTGATGAAGGAAGTCTACTTAATCCACAAAGTAGACACACGTTAATGAAAACAAACAGGACGCCCCAATGTCTAAATAACCCAATGTACAAGATACAAAAGATGCAAGTACAAGCCCAAATTCAAGCTTATGTTGTGATTACAAAATAAAATAAAAACAAAATAAATGACTATCAGCTGCAGGTCCTGCCATTCAGGAGACTGAAGGTAAAACCAGCGCTGACCCACCAACTTAATCAAAACAAAAAAAAAAAAAAGGAAGACGATATTACAAAACCCAGTAATCCTGTAAATACATTGGCATATGAGGAAATCAAGTAACAATACAGAGGACACAAAACAAAACAAAAAAATAATCACAGGTGAGATTCAAGCTTGCAAATACAATTAACTCCATAGCCATCAACTTCACCCAAGAGCAACTCTATCATTCCAAGACAGCCCCTCCAGCCCCCCAGGGAAATCTCCTTCCTCCTGGTCAGCCACATTCCATTAGCCCCAGCACAAGGACTCACATAGGAGTTTATTTGCAATTTTCACAACAAGAAACAAGGAAGAGAGGTCAATTTGTACAAACTCTTGCCAGTGCTATGTGGCAAAAAAATTAAAAACATACAAAGAGTAAACAAGTTTAGACCACATGGATAGATTAACAGCTGTTTAAACTCTATAACCACCAGACATCTGTAAAGGAAAACAAAAACTGAAGTGTGGTTATTTGGGCTAAGAAGGCGAGTATATCATTTTAGGTAAGCTGTCCACTAGAACATCTGATATCAGCTACTTTTCTCTAAAACAATATGGCAGCTCCTCAATTAGTAAAGTTGCCTCTTAATGATTTTTCCCAATCAACAACTGACAGTAAAAATTTTCCTTTAGAAACCTGACCTTTTAGAACCATTTTTAATGATAGGCATTAGCTTAAACTTGCTTTTCACACTCACTGGTGACTAAAATTCTCAACTGTTTTAGTTCATATAAATTTATTATCTTCTTACAAATGAATGCAGTTTTATCTTCCACAAGTGCTGCTGTTACTTGAACAAAAACTTCTTTGAGTAAGTGAAACTGGAATAAATATTCTTAAAAAATTCTGCAGCAAGAACCTGAGACTTGCAAAAAACCCTTTTATCAGAAACTTGCTACAAAAAATCTGCTACATTTCATTTAATCAAATCTTAAAGTTTGTAACAATTTCCATCAAAATACAAAATGTTGTTAATGTACCAGACACATAAATATCTCAAACAGGTATGATGCTAATAAATACTAAATGAAACATGGAAAAAAATCCCATAATCAAATCTGAGATCAAAGAATCTCATTTAAAATGTGTTTTCTGCTTGTTTTTGTTGTTTTTAATCGCACTTTCCCACCTAAAAAATACAGTTTCAGCATGGGTTGCATTTAGGTGTAACTACACATACATGAATGCTTAAAACCTTTTCCTGCCATTAGCTATGAAGAAAAACAGTGGCATTCGGGGGAGAAAAAGATCCAAGATAGAATTATGTTTAACCATAATGTACAAAGCACTTTGGATCACTGCAGTAGGCCAAGGCCCACGTTCTCTCTCTGCAGCACTACACTGGGATGAGCCGTAGAGGTGGAGACAAGTCCCTTAGCTTCCGTTTGGACATGGGAGCAGAGTGATTACAGTCCTCCATGAACACTGTTGGTAACTAAAATACAAAAAGCTGAGGTAGCTCAGTATCTCTGCAGTAGTCTGTTTAATTAAAAACTAATCACACTGCATTGCATATTTCTGGACAGACACTCCTGCAGCTATGTAGGGACAGTCACAACGAATGGTTTACGATGGGAACACCAGCCAACTGCTCTACAACACTTTCCACATGGGTTCAAAATAAATCAGCCCAGGTGATGTTGTAACTCCGAGCTTGTGATAAAACACAAGGGGGTTTTTTTTGGAATTGCCTAGACTATTCTCTCCAGTTGCCAGAAAGGAAAGGTGTTGAACTACCCAATTCAGACCCAGAGAAGCCCGGTCTGAACAGATGGATTCCAAAGGATGTGCTCCAATCCCCCCAACAGTAACAATGCTTTGCACGGAACGACTTGTGAAACCTAATGTAAGTTTTACTTTCAACTGAGGTTGGGCTCCAGGACTTTGACCAACTATAGTGTCTTACCTGCACTGCACAGTCCAAGCTATATTACAAACACACAACTTCAGAATGAAACCTGCCCGTATTAACCTTGCTTTCCTTAAAGAACTCACACTGGAAAACAAGGAGATGGTGGGAAAATGCTTCATTTTTAGTAACACAGAAGAGTTTCACTGTGTACTTGTTTCTAAAACAAATATAATACCAATGAAAAAGGAATTTCACCATTTTGGTAAAGTATGTGGCTTTTTCAGTGTGTCTTAGTTTAGTTCTGTAGAGTAAGACAGGCATTATAGAACCATAATACTGGTTGCCATCCAATGAAGAGAATACAATTCATCCTTTTGGAGATCTTCATTCTGCAGACAGCTTTCTAACATTGCCATTTGCTATAATCCAAACAAATTGCTTAGCCTAATCTTTCTCAATTGACTAAAAGGCACATTAAAGGCAGTTCTAGAGAGCCTCATCTTCAAATTACTGTACATCCAGTTACTCAAGATTTCTACCATAACACATCACTGCCTTCTTTAGAACAGATTTGTTTTGTCCATTACCCCAGAGAAGAGAAAAATTGGAAAAAAAAAATTAAAAAAGGTTGCCTGTTTAAAAATATTCAACTTAGATCTGCTCTTTCCAGTCCTCTTGTATGTGTTGGTCTTCACTTTGCCCGAAGTTTTCCCCAAAGATAAATGCATGTAGAGTGAACAAGAGCAGGAATGAGAACAGTTTCTGTAGCACCAAAAAATCTCCAAGCTGTGGCATTGCATTCTTTATTTATATCAGATACAACTATATGAAGTTCTGTTTGGTTCTTGTAGGCTGGTTGGTTTCAGGTACCTGAGACAATAGCACCAAATTCAACAGAAACAAAAAGAGAGAGCACTTAAGACCAAGGCTCTGCACATACTTGGTGCAAATGGAAACTGAATGGCTCAGAGGGCTGCTCTCCCATGAGCAGTTTGAGAGGATAAACCCACCCATCTTGACAAGTTCACAGGAATGTTTCAAACACATGAACTGTTCTTTCCATCTCCTGCAAGAGACACAGACCATCAATTACACATACACAGACAGAAATAGTTACATTATGTAGTAGTATTTACTGGGGGTTTTTTTAATCTGAATAAATAATAGGAAAATAGACATTTCTGTTTATTAGCTGCTATCTGCTAGCAAAATATGGTAAAAGAGGAAACTAATTAAAGATGTATTAATGCAGAAAAGCACTCTACTATGACAGTCCATGAGAAAAATCGAAGCTTATCAGGGTCACTTATATAATTAATGTGCTCAATATGTATTAGGAAAGCATTGCAGTGGCACACTGCATGAATTCAAGTCTTACTGCACACTTATGCTATTGGTGACCCAGCTATAAACACATCTCTGCACAGTTTGGATTATCAAAGTAAAGATCAGTCTCTACATTCTCCTGCTGGATAAACGTCTTTTTAATCTACCTAACATTTTGCACAGTTTTTCAACACATTTTTAGGTGAAGATTGCAAAGGAACAGCATGAAAATGGTTTGAAAAGTGTTTTGCAGGAACTCTAAAAAAATCCCACACTAAGGCCTTTCCAGGTTTTGTTGTAAATTATTCATGAAGAAGAATATTTAGTGCTCAGTGATCCAACTGGAAACTTGCAATTGTTGTCCTTTTTCTCAGCAGGGCTGGTTATCAGCAAGCTGATCCAAACCCCTCTACAGCTGGAACAGTGATGTTGGATGGAATGCATATCCAGAGTTATGACCAGACTGTGCCTATGTGAAATGAACCTTTTCTGAGGAAGTTTTATCAGAAACAATCCCTGGTTTCTAAGCCATTAGTACACTAAAATTCTTTCTATTTAGAGATAAAGTCTCAAAGTCTATTTAAAGGTTTTGCCTGTACACCAGTGAATTGACAGATTAACAGTTCTTGAAAAACCTAAACCTATCTCACAATATTCAGATAACGAATAAAAGGAACATCACCTCTATAAGTTGTGATTTGTCATAGTCTCTACGATGTCTGTAGATGCACTGACTGAGGAGTGAATATAATCTCTCAAGTTGGTCAACAGTCAGGTTGTCACTTTTCTTAACCACCAAATCAAGCAGTTTCTGTTGGAACAACAAAAGGTGAAGTTAAGAGAGTTTTCTATGATCAATTTTTACAATGTTTTTAAGGACAAATCAGAAATGCAACCTCTTTCTGAAGCCCTACTTTGAAGGGATACATACAAATAAAATGAACCACACTTGGGTAGCAGCAAGGCTATTGCTTCCATATAGATACAAAAAGGACTTGATGTCTCTCTTCACTTCTCTGCTTATACTCATACTTTTTTTTCCTGAAGATTTTTTTACTCAGCATAGTTGGGGCAACATTTGTTTTGTTTGAATGCCACTTCATCCTGTTTCATCTTGGTCAATAAAAATTGCTTTGATAGCTAAAGCAGACATTTTTAAGAATTTGCATTGGCAAGAAACTTTAAGTACCACCAAATGAAAACACACTTGGAACTCCACAAATGTTGACAAATGGTGCAAAAAAGAGAAGGGGACAAGAAGGGGACACACAACACATGTAAAATTGCTCATAAACAAAAGGTGAAAGTATTGTACGTAGTAGCAAAGAGTAAAATTTAAGATTTTTTTCCCCTCTCATAACAATTCTATGGTTCCAAAAAGATTATCATCTGTACTCCACAGAAAAGGAGATCTCAATTTCATAGCAGATCAAGCTAGTTTTTACAACAGAAGATAGCAAATCTTACTGTAACTTTGCTTAAAAAGGGACAAAACTGAAAGAAAATTAACTAGCAGTCTGTGATACCAAAACATGAGCACAAAGTCCAATTTGCTTTCCAATCCACTAACAGTTCCCTCCACCAAGTATACATACACAGGAAAGGAAAAGATGATGTTAACTCATAATTACTAGGCATATTAACTCCTAATTACCAGGCACCCAGCAGTTCCTCGATACCTGGCATGTCCAATTAATGCACGTGAGTACCTGCAAAAACTGCAATTAAAATAGTGGACTGCTGTGACATTACTGGATTTCTAAATGCAGTAATGATGGGACAGTCAGGATTCAGCAGTTCTATTAATTTTTCATCCAAAAAACACTGATCAGCTAATCATTTGTAGAAGTCCCTGCAGTCATAATGCTTGTTTGCAGTCAAAAATACAGGAAACGTTGCTTCAGAACAGAGAAAGGAAGCATTTTTCATGGACTTTGTTAACAGTTCGATTTATTTTTTCAGTTCTATTACCTTTAGTCTGTCATGGTCAACAACTACAGAGGGTAAGGGATCTGATGGTTCCTCTGGGACCTGCTCCAAACTTGTGGGCTTTGACTGTTCCACAGCGACTTTCCGTGTTTTCTTGCTTTTGAATATACCTGTAATTTGAAAAACAATTATCAGCAACGCCAGTCTCACAAAGTGAACAGCTTGTTTCTTCACTTTAGTTTGATTTTGCTTGTTTGGTTTGTTGAGTTTTTTGAATCAAGCAAAAATGTAGCAGTGCACATTATTCATCAGTTTTGCAGAATTCTGAATGTTTACAGGTGCACAAAACTACAGTTCAGAAAACACACATGAAACTGGTAATCTTTGAACTCAGAAGTCCCAAGAGAAAACTGATGCCACTAAAAGACTTTCCATTATATCATTTCTATTTAACAACAACAAATTAAAAAGCTTATAAGAGAAATTCAAATACTAAGCTAATGCTGAAAATCTTTCTGCTTGAGTGAAATCCTCATTTTTCTCTCCAAAGCATCCCATGTCTTCATCACCACAGTAATTCTAACATCTGCTTTACTTCAGAAATCTCATGCTTTTGTGAAACTTTCCTGTTTTTTCCACCTCTGCATTCAAGATGTTGTCCAATCCTGTTGCAGAGAATAAAGTGGTTTTATATCTCCTGATTCTTTCCCTACATTCATTCCCTATTTTTCTCCTCCTCAGCTATTTAAAAAGCCTTTTCTTCTGAGGACCCCACTATTATAACCATCCTAAAGTATACAAAATTCAACTGCCAAATTTAGAAATGTAAAGGCTCTTAATACATCATACCCTTCTTGTGATATTCTTAGGACCTTTCTTGTACTATTCTCCTTACCCTTAGAGAAAACACGTATGTACAAACACAGTCAACATCTAGACAGTGATATTCTCAAAATTCAGATCTCTCATTAAAGCTCATTTACTTTGTAAATCTCAGCACTAACTTTTGAAGTAAAGATTTCATTCTTTTAGATAATTCTGAAAAGCTCATTAAAAAGGCAATCATGCATAAGGCTTTTATTTCTCCTCCCTGAGGAAACTATGTCTCTTGTCTTCAAAGGACATGGCCCCTTCTTTTATGCACCACCAGGATTTCCCTTCTCCTTCTCTTATCCTTTTGCTGCACTGTTATTGTGTTCACTGTGACTCCAAAGTCAGATACCTTCTCCAACAGATAAACAACAGTTTATCTGGCTTTTTCTATGATTTCAACTTTTACTTTAGCTTTTGCAATGAACAAATGTTTTTAAAGGAATACATTATGTATTTCTATGGTTTTTCATCCAATGTCAATGACACTTTTATCATAAATCTCTAAACAAAACTAGTCAAAACTTATCATGTAGATCAAAATATAAATCAGACAGAATACAAAGACCAAAAGCTATATCAGATATTTATCTCCATTTATAATATTTTTAAATAGTTAATTATTGGTTTAATGTTATCTCAGTATTTACAGTATTTCCCACAAAGCCTACAAAAATAAACAGAATAGTGTTAGTACGAAGATACACTTACTTGCCTAAGATAAAAATATACCAAGTCAAGAGTAGACTTCTAATTTTTCTATGTGAATTAAATGTTTTAAGCATGCTAAGAGTTTCAAATAAATAGTCAGCACTTCATAAAATATTGCTATATAGTACGAATTGTAACGTATCACAATGAAAAATATACACATTAACTTGGACACTAATATTAAGACAGAAACATTGAAAACAAGTTATACCTTCTTTATCTGCTTCAGCATCTTTAGTTTCCATGTCTGTGCTCTGTAGTGTTTTCTCATTATTGCTGCAATGTGGTAACTCAGCTTTCACTAGATCACTTTCTTGACTTTCACTGGAAGCTTCCATTCTCTCCTTTGGCTGATCTTCAGATAAAGATTTTTGCTTGTTACTATCTCTGCTGTCACAGGGTGAAACAGCATCAAGTGATTCCATTTTGCCATTATGACAGGCTGGAACAGGTACACCTTCAGAGCTGTGTACAGATGTCTCTCCGTTCACACAGTCCCCTTTCAGCGTAGAGTCCTTCCTTAATTCCTTTTCAGTACCCAGGGTAACACTGTCAGTTATTAACAGGGATTCATTTGAGCTCTCTTCTTCTGTGGATGCAAAATTGTTTTCCTTTGCTGATGTCCCATTGTTAAGCCTCTGCTCTGCATCTATATCCATAATATCACAAGAGGATTCATCATTTGTCATAGAGAGGTCTCCTGTTTCCTCTCCATTCTCCTCAATGCAGTCAGTGCTGATCTCTAACTCTCCATTTTCCAGCAATTTACTCTCCTCACCATGATTTTCATCATCAGCAAACTTTGCATCATCTTCATCTTTCTTCAAATTATTGACTTTCCTCTTCTTAATAATGCCTTTGCCCCACTGCGAGCGCCGTCTCGATTTCCTCCTTATTCGAACTGAATTATAGTGGGGAAAAAAAACACAAAACCTTTTAGATGCACAGGTACCCCCTGTTAAAGAGACCAGGATATTAAAATATGCTGCTGTGTGTGAAACAAATGTGTTCACACTTCAAGGAAAAAGCTGTCTCTTGATTTCAATGTGAGAAAATTAGAGATACCAAGGACTTTTACAAATATAAGGAGTGGACACTCAGTCATGCACACAATTCCTAAACTGTGGAACAAGATATCCCTAAAAATGTATTTTATACATTAAGTATAATATACTACATATATATACATTTTACCTATAAATATATACATTTGTAGCTAAAACACTGAAAGAAAACAGCTAAGCAATGATGTAGAACTCATTCTCATTCAGGTAATTCAGACTCTAAAGACAGTTATTCTCATTTTTCCTTTTTAGGTCCTCAGCAATTTAAAATCATTATATAACAAGCAAGAAGTGCAACCCATGGATTCATAGAATAATTCAGGTTGGAAGGGACATGAGGAAGTCTCTGGTCCAACCTACTACTCCATCCAGGGTCAGCTGTGAGGGCAGACCAGGCTGCCCAGGGATTCACCCAGCCATGTACTGAAAACCTCCACAGATGCAAGACTCAAGGACCTCCATGAGCATCCCACATGGATGTGTAACTGTCATAACAGTGAAAAGGCTTTTTGACTCGTATGCAATCACTTCTTATTCCCGTTTATGTCCACTGCCAATTAAAAGGCATCTTCATGGTTTAAATCAGGTAAATCTCCTCCATCTTACATTCGTTCCCACCTCTGTACTCAAGATCACTGCATTGACAAAATGTGGTTTTAAAAAAAAAATGTCACAAACACCTCATTTATACAATGAGCCTGTAAGTAGAAGAGGAAGCAGTGGTCCTTAAACTAACCTCACCACCCCATCTTCCCTCCATATTGTGCAACTCAACTTGAAGCACCATGGGCATGTGATAATTTTTTCAGTATTTTTGCATCCTTACTTGTTGTTTATTATTTTTAACTGTATATTCTATGCCTGTGAAAAATTACATAATATACTACTTTTCAGAAAGGGCATTTTATTTTACTAACCCATCTGCAGTGAGATACAACTAAGGCACCAATCTAAAAAAAAAGGTTTTGGGACACTTTTGCAATATGATCAGCAAATGTAGAAGGAAGACTATTCAAACCTAATGCTATTGTCAACATCCTTTTCAAGTGCACTAACAAGATACAGCTCAGAAGACCAACAAAAAAGCTGGGAAAAACTGAAGCTTCTACGTTCAAATTCAAGCAACAATGAAAACTATTCATATTTTTGCAAAACTGCTCAACTTGTGGCCAAGTGACTAGAAATGAAAATCACAGCCAACAGTTACAAGAGATCGACAAATTTTCTTCCGTTTCAAAATGCACTCTTATGTTAAGCACCTTCATAATGTTCTTTATATTTGTAAGTTGCTTTGATTTATGGGGTATTAAGTCCTAGATATGTGTCTGCCAACCTCACACTGAGTTACAAAGATCTTGCTTTGAAGATACAAGCACTGTGCAGGTACAAGTGCTGTGAATTAATTCACAGACGCTCAGAGAAGCACAGCTGTACTTCAGAACTTGCTTCCCGTGAGTGTGTATGCACCACTGCATTAGGAATAAATCTTAACCTTTTAGCTTTAAAGCTATCTAAAGATATAATCACACTGCAATAAAAACAGTCTCACTTGGAATGTGTATTTATTTCTACAAATAATCCTTATGGAGAACTGCAAATTTTGAGAGGAAAAAAAACCCTTTCTCCAGCTATTTTCAAGGTTTTATAGTGGCTTCTACAGTCAGGGTCACTGTTTTATTGATGGCAAACTACAATCTACTCATATAACTTTTCAGGACTTCATGTATTTTTTTCCCTAGATTGTACAAGAGATTTTCATTAACAACTGAAGCAGCAAATCTCAAACTAAACAGGGATATGTAAACTTATGACAAAATAAACTCCCCTCTTAGGCAATGGGCTTAGCCTCAGTTCGACTCCAAAGATGGGTAAATAAGACACAGAAGGGGAGTAAAAGTCTTTAAAAGGATATCTAGTGTGTCCTGAAATGTATAAATTATTAGTCGAAATTTTTAAAGATACACTGATTTTGGCTCTTTAGGCTGATTTTGCTGACAGATAGCTATATCAGTTATAATGTCAAATATATTTGACATTTTTTATATCAGTGAATTGTACCTTAAGTATTTTAATGTTGCATCTCTTCTGTCCACCCTGTGAGTCCCACCTGGGATGAGGACCCATAATTTGCCTGACCACACAAGAACATTCCTAAAATTCTCAAGTGAGAGAAATCACATTAAAGCAAAATGGAATTAATCCTTGTATTACACATCTCATTAAATTTCAAGTCTGCCCAAATGACAGCAAGTCCCGCTCACTCACTGTCTCATGCAGTACTTTTCAAACATACGTTGTACTTGTTGTTTTTTACTGCTATTTTTAATTAGGACAAAGCATCCACAAAAAAGTGCTGCAGCAACGTCTTTTGGGATGAGAGAGGAAATTCTGGCTCCAGATCCTTAGCAACCAAAGCATTGTTATACGTATTTTTCTTCTATACAGACAGCCAAGCCTGTAAAACAGTGAAAAAATTGAGCAAGAAATACTGTATTTAAAAAAAAAACCTACCACCAGTCTGTCTTTCTGTCCTGCCCAATTCCTGCAGACACGGGAACAAGTAGGGTACAAGTAGGAGAAGTGTTTAACGGACCAGAGAACCATGTGATCAACTGCAGACAATAACACCAGCTTTCATAATCTACACTGATTCCCGTCCTTTTTACTGGAAAGGAAAAGGCACTACTGCAAGAACATCATGGACCTGAGAAGCTGGTGTATGAGGCAGGAAAAAGTAAAATTTATCTCTGCATCCTGCAGGACAGTTGAATATGACTCAAGAAAGAAGAAGGAGCTACCACAGGGTAAAACTGATGCAAAACTAAAAGGCTAATGGGCAGGAACTACTGAATTAATAGATTGCTGCTAAAAAATAAACTGGGGGTCCCATCTTTGCTATCTTAATGTTTATATTTTAGAAGACTGCGAACTGTCAAGAGTAGAATGCCAGTCTTTTTATTTTCTAGTCAATATGATTCATGACATACTATCACTTTCCAGTAGGTAACAGAATGGTACAGCTATTTAAAGAAGAAAAACTTTGAGTGAACTTTGTTAAAAAAATGAACAGAATACAGACAATTGCAAGTTAATGCCTTAACACCTTTTCAATTACTCCTTTTAAAACTACTCATCTGAAGTCTCTCCATTGATACCCACTCTTCTGGCAGTTTTTGTGCCAGAGGCAGTAAAAATACTATTGTCAGAGGAATCCCGCTTTATAGAACTGAGTTTCTATAACTCAAACTATTATAATACCAATTATTCACACATGAATACATTCACTTGCCTTCTGAATTTCTCAACTCTTCACTCTATAATCTTCACATAACCTCTACAGATTTGCCAAGGGGATCCTCACTTCAGTTCTACCTTCTTTCTGGTTTGCTTTTTTGTAAATCACTACTCAGAATTTTTAATGACAATAAATACCTGTCTGACCACAAGTCACACATAACATTTCATTTTGGTTCACATGAAGTTGATATCAAACCCAAACTTTACCTGCTCCTTTTTTTTCCTAAGCTGCACAATCCATGCAGATAGCACTTTTTAAAAATGCTATGTAATACAATGCAATTAATCACTGAATACAAATTTACATTTTGTGAAGCAGCGAGTGAGGTTTCTCAATTCTTCCATTCTAAGTTGAGTTACCCTTACAGAGTTGTTTGAAAGACCCATAAAGAAAGCAGACAGTATTTCCCTCAGTAATGATTAAAAAAGAAATTCTCTACTGTCCTTACTTCATAAGGACTAGTCCTCTACGTGAAGTTAAGTAAAATGAAACCCATAGCAGACTTCTAGAAATTCTGAATTCTTGCCCACTCACAGGTGCTGCTTGGAGATTCTCAAGTCAGATACACCAAGTAATGACAACATCTTCTGGTGAAATAAGCACCAACCTTGTCCAGAGCAGAGCACAGTTCTTGGCTATTAAAGAAGAGTGATAATAAAAAAAAAACCCCTAAATTATATGAAACAAAAAAAAATCCAACTCCTTCCCACATTCCTGAAATATTTCTGCAAGATCTAATGGTAACTATGACCTTTCTGCCTAGTATGGTCTGAAGAAAACAGACCTCAGAAACATGGGTGAATGGTACAGAAGCTTCAGAGTTGAGGATGCACTGTTGCTGTCCCTCAAATCGAGCACAACAGTGACAGAACTGTAGACCATACAGCAATAAAGTCAACAGTTGGAAAAGAAAGCAGATATAATTAGAAAATTCAAAGACTGTCAATTATTAACAAGCAAGTCTGCTTCCCTTAATGTGGATGAACTCTAATGAGATGTAGCAACAAAAGCAGAGGTGTTTCTCTTGAAATTCCTGTAGTTTGACTACTACAGTACAGTGAGTGCAGCACAGCATTCAGAGGCTAACAAGTTCACTTTATACTGCAGAAAAGACCCCTACATGCCTCTGCACTGCTTAAAATCCATCAGAAAATGTGAATCCTCTATCATTAAATGATAAAACTGACATCCATGAAACAGTAAATTCTCTGTTGTTACTTTATTTCATGAAGAATTCCTGGGGATTAAAATCCAAAGAAGATTCTCATGGCAAGCAAGATCACCATGGATCTAGACTTTCTGTCTGCAGTATCAAGAAACACTTAAAGCAATGCACATTTTAAGTTTTTCTTCCATGATCAAAACCCTCAACTCCTTTTTGACGTCTTGTGTGTAAAGTAACTCAAAGCTTTGAGAAAGCACTTACTACCAGCAACTTGTGCTCTCTTATGCAGCATCCAGAATATCTATGTACTTGCCACAGTAATTTAGCTGCTTCCAGTAGCTCCACATTCCTTACCAAGGGGCACCAAATAGTCCACTTGAAAGTCTCTGGAGTTTCCACTCACAAAGTCCCAAACTGCAGTCAGAGATAAGCAGCAAGAAAGAACAGAGCACAGTTCTGCAATGGCTTAAAAAGCAAAATGTCTGTTAGCTTCCACTAACAGACAAAGCCATTCCTCCAAAGCCAGCTATAGCATTTGTACTACCTCATTTGTGCCAGCACTACTGTTGCTGCAGTAAAACAGATAAGGGAACTAAATCCATCTGAAACGTTGTTTGGTTTTAGTTTTTTTTTCCCCTGGGTTAGTTTTCAATATCTTTGGTTGAGCTTTCCAACTCATGAATGACAGTGCTGGCACAGGGGACATGGTGGGAATACAGCACCAGTGACAAGGCAAGCAGTGACCTGTAGTTTGACCAGCTTGAAGTGACTAACCCCTGAATGGGTAACTAACCCCTGAAAGATGCCATTTTCTTCACCTGGATGGAGGGCACTCAAGGCACAGAGCTGACAAGTACATTAGAAGAACTGCATGCAACAGCTTCACATATTTATGAACTTCATCAGCATATGTAACAGCTTATGTTGTGTTAACAAATACTAGAAAGAACCTGGGCACTGCTACTCAATAAGGAAGAGTCAAGTTTCATAAGGAGTTGAAATGCATACAAAACCAACCTTGGCTGCAGCATCCTCAGTATTTTCTCCTCCAGTCACCTGCTTTCCCCTACCATCCCCTATAATGCTCTCAACTCAAGCTCTTCCCAATATTTCTCACAAAATTCTCAGTATCTTCTGTTTCTCCTCACCCCAACGAACAGGACAGACAATACACTACAGCTGAGATGTGCAGGCCATGCCTGGCCAATACCATGTTTTAGCTGAGCAGCTGCCAAGACCAGGAAGAACAGATAACTACCATTTTCCATCTATTGCCTTTTCCTTCACTAGACACGTGGATTTATCCAGCTACCAATTTTCACAAAACCTGCAGGAATCTAATCTTTCAACCCTTAACTCCTGTCAAATCTCTCTG